>NW_008350772.1:40067-72759 GCF_000622305.1 Nannospalax galili
CATGGCCTGTGCTCCAGCTCCTGCCTCCGGGTTCCTGCCCTGAGTTCCTACCCTGGGCTTCCTGATGAACTGTGATCTAGGAGATGTAAGCTAAATAAACCCTTTCCTCCCCAAGTTGGTATTGGTCAGAGTGTTTTGTCACAGCAGTGAAGAAGTAAACTAGGATACTCTTCAACCCCTGGATGAAGTAAGACCATGTAAAGAAAGGTTCTTGACTGGGAGGGACTTCCTCCCCTGACGATTTTTGACAATGCCTGGAACCTTTTCTTTTCATGAGGCAGGGTCTCATATAGTCCAGGATAACCTTAAGTTCACCAGTGTTATAGCTTGAATGACCTTGAACTTCTGATCCTCCTGCCTCCACCTGCAGAATGCTGAGATTACAGGTATGTGCTACCATGCTTCATTTGTGCTGTGCTGAGGCTTGAACCATGGGCTTCATGCAAGCTAGGTAGGTATCTATGGACTGACTTATGTCTCCCACTCGTGGAGAATAATGTAAGGGACTGAGTTGGCTAGTTTCTTATTTCTTGAGAAAGGGAGGGTCTTGGTTTTATTTTTTTATATATCTTAGCCAGAATTTTCATATACTTCATAAATAAAAGGGAAGTTATAAATGTTATCTGGTGTAATTTCCAAGCAATAGATTTCATCAAGATTTAGGGGTCAAGAATATCCATTTGTTGTCACTGGTTTTCTTTGTGAAGGTCACTCTGACTGGTGTGAGACAGAATCTCAAAGGAGTTTAGCTCGTTTCCCTGATTTGCCTTGCTTTTGAGGGAGCACCCCACAAATCCCATGCCATCCTTTTGGTCACAGGGTACCAGATGGAATTTAATCCCTGCAAGGAAGGTTGGGATATATACTCTTTGAGCTGTTTCTAAGCTCCTATCAGGTAAGACTGGAATTCTCTTACAAATGAGCAAAAGGAGACTAAAAGATGGGATATGCAGTTAGCAGTCTCTGTCACAAGTGCATTCAAATTGTTTAAGGTGAAATGATCAGTCCCCCCACCCAAACCTTACTGTGAAGCCTTACCTGCATTTCCATCACTTTGCTGGAACACTCCTCCCTCCCACAACACCTAAGGTGATGGAGAATGGGCTTAGAATTCCAGCACTTCCAGGAGTTTAAAAACCATTACTGAGATAATCCCTAAAGGCACACACTTTTAAAGTTATCTTTATTGAGTTTTTGCAAATGCAATATATTTAGATCCTATTTAGGCCTCCTTCCATACCGTTCTACCCCCCACCAGATTTCACATACGTTGTCATTTATATGAAGATCTATTGAGTCAGATTTGTGTCCCCAAATGTCCTTCAATGTGGGTTCATCCCAGAAATCAAAAGTTGCCAGTAATTCCTTAGCTAGAGTTGGGGTTTCTTACCCACTTTCCCACCTCTATGCTGAGACTTTGTCTGGCTTGAGCTTGTGTGGGTCTTGTGAGTTCATATGAGTAACTTCCCAGATGTCTGGAAAACTCTGTTTCCTTGTGGTCAACCAACGCCCCCCCTTCGGCTCTTACAATCTTTCCACCCACTCTTCTGCAATTGACCCTGAGCCTTGGCGGGGCACAGATTTGATTTAGGTTTTCTATTCAGGGGTAAGACCCACTCAAAGGGAGGGAACTCGTGTGGTACTGTGAACATAGCTAAATACACATGGCCGGAGAACTCATAGATCCTAGAGAAAACCTACTTTTGTCACATCCCTAAAGCAATGCAATTTCTTACTATATTCTAAATACATATCCTTATATTATATTTACAGATAAGTGTACCTCTCACCATTCTACAAAGACCCCCCCTTTTTTTTTGCAACAGATGGAGAGTATTACAAAGTTCCACAATGGGTCAAATGCAGAGACTATGTGTCTGTGTGGTGTCCAGCCCTAGGTGATTCATCTACAATGCAACCTCTTCATCTAAGGCTCAGGGAACATAGCAGAACAGGGGGCAGAAAGAATGTTAACACATCTCTCAACTCATGACAGCAAAGCATCCTCATGCAACAGAGGTGATTAACCCAGGAAGCCACAACTGGCCAAAGGGCACACACATTTTAAAAACTGATTATTTAATTTTGTTATCATTCATATCTAAAGGATCATATTTCTTGGTCATTGTACTTTTAAAATTGTGAACTAAAAAATAGATATCAAGGAGTTGTCCATAGGGGAAATTGATTCTTCCTCCCTTAGCAGCCACTAATTGCCTGTATCTCTTCATCCATAGATGGGACCTTGTAAAGTTTCCCCCATCCATACTGCCATACAGACATGTATTATCATTAAGCAGGTCTTGTTTAGGCAAACATATTGTTAAAATTTCATGGCCCTTCCCCTCTCATGTCTAGAATGCTCATGTATGAAATTCTCTAGAAAATGGGTATCAAGAAGTAATGTTTTAATTCAATTTTCTCAATCTGAGCATTCTACTCATGGAATAATACTGCAGTTTCCTCCCAACAGTCACCAAGTTCCAAAGAAATGAAGATAGTTTAGATTTCAGCTGAAGAATTCCATTTATTTATTTATTTTTTTTTTATATTTATTTTCTGTTCTCCTCTCCAAATATATGAAGCAATCGATGCTGGAGAAAGCTAATTGTTCTAAATTTATTTGATTGTTTTGATTCTGTTTTGTCTTCTGAGTTACTCGTAAGTACACGTTGTTCCCCCTACAAAGCAGCTCAAGAACAGTTCACATCTCTGTGCTAACTTTAGAATTTGGAGAGAGAACATAGATTTGAGAACACATGCCCTTGTCTTTAGAGATCATTTTCGCTGCTTTGCTGTACAAGTGGGGGAAATGAGTCTTTCCTTAAAAAGACCACTTCACTCATCAAACCAACAAGGATATATCTCATTGTTCTTTTTAGAGTGACAGAAAATAATGAATTGGAGAAACTCTACAAATGATAGTTTCCTTTGGGGAAGAATGCAAGTTATTTTTGTCACAAGAGAGTTTTAGGTTCCTTCTTCCATGGTGAAGGGTCAGAGGGTGATGGGCGTATAGAAGGCGTTGTAATGCCAAGATGGTGGGCATGGCTGAATAATTCATATAGAGCAATTAGGGAGGCAGCTGTTACAGGATACAGAGAAGAATGTTCAGTCTCACTCTTAAGTACCTACTTATTTGTGTGCCTATGGGTGTGTGTGCCCACACACACACATGCACATGCACACACACAATATGAATACAAAGCATAGAGAAACATCAGCAGAGATGTGACAGCAAAAGAGAATTCGTTCTTGGCTTCAGAACAGGGCGTTTGTCTAATTCAGGTTTGTTCTTGGCTCTTACATGGAAACATGGGCCTGGCCAAGGGCTAAATTGTGAATCTTTCAAGTTTGATTTTGGCAAGTCTCCTCCTTTCAACATCTCCTTGAATTCCAGGATGGTGAGGGGCAGGGGAGGGGAACAGGGAGATAGTGACCAAAAAGGAGGTGGTTGTTTGTGGGAAATGGCTCAGGGAATATCATTTTGGGAACATACCACCTTGGGGTGCAAAGTTCCCACCTTGAGAAATACCTCCTCCCTAAGGAAAAATGCTCGTGCATGTTCTCTTTAACACTATGTAGCTACTTGAAAGCACTTCACCCAGACCCATCTCAGTCAGAGAGTTCCAAAAATAGTGAAGGTCTGTCAAGAGCATGTCTGCTGAGGAAGTCTTAAGATGCATTTTCTGTTGGGAAAGGTACAAGTTCTATTCTTTGCATATCTTTTCCCTTCATTTATGAATCTTTCTTGACTTAATCTATCTCAATGGCATTGGTTTCATAATATCCCCAATCTCCAGCCTTGCCAGCTGTGGGCACTAACTGCCCAGTGCCATTGGGATGGCTAGTTTGGGAAGCGAGGAAGGAAATATGCAAGATGAAGCCAGGTGTGGTGGCTTTAATCTCAGCACTGGGAAGGCAGAGGCAGGTAGATCTCTGTGAGAACATGGCCAGCCTGGGTTACAGCTAGACCTTATCTCAAAAAGACCAAAAGAATAAAAAATTTAAAAATAAATAAATGTACAAGATGAGCCAGGAGAAGGAGGTGCTGCTATTAGAAACGAAAGCTCTGCAAATTGGGGATATACCAAAGGAAGCAGGAGTGCAGAATACTGTGGGAAACAAAATTAAGTAAAAATTCAAAAGAGGTTTTGGAATATAACCAAAGTATAAAGTAATGTCTATGAATCCACACCAATGTAACCAGAGAACTGAAATAAATGACTGAGTAGGCAAATTGTGCATGTGGAATCCAAATGATTTATACGGATAACTTACTGGCCAGGGAGGAAGAATATAGCTCTGCTCCTTAAGAGTCTGTTTGGTGACTTCCTTTCAAGGTGTGTATATGGATAGAGGAGAAAAGTTACTTTACAGTAGGTTTTCAACCTACAAAGATTACCTCAGCTGAAGAATTCCAATATCATCAATCATCTGATCAATAGCACAGTCTTCTGACAGTATAAAATGAAAACACCTCTTTACCTCTGGAATCCTCCCCCACCCCCCGCCAATCCCCCAGAACAGAATCCCAGTCTAGCCATGAGAAAAAAACATCAATTAAAGGTGCTTCCTTTACAATACTGATCAGCACCCTCAAAACAACCAGGGGGCTCAGGCACAAGGCAACAGTTCGAAACACTCACAGTCAAGAAGGGTCTAAGGATACACGGCAGCTAAAACTGCTGTATCCTGAGTGGGGTCCTGGAACAGAAAACAGACGCTCAGTAAGTGCTAAGCACAAACTGTCGTTAATAAAAACCTATCAGCACAGGTGCACTATCTGTGGAAAGCTCATCCTACTGATATTAAATGTTAATAAAAACAGAAACTGGGTATGGGCTAGTGGAGGCTTCTTGTACCATCTTAGCATCTTTCTGTAAGCCTAACATGATTCTTCTAAACAGTTCGTTTAAAATTTTCATCATGGGGGCCGAAGAGATGGCTCAATGGTTAAGAGCACTGACTGTTCTTGAAGGTTCGAATCCCAACACCCACATGGTGGCTAACAACCATCCATAACTTCAGTCCCAGGGGATCTGATACCGCCTTCTCTCCTCCACAGGCATTGCACAACACCAGGGCACTTACATAAATGCAGGAAATGTAGGCAAACACATTAAATAAAAACAATAAAATATTTTAAAAATTTGATCATGGCCTTTTTAACATTGTTAACTCATCACTCCTTTCATTTTTATTTTCTTTTAATCTAGAATTTTGTTTCATTTCTTTGTGAAAGATACCAGATGGTATTTAAATTTTTATTCCATTTCCTGAGCATGTTAAAGTATTTTTATCTAGAATATCTCCTATGACTTCTAGTCAAAAGAAAGGAATGGAAAATGAACTTTACCCTCCGCTTGAAATGACAAAAAGTGGCAAGAAAAAGGCAAGATGCCCATGGACACAGGGGGAAATAAAGAAGCCTGTAGTGGCCCAGGATTCCTGCCTTGAGTGAGCATTAGCCAACAGAAGACCAAGGTAAACTGGACAGGATCTCTGAACTGAGAGTCCAGACCAAAAGGCTAGGGAGGAGCAGGCAGGTAGAGTTTGTAGGACAGAGACCAGGAACAAGAAATAAATACAGAGAACACTGGCAATCTCTAAAGTCTAGCCCTTGAAGCTCACTGTTTTACTTTGTACATGAGAAGGATAATATTTGACCTTGGAAGAAGAAAATTCTAAAGCATTAAAGGGAATAGCACCAGTGCTTATGCTGTGTCTGAAAATATGCCCATTTCCACATGGTCATACTGGAGAACTTGGTAATGAGCAGGCAATTAGATAGGGCACCCAGAAGGGTCTGGTTTCAGTAGTGGTAAATTGGTTTTTAGGTGAGATGCTGCTCTGATCATGTTTAGTAACTATGTAAAGCAACATCTAAAAAGATCAAATTGTTTGCTAAGGACTTAATTGTATTCTGGAATAAAGTTAAAAATTCTTTATAGGAACACAAAAATAGCATACTACAAAGTAAAATCTACAATATCTGACATTTACTCAAATATTACCAGATGTACACAGAAGCAGGGAGATGCAGCCCGTAATGAGAAGAAACATGTCTAATCAAAAGCAACTGAAAACTAACACAGATGTGGAGAACCAACAAGCAGAGGATCAAACAATTGTTATACTAGAGTTTTACATGATTAAAATGTTAGAGATCTGAAAGTTCCTTTGAAAAACATGTCAAAAGTTTTACAATTAAAACATGGTCATCTTTGGGATCATTATTTTGCCTGACACATTCATTTTAAATGTATTTTGTTGTTTATTTGGGGGGGCATGTGCTACGGTGTGTGTGTGTGTGTGTGTGTGTGTGTGTGTGTGTGTGTGTGTGTGTGTGAATGTATGACTGCATGTACCACAGTGCATGCATGGAGGTCAGAGGACAACTTCCAGGAGTCAGTTCTCCTCTTCCATCTTGTTGAGGCAGTCTCTCTTGCTGTTTATGCCATGCTATGTGCTGGGCTAGCTGTCCGCCGGGCTAGCTGTCCCAAGAGCTTCTGGGGTTGATTTTACTGTCTCTGTCTCCCATCTCACAGAAGGAGTGCAGCAGTTATAGATATGTGCCCCCATAGTATCTAGCTTTCTGATATGGCCTTATGTGACGAATGCTCTTACCTGCTGAGTCAGCCCACTGGCCCCTTCCATCTATTTTAAATGAAATCCATTACTATTCATTTACACCTTTTCATCAATTAACAATCTTATTTTACTTATTTAGAATACCTTTCATCACATTTTCTTGGGTCACATACTTTTTTAAAAAGTATTTTATTATTTTTATTTTGTGTGTATGAATGTGTTGCCTGCGTGTTTGTAAGTGCACCTGTGTCATGCAGTGCCTGCAGAGATCAGAAGAGAGTGTTGGATTCCCCTGGAACTGGAGTTATAAACAGTTGATAGCTGCCATGTGGGTGCTGGAAATCAAACCCAGATCTGCTGTAAGAGCAGCCAGTGCTCTTAACCACTAAGCTATCTCTCCAGCCCCAAGAATCACATACATTTTACTTCAACAGAGTCTCCAGTGTCTACATACTCTTCTACCCTGTTCTCTGACCTCTTTCTAGTTTTAGACACCCAAATAAATACATTAAAAATGCACCACCCTTTTGACAGATTATCTATCATGTCTTGTTAGGATGGAACCCTGATTGTGGTAGATTACATTTTCTAATGACTTGTGGCTTATGGTTTGCATAGCAATGGCATTGAGTGATGACATAGGTTGTAGAAGGTAAATAGGAAAGAGATAACCAGCCAGAGATTGTCTCGTACTTCAGTTTGTACCCAGGTAACAAACCAAAGAATAACTTAAGAATAACTTAAGAACTGGGGTTAAGAGTGTGTACTGCTCTTGCAGAGAACCAGGGTTCAGTTCCTAGATGCCAGCCTGTAACTCCTGCTCCAGGGGATCTGATGCCCTCTTCTGGCCTCTGCAGGTACTTACACACAAGTGTGCACACACGGACATATAAGTTTAAAATATGTATATATATTAGTTGGGTTTTAGGCAGTCACCAACAAGCATACTTCTGTCAGAGACAGCCAACTGCCCAAACTATAAGGC
Source organism: Nannospalax galili (assembly GCF_000622305.1). Lineage (NCBI taxonomy): Eukaryota > Metazoa > Chordata > Mammalia > Rodentia > Spalacidae > Nannospalax > Nannospalax galili. The sequence goes on from NW_008350772.1 coordinate 47,647, forward strand.
AGATACCTAGCTGTAGACAATCTGATAATCTCTGCTTTGCATTTGAGCTCAGCCCTGCTGCTGACCTGAGCTCTCTGTATTTACTCTGGTTCTGAGGGCTGCCTGACTCACAAGTCATTCTTTGCTCAAAAAAGCACTGTTAAATTTAATTTATCTAAAACGTTTTTCTTTCAACAGGTTCTCTTTGGCATTAGTCAGTTTTCCATCACTATGACTTAAAAGGAAGAAAAGATTGATTCTGCCATGGCTGCAAGGGTGTCAGTCCACAGTTGGTTGACTCCGTTGCTTCAGGCCTGGAGTGGGACAGAGCAACGTGGCGGGGAGTGTATGAGGGACCCGTGCTGCTCATTTAATAGTGGTCAGGAAGAAGAGCGGGCCGGGGAGGAAGGGAGAACAGGCCACTGTCCTAATAGTCCCTTTCAGGGCACACCCCCAATACTAACTTCCTTTTACTAAACCTTAGGGTTTAGTAAACAGCTCTATGAACTGGGAACCACCCCTCAAAGACATGAGATTTGGGGAAACATTTAAAATCCAAACCATACCAGTATATTTCGTGTTGTTGTAACAACAAAATGATCTTGGGTCATTTATAATAAACAGAAAATTGTTAATTTGTGGTTCTCGAGGCTGAAATCCAAGATCAGGGTTGGTGTCTGATGATGGCTTCTTGCTACATCATCCTGTGGCAGGAAGTAGAAGGACAGAGAAGGTGAGGGATGGGAAGCACAATGGTTCCTTTGTAGAAAACCCACCCCCACAATGGGCCTACACCTGAGGTCATGGCATTGCTCCAATAAGGAGAGCAGGGCCCTCAGGGCCTAGTCCTTTCAAGAGTTCTGCCTCTCAACAGATGCACTAGGGACTACATATCCAGTGTGCAGACACATTCAAACTACAGCACGAGTTGGATATAACCCCCAATTCCTCTATTTTGGGGGCGTTTTTTGAAAATGCTTCTCTACTGTGATTGTTTTTTATTTGTTTCATTGGAGAAGTTTCATGCCAGCCCAATTTTCTTATTTCTTGTTTGTTATTTTTGTCTAGAAGCCAGAGTTTTTCATTGTCTTTAAGATTCAATTCTTTTTCTAGAATGTATACCAGAATTGGTCATTTGAAATAAATTTTATAGGGATTTTCTTGGTTGAGTTAATTGAGGTGGGATGACCCAGCCCGAATGTGGGCAGGCACCATTTCTTGGGTGGGGCCTTGAACCGTGAGAGCCGGAAGTAGGCATGTAACAACCTGCCTGAAGTTCCTGCCTTGACTACCCACAACAACACTCTACAATCTGGAATCGTAAGCCAAATAAACACTTTCTTCCTTAAGTAGCTTTTTGTCAGGGCATTTTATCATAGCAACAAAAATTAAACTAGGAAAAAAATACATAATTCAATAATATATAATCATATATATATATATTGACCTTTCAATGAGTGGATTTCAGTGTTCTGTTATTTTTGGCAAGGTTTTTGATTATGGTCTTAAGAATTAGTTCTATTTTATTGTGCTGGGTATTTTTTTCTTCACAATTTCCAAATATGTATTTTGAGTCTTCTTTTCAGTCCTTTTTTCAACTATTCTCTGTCATTCTCTTTTTTTGGTCTCGTTTTAAAAAATATTTTGTTTTTATTTTATGTGTATGAGTGTATTGCCTGCATGTGTGTAAGTGCACCTGTATCCTGCAATGCCCACAGAGGTCAGAAGAGGGCATCAGATCCCGTGGAATGGAGTTACAAATGGTTGTTAGCCATCATGTGGGTGCTGGGAATCAAACCTGGGTTCTCTGCAAGAGCATCCAGTGCTCCTAACTGCTGAGCCATCTCTCCAGTCCCTTGGTCTCATTTTTAATCTTAGCTTTTAAACCTGTTTTAAAATTATATTTATCAGTTTTATTTGACTTTATTCTATGGACGACTTCGTAATTTATCCTTCATGTCTGTGTTAATACATTTGCTTTTCATTTTTGTCCCAATCTTGATTAGATCTTGTTTCATTTCTTCCTGAGCTGTGCCCTTAGCTTTTGAATTTCTAAATTTAAGAGCTCGCAGAAATCCTTCTCAGTTGCCTGATGGAGGATGCGTCATTCACTCTGGGGTGTGTGGCCAGCACTCTCTCCCCTTTATTGACTGGCATCTCATGGGGGATTTGCACTTTCTGCTTTTTCCGTTCACACTTTGTACACAGTGGGTCTGACCTTTCCTGTTCCCAGGCATGTTGCAGCCAGTGTGGTGAATGCGTTCCGTTCCCGGATGCTGCTGAGGAAGAAACGGGGAAGCATGGCTGTCATCACTACTTCTCTGTATCTGAGCACTTCCTGTTGGGATGGAAAGGGAGGTTTTGCCTATGTCCACCCCCCAACCCCCAATGCTTCTTTTTTCACATTCTCTTAAGGCTCTGTCCTCTGCCCCATCTCTGCTCTGGGCAGCTGCTGGAGCTTTCTGGAAGCTTGGGGTCTCATAGGTGGCTTGTCATTGGTAATACCATCCGTGTCTGTAACACTGGGGTCATGGGCACTTAATAGCATTATTTCCACTCCCTGCCAATCTTGGGTGTTTGAGGAAAGTGGACTGCAGAGATCGCCCTGCACAAGTCTTTGGTTTTGTGTTAGAAAAGGGAGTTCCCAGTACTGTGGTTCCCTCTTCCCAAGGACCATGCACACCCACACTTCCTGCTCCTTTCAGTTAGCATCAGTAACAGGACTCTGCTGGGATGGGCCTTCAGTTAAGGCTACATCTGCCCTGTGGGTCTCTCCCTCCCCTTGTGGGCCCATTGGCCACTGACCCACGAGAACAAAGGGAGCAGAAGCGACAAACGGGGTCAGGACGGCCAGTGAGCACTGACGGAAAAGACCTTCTGGAGAGTCAGATTCAGTGATACAGGTCCATTTATTCAGTGGGGGTCAGGGAAAAATACAGGGTGGAGGCAGCAGCCAAAGTTTTACATGATAGGTGCTCATAGTGTGCTTTATTTACATTTGGTAGCGGGATCCTATCATTTGGCTATAGGGCAATGCCTAATTATCATATAGAAAAACCTGGGGCAATTTTTGTAGGTAACTATGCCAAAGGTCATGTTCCAAATAAGGCCAGGCATCTGTGCTTGGAGACACTTTCCAAACAAGGTCAGGCAGAGAGCAGGAAGCCCCTGCTGAGAAAGCAGTGGACCTTAACAGCAGGGTTCCCCAACACAGCCCTTTCCTCTACAGTGTCCTTCATCCCCTCCATAGGCACCTCATTTGCAAACAGTCCATCACAGCCGGGAGTGAGTGGATCCCGTCCCCAGGATCCTGTCCGAGCACTCAGGCCCTCTCCCTCTGCAGCGCTGCCAGGGAGAACTGGAAGGCCACAGCACCCTGCAGTCTTCTCCAGAGCCAACACATTCTTGTTTTGTGGAAAGTTAATTGCCTACTGAGTTGCCAAGCACTTCTGTAAGCACGTTGACTGTCACCTCGTTTACTCTCAAAAACAAATCTGATGCTGTTCAAAACACACTGCTGAGAGGGGCACACAGCACCCAAGTCCTCGTTTGTTTATTCCAAATGTACCTTTCCCCCCTTCCTACCCATACTGTACACTGAGTGATCATTTCAGCACAATGAAAGGTATTTCCTTCAGGTCTGAAAACTGGAAGATCCTTCTTATAAAGCATGCCCAAATATTCAGCGATTGTCATGCATATGTACGCAGGCATGGGTCATGTGTCCGTATTTTAGCCAATGATGGACCATGTATACAGTGGTGATCTTACAAGGTTATACTGTCCACTGACCTTTCTGTCAGCATGCTGTTATGTTTGCTCAATGGTGAAATTTCTTAGAAAATATCCTTGTTATTAAACACGTGTGTGTGTGTGTGTGTGTATGTGTGTGTGTGTGTGTGTGTGTGTGTGTGTGATGTTTTACTTCAATTAACTATATTTTGCCTGAAATCTTGACCTCTCTCTTTTCTGATCTGTGTAGGGAAGAAGAATTCTTTGATATGATTTTATTTCCTCTACTGAAAAAAAAAGTCCCCTAAACCCAAAGGATTAAAAATTCCTTGTTTTCTGTGGTATACTTATGATCAGTGGAAGTGGGAGAAGGTTGGCTGGGGGTAAAAAGGAGATACTAGGTATCCTAGGTGACCCAGAGATTCATCTAAGTGAGGTAAGGCTTTGGATGGTTTCTAGATTCCTCTTTGTCTCTGACACCAATTAATCCCACTCACCTATTGGACCACTTATGTGGTTCACACAGTTATCACCCAGGTACACATTCTTTTCCTCCTCCATAGTCAGCTTTGTGGGGATGAGTGGACTGGATTCTGTTTGAGGGGACTTGGACTGAGAACTGAAGAGCGTGGAGTCTGAACTTTATGAGCTCTGGATTGCTGAAGACATGGGGGGATTTCCTTGACAAGTGTGGCAATGCTAATTCACTCACTGGCATGACTTGCTGTCTAATGAGATGACGGCCCTGATGCACCAGGCCTCTGCGAACTTGCTAACCTCAGGCGCTTTTACTTTTGCTGCCTGCTGAGTCATGTTTTTCTAATGGCATGAATCAGCTCTCCTTTGAACTCCTCTGCACTTTTCTGTTTCTAATTTCCCTGATGAACACTTCCTTCCTGAAACTTAAAGGCTAAATATTGGAGAGTTTAACTAGAGAATCAGTAAATGAGTCGGCAATTAGTTGTTGAAGGATGTGCCCAGTATTGGAAATGTAACTTCCCTCAGATTTGCAGGAAAGGACTGTGTGACACAGTGTCTTCTGCATGATGATATGATGATGGAGCTATTGTGCTTGCCAGGACTTTAAATAGGCACCCCAACTTCAAATCCTTGGCTCAAAACCCAAGAGTCTGCATTTTATTATATTAAGCATGGTCTTGAAATCCAGTTTCAAATTTAGTAGATTTATTGCTCAATTAAGAATATTGAAAAATGGCCACTTCTCCTTCCTTATTTTATAGGAACCATATTAGTGATCTCTGTAGACAGATAAATATGCCCTAATATTATTGCACTTTTTTATTGTAGAATCATCGACCATCTATCCTTTTTGGAGGACAGAAATTGGAGTTGTCAGAAACGAGGGCCAATGTTCCCTTCCAAAGTAAACAGTTTTGGAGATAAAAAAAAAAAAAAAGCCTTAGAGATGTCAGCATCTCATTTTACTGATAAGGGAACCATAATGCTGAGAAATTGAATGTGTCTGCGTTCAAGGTCACAGATATTTTCAGTTATTTTTCTTAGTGTTTCTTAGACTGACGACCATAAAATCTAGAAATAGTGATGATTTTGCCTTCCCCATTCTTACTTTTGTTGATGCCAGTGAATCAATGTTTCAGAATGATGATAAATGCTATTGTAGGGCATTTCTTTATTCTTGACTTTCACTGGCCAGTCTCTCATGGTACCATACTAACAGGATAGTTGTCATTGCTTTGGTTTGAAAATGGTCCTCTAATACTCATGTATTGAACATGTAATCCGTGATCCAACAGGGTTGGCAGGTACCTAATAAGAGGTAAGTGTTCCATGAAGGTCAAGACTTCATGAATGGGTTTACGTATTGTGGGAGTGACTTGCTATAAAACAGTTCCTTCCTGCATGCCTCCTCTGCCTTTTCGCCTTCTGCCATGGCATGATACAGCAAAAATACTTCTCCCTTAGACTCAGATTCCAGAACCATGATCCAAAAAACTATTGTTCATAAATTACCCAGGCTCAAATATTCTTTTACAGTAGTACAACATGGACTAAGATAGCCATCAATGTGTCACTATATTAAAGAAGAAATTTTATTCTGCTCCTGGGTTTGGAGCCAAGGGTTAGAAGTTGGGGTGCCTGTTTTATAAACTTATCATTATATTAAAGAAGAAATTTTATTCTGCTTTTACTAAGAGGACTTTAAAATGAGAATAGATACTGAATTTGTTCAGTGAGATTTTAATGTATCAGTGGCTACTATGGTTGCTATGACTTTTCCTCCAAAGGCTCATGTACTGAAAGCTTTGATGCCAGCATAGCAGTATTGAAACAGTGAGATGTTTAAGTGGGATTCGGTAGAAGATAGTTAGCTCATGGGGGTTCCATCTTAATGACTGATTAGTGCTCTTAGGTCATATCTCCTAGGAGTGGATTCATTCCCATGAAAGGTTGTTTTAAGAAAGGGAGTATGGTTCCCTTCCTGGAGTTTTGCTTCCTTGTTCATATACATGTCCCTTAACAGTTTCATTTCTGCTTCCCTACCATGTTATCATGAAGCCAAAGGGTACTCATCAGGACACTGCCCTTGGCTCTTTTCACTCTCCAAGTAGAGTTGCAGTTTGGAACTCTTTCCCTGAGACTCCCTAGAACCATCTTAGTTCTCAGTCTTTCCTAGGTCACAGGGACCCTAACTTATCCCAGATCAAAACACATATCGTCTTGGCAGAGTGAGTCAATCCACTACCCTCTCACCTCTCAGCCTAGCCTGGGTCTCTGGGATTCTCCCCTGCCCCAGACCGGCATTTTGGATTTCTATCCCTAAGACCTCCTATACTTTGAAAATCTGTATTCTACAAAACTAGGAAATCTAAAAGCAATTGATAACTTTCTAGATAGGTACAGACTACTGAATTTAAATCAAAGTAACATAAATAATCTAAACAAACTCATTACAACGAATGAGATAGAGTAATTACATATCTCCCAATTTAAAAGAAACCAGGACCAGATGGCTATAGTGAAGGGTTCTACCAGACCTTCAAAGAAGAACTAATTCTAATATTCCTCAATTTATTCTGTAAAATGGAAAATGAAGGAACACTCCCAAACTCCTTCTGTGAAGCCAGTATACTCTAATGCCAAAATGAGATAAAGATCCGACAGAAAAGAAAATTATAGACTAATCTCTCTGATAAACATAGATGTAAAACTCAATAAAATACTCGCAAACCAAATACTAGAACACAGTAAAAAGATTATCCACCATGATCAAGTTGGCTTCATCCCAGAAACGCGGGATGTTTCAACATAGGCAAATCAATAAACATAATCCATCATAAACAGATTCAAGGAAAGAAACCACATGATCATTTTCTTAGATGCAGAAAAGGCCTTTGACAAAATCCAACATCTATTATGATAAAAGTCATACAGAGCCTAGACGAACCAGGGCGTATGTCAACATAATAAAGGCAATATACCACAAGCCCACAGCCAATAGCATACTCTCTCTATTTCTGTTACTATAGTACTTAACAATAAGAAAAACAAAGGAGATAAAGTGGATACGAATTGGAAAGAAAGAAGTCAAAGTATCTTTATTTGCAGACAATATGGTTCTGTACATAAGCGACCCTAAAAACTCCACCAGAAAACTCCTAGGGATGATAAATACATTAAGCAAAGTAGCAGGATATAAAATTAACACCCTAAAACCAGTAACCTTCCTATATAGCAACAGCAAACATACCAAAAAAGAAATCATGGAAATGATTCCATTCACAATAGTCTCAAAATCCATAAAATATCTTGGAATAAATCTAACAAAGGAAGTGAAAGACCTGTACAATAAAAACTTTAAGACACTGAAGAAAGAAATTGAAGATGATCTCAGAAAATGGGAAGACCTACCATGTTCATGAATCAATAGGATTAATATTGTGAAAATGGCCTCCTATCAAAAGCAACATCCAGAATCAAGGTAATACCCATTAAAATTCCAACATAATTCTTCATAGAAATTGAAAAATCTCAAATTTCACATGGAAACACAAAAAACCCAGGGTAGCCAATATAATCCTGAACAATAAAAGAAATGCTGGAAGCATTACAATCCCTGACCTCAAATTATATCACAAAGCTACAGTAATGAAAGCAGCATGGTATTGACATAAAAACAGACAAATTGATCAGTGGAATAGAATGGAAGACTCGCATTTACATCCACCTGATTTTTGACAAAGGAGCTAAAATTACACACTGGAGAAAAGAGCACGTTCAACAGCTGGTGCTGGTCAAACTGGATAAGGGCATGTAGAAGAATGAAACTAGATTCCTGTCTTTCTCCAGGCACAAAGCTTATTTCCAAACGGATGAAGGACCTTAACTTAAGCCCCAATACCCTGAACCAGATAGAGGAGAAAGTAGAGAATACACTGGAACTTATCGGTACAGGAAAGGACTTTCTGAGGACTATCTAGCGAGCATTAGGTCCAACAATTGACAAATGGGACCACATGAAACTAAAAACCTTCTGGACTTCAAAGGACACCGTCATTCAACTGAAGAGGAAACCTACAGTGTGGGAAAAAACTACCAGCTACACCTCTGATAAAGCGCTAGTATCTAGAATATACAAAGAACTAAAAAACTATACATCAAAAAGCAAGCAACCCAATTAAAAAGTGGGACTAGGAGCTGAACAGGAAGTTCTCTAAAGATGAAACACGAAAGACTGAAAAATACTTTTAAAACGTTCAACATCTGTAGTCATCAGGGAAATGCAGGTTAAAACCGCTTTGAAATTTCATCTTACTCCTCCCAGAATGGCAAAGACTCAGAAAACAAACAACCCAAATGCTGGTGAGGCTGTGGAGAGCGGGCAACTCTTGTCCACTGTGGTGGGCGTACAAACTGCTGCAGCCGTGGAAATCAGCGTGGAGATTCCTCAAAAAGCTTGAAACTGATCTACGATATGATCCAGCTATACCGCGCTTAGGCACGTACCCAAAAGACTCTATACCCTACTCCAGAAATGCCTGTTCACCCATGTTCATTGCTGCCCTTTCCATAAGAGTCAAGAATTGGAAGCAACCTACCTGTCCATCAGCTGATGAATGGAAATGCAGGTGTGATACATATACACAATGGAATATTATTCAGCTTCCAAAAAAGCAAAATTATAAAATTTTGTTGATTTGGGTCTGCTCTTTCTTTCCGTTAGCTGAGATAAGGGTCTGTTGATCTTGTTTGTCTTTTCAAAGAACCAGCTCTTAGATTCGTTGATTCTTTGTATTGTTTATTTTGTTTATATTTCATTGTTTTCTGCTCTGATTTTTATAATTCCTTCTTGTCTGATGGGGTTGGGTTTTGTTTGTTCTTACCAAATTCTCAAGTTGTATCATGAAGTCATTCATTTGTGTGTTTTTGATTTTCTAATGGAAGGGCTTAGAGCTATACATTTTCCTCTTAGGACTGCTTTTACTGTGTCCCAAGGCTTTGCTGTGTTGTTTCATTTTCATTTAATTCCAGGAATTATTTCTTTATTGTTTTTTTCTTTGACCCATTCATAATTCAGTAATGCGTTGTTTAATCTCCATGAGTTTGTGTAGTCACTAGAGCTTTTTTGCTGTTGATTTTAGTTTTTGTTTTTTTTGCATTGTGGTCAGATAGGATACATAGAATTATTTCAGTTTTTTTGTATTGTTGAGGTTTGTTTTGTGCATCAACATGAGGTTTGTTTTAGAGAAACTTACATGGGCTCCTGAGTAGAATGCATATTCTTTCCTGCTTGGGTGGAATATTCTGTAGGTGTCTATTAGGTCCATTTGATGTATATCATTAATTCAGATGTTTCTCTCTTTATTCTCTGTCTAGATGACCTGTCTACTGGAGACAGTGGGGTATTGAAGTCACCTACTATTATTGAGTTGAAGTTAATCTGTGTCTTAAAGTTCAGTAGTACTGAAATTTGGTACACCAGAGTTTGATGCATTTGTGCATATATGTTCCCTTTATCAGAATGAAATGACTTTCTTAATTTCTTCTTATTTATGTTGGTTCAAAGTCTATTTTGTCAGATATCAGGATGGTAACACCTGCTTGTTTTTTGGTCCCATTTACTTGGAATATTCTTTTCTATCCTTTCACTATAAGGTGGTGACCATCCTTGGAAGTAAGATGCTTTTCTTATAGACAAGAAGAAGATAGATTTTTGTTTCTTAATGCATTCAACTGTCATGTGTCTTTTGATTGTGGAGTGTAGGACATTGATGTTTAAACTTATTATTGGAAGATGAGTGGCAACTATTGTCACTCCATTTTCTTTTTAAAAATTTTACTTTTTAAAATTTTATGTATATGAGTGTTGTGCCTGCATGTAAGTGCACCTGTGTCATGCAGTGCTATGGAGGCCAGAAGAGGGCATTGGATCCCCTGGAACTGGAGTCATGGATGGTTGTTAGCCACCATGTTGGTGCTAGGAACTGAACCTCAGTCCTCTGCAAGAGCAACCAGTGCTCTTAAGCACTGAGCCATCTCTCCAGACCCATCATTTTATTTTCTATTGTGTTCTTAATCCTATTTTGTGTTTTTACAATTATAGCTTCACTTTTTTCTTCCCATAGCCTCTTGGACATGATTATTCCTTCCCTCAGTCCGTAGTATTGCTTCCAGTATTCTCTGTAGGGCTGGTTTGGTGGACATGAATTCTTTAAGCCTGTTTATACCCTGAAAGATTTTTCTTTCTCCTTTGACCTTGACAAATAGTTTTGTTGTATAAAGAAATTTAGGTTGGCATCTATGGTCATTTAGAACTTGGAATACATTTCTCTAGGCTCTTCTGGCTTTTAAAGTTTGCAGTGAAAAATTGACTGCTATTCTGATGGGTTTTCCTTTATATGCAACTTACTGTTTTTTTCTCTTGCAGCTTTCAATATCTTTTCTTTGTTCTGTATATTTAGTGTTTTATTATGATATGCCATGGGGAGTTTTTTCTGATCCTGTGTTTGGTGTACTGTGGGCTTGTTGTGTCTGCATGGGTATATTTTTCTCTAATTTAGCAAAGTTCTCTTCTTTAAATTGTTGAAGATCTGATCAGTGCCTTTGACCTGAGTTTTTTCTCCTTCCTCTATGCCTGTAATTCATAGATTTGGTCTTTTCATGGTGTCTCACAGCTCCTGGATAGTCCACTCCTGTGTTTTTAATTTTTTCCATATTCTTTGAGTGGTTCAATTCTTCTACTTTATCTTTAAGTCTTGATATTATGTTTTCTACTTGATTCTATTTGATTTCTGCTTGTAGAAATGTCTTTTCTAATAGGCTGGTTAAGTTTTTAAATTCCATCTTCTTCTCAGTTTGAGTTTCCTTCAATATTTCTCTTTCTCAAATTCACTTTTCAAATCCTGAATCATCTTTGTAATTTCATTTAGTCATTTATTTGTCGTCTCCTGAATTTCTCTCTGAAGCTTATTCCTATCTACTTTGAGTTCATCGAGGTGTTTGTTCAAATGTTCTTTAAACTCCTTAAATTCTTTGCTCATGTTTATGATTGTTCTTTTGTGTCCTAGAGTTCCTCCCAGGAGTTCTTATTGTAGAACATTTCTTTAAGACTGGTGAGATTTGTCAGGAATATATTAGCTTGGATTTTTGTGTTATTTATGTTTTTGTGATGTCACCTGGGCATAATGGCTTCTTATGTTGGTTGTATGTTTGATATGAAATTCTAACCTGCCTTTGTTGAGTGAAAGTTTGGTCCTGTTTTGGTTGTAGTTGTAGCTTTGTTGAGTTTGGATCAGGTACGAATCATGAGTTGGTCTAATCTTCAGGTTCTTAGTTTTGATTTTTTTTTTGGAAGGACAGGGGTGATTCCAGGCTACTCCAGAGCATGAGCAGGCTATTTAGAGACTGTCTGGAGGTGGGATAGTGATGGTAAGGGAGGGGTCCTGGCTAATTCACTGGGCTGTTCCAGAGTACAAGCAGGGTGTTCAGGGCCTAATCCTAGAGGTGGGGGATGGCAGCCACACTTTATTTTTTGAGACAGGATCCCTCACTGGGACCTAAGGCTCACCAGGTAGGTATGCTGACTGGCCAGTGAGCCCCAGGGATCATCCTGTATCCACCTCCTCAGCACTGGGATTAAAAGTATGTGCCACTTTGCCTGGCTATTTTGCATGGGTTCTAGGGATCAAACTCATGTCCTTAAGCTTGCATAACAAGCAATTTCCTGACAAAGCTATCTCTCCAGCCCCAGTAATACACTTCAGTGACATACAGCTAAGTGTCCACTAATCACAGTTGTAGAACCTCAGTAATCACAAGTGGCCACTTGATCAAGACCTTGTTCAAATAAGGCAAGCGACCAGTGTTAACAATCTCCAGTCTGCCCCTGGCTTTTGTTCTCTGTTCACCAGTGCTACAAACTCTGTCTGGGTTTAACCCTCTGAGGTCTGCCAGATTCACAAATCCTTTGCTCAGTTAAACTGCTAAATGTAATTTATCTGAGTCTTGATTTTAGCTCTGCTTCCACTATTTGTCTGCATTAAACAAGGGGCTTGTTTTTCTCTTGAATTTCAAAGGCTCTTTATGTTAAAACGTTAATCATTATCATGTATGTTGCAGATACTTTAATAAGCAATTCAAGAAATGCTCCTCTCAGGGCGGTCACTTGCCACTTTTCCTTTATATATGTTTTGAATTCAGTTTTATAAAGCACTTGCCCAACTCTAGATCTATACAATATGGCCACATGTATTTAATTCTAGCATTTGTGTTTGATGTTATTTGGAACTTATTAACATAGAGTGTGACTAACATGTGACTTTATTGTTTTACAAAATTAACAGATTATATAAGATTTTCTAAAGTTTACACACACACACACACACACAGGATATCTATAATGGTGTCTGGTCTATCATCCATCTATCTATCATCTATCTATCAATCTATCATCTATCTATCTACTTACCTACCTATTTATCATCTATCTATCTATCTATCTATCTATCTATCTATCTATCTATCTATCATCTATCATCTATCTACCATCTATCATCTATCTACCATCTATATCATCTATCTATCATCTATCTACCATCTATCTATCATCTATTTATCATCTATCTTCTATCTATCTATCTATCTATCTATCTATCTATCTATCTTCATTTGACAAGATACTTTGTTGCCACTGACCACATATATTGCTTATTTATTACCAATCTTGTGACCAGCGATTATTGAGCTCCTCGTAGACCTCTTGCATTGCAATTAATAATCACTGTGACTATCCTTGTGAGCCAGAGAGAAAAGGGTCCCTTGGTTTTGAAGCTCACATTGCAGGAGTGGTTTGCGGGCCCTTAAGAAGCAAGTCCATAAAGAATGGGATTGTAGTGCTATGAGGGAAATAAAGGGAAGGGACTAGGGAGTGATGCGGACCGGTAGGGTGACTCCTGGAAATGTCCAGGCAGGCTTCTGGGAGAATGAGGGAGCACTTGCACGCCTGCTGTTTGTCTGGCTGAGTGGGTCTTCCACTCCTTTGCCTGAGACAGACTCTCTTTTCCCACAGGGCTGCAGGAAGGAGGATGGATGGCTGTGGCATTGATGTGCATGCCCTCTCTTGCAGCATCTGCCCTTGACTTCATCAGAAGATGTACAGCCCCTGATTTGAATGGTTATGTTTAGGACTTCCTTTTCCCTGGAAAGAAGAGAAAGTATTTTTTTTCCATGATAGATTTAGGAGCACCCAGCAGTCTAATGATTTTGGGAAGACTATCAGTGTTTGACCTTGAGTGAGGATGTTTTTATGCAGTTGGCAGCAGAGCTAATGCAGCTCCACAGCCCGAAGCTGGGATCTGTCTACAAGAAAGTGCATTTTCATGCTAATCTGAATTCAGGATTCATACTACCAGAATACACCAGAGAGGAATAACCTGCATTAGGTTACATACAGTAGCTCTCCAAGAGCTCTGGGTCTGTGAATGCCGACCACACAAAGCACCACACAGTGGTCAGAGAATGATCCTTTCTTCCTTTCAGTCATCTGAATGCTGGGTGTCTCTAAACTGATTAGAACAAATTAGTTTGATTTGGAACTGGAAAACTCACTGCTTGTCTGACTTCCACGCTGAGCTTTTCAGCATCGTAGAAAACTCATTTGTCCTTTTTACTGTCCAGGGAGGTTTATTTAAATTGTATTGCACCTGCTGAAAAGCTGAAAGGGTGAACAAAATCTGCACATTACAGACAGAAAGCATCACACCTCACTGATGGGGCAGCCCTGGAAAATCACCCATCAGTGACCTGGAGGCCAAGATAAAGTCCAGGGACACAGTCACAACAGGATAAGGGCTGGGGTTGTTTTCACGGGCGACAAAGAAGCCGTGCTTGGATAAACAGTTTCTTTGTTTACATTAAAGTGTATGTTAGTGTGTTACTATGAGATGTTAATGAGAAGTTCAAGTCTGTAACAGTGATCAAGGAGAGGACCTAAAACGTAGAGCATGATGAAATATTTGGATGAGCAAAGGAAGATAGAATTAATTGGTTTTCATTTTCCCTAATCCAGTGTGCTGAGCCCCTTAAATGTATATCTTTGAAGCACAAATTAAAGGAGGGATGGAGGGAGAGAGGGAAGGAGGGATGGATGGATGGATGGAGGGAGAGAGGGAGAGAAAGAAACAGAGACCATTGAACAACAGCAGTTTATCATTTTTCCTTCTTAGACATCCACAACGCACATCTTTGTAAAAAGACAGAAAAAAATCTAACAATAAGCCATTCATTTCATTTCACCTGACATTTCCCACAAAGTCTTAAGAAGTTGGTACTTTGGGGAATGCACACTAGGAAAAACTGCTCTCTGTCTACCTTGATTTACTGAGCTGACAAGAGTGAGCCAGTACATCCTTTGACAGGCCCACTGTGAACTTGGTGTCATGAGCTCACTGCTGAATTTTGAAACCACCAAGAAAAATAGTACTTCTGTTTTGAGCAACTTGGTCTATTTTCTACCCATAATGCAAAGGCACCGGTGTCACAGTTCTTTTTTAAATATTTTATTATTTTTATTTTATGTGTACAAGTGTATTGTATTGTATTGTGAGTGCACCTATGTCATGCAATGCTGCAGAGGTCAGAAGAGGATGCCAGATTCCCCTGGAACTGGAGTTAAGGATGGCTCTTAGCTGCCACGTGGGTGCCAGGAATCGATCCTGGGTCCTCTGCAAGAGCACCCAGTGCTCTTAACCGCTGAGCCATCTCTCCAGTCCCTAAACACTATGTATTTTTAATTTTGAAAGCCCTTCAGGTGATTGTTTTATGTGTAGGTGTTTTAAATGCAGAGGACCACTGAGTTGGAAGATTATTTTGCAATTTTTTCCAGAAGATAACTAGCCCCTGAGTGTGAAGCTCCCTGACGTGCTGGACAGCTTTAGTTGTCAACTTGACACACCTGGGGAGACGGAACATCAATTGGGGAATTGCTTCCAATGGACTGGCCTGTGACCATATCTGTGGGGCACTTTCTTGATTGTTGGGTGATGTGGGAGGGGCCCAGCCCACTGTGGGGAGTGCCACCCCTGGGCAGGTTGTCTTATATAAGAAAGCAGGCTGAGCATGCACCAGAGGAGCAAGTCAGTAAGCAGCGCTCCTCCATGGTCTGTGCTCCAGGTCCCTGCCGTGAGTTCCTGTCCTGACTTTCCTCAGTGATGAACTGTGACTCAGGAGATGTAAGATAAAGTAAACCCTTTCCTCCCTAAGTTGGTTTTGGTCAGTGTTGTTTTATCATAGTACTAGAAAGCTGACTAGACCACTCGGGCATGGAGATGATTTCACCCTGCACTTCAATTGCAAGTCAGGTGAGAGAGAATGCACACACAGCAAACTGAGGGAAGTGACTGTATTTCTCCCAGACAGACACAAAGGGACATTAGAAGCCCAGGACTCTGGATGAGCTGGTTCAGGCTCAGATGGGAGCACGGCTGCATGTGTTGTACTTGGGATGTGGAACACTTCATACTGGGTTTTGTACTTGATAGGTGGCCAGATTCACTGGGTTAGGTATGCTAGGACGTCCTCTTCCTAAAGGGGTGGGATGGAGCCCTGGTTGTTCAGCTCAGCAACCACCACCCTTACCCCCACCTCGTCTTAGGATGTTACATCCTCAGCCACACTCCACAGTCATTCTGAGAACTACAAGCAAGAAAAAAGGAAAGAGCTGAGTCGCCAGGGCCACCAGGGGTCTTGCCTGGTGCTAAGGGGCTGTGCTTTATGGGACTCCATGTCCAGTCTACCCATTTTTGCCCTAATTCTTATGTCCAAGTTCCATTACTCTCTTCTGCCTCATTACCATACAGGCTGTACTTTCTATTCCTCAACCCAAGAATCCCCCAAGATCTGACTCCTTGCAGTGACTTTGTCCCTAGACCTGACCCCACAGTGACTCTCTCCCCAGACCTGACCTCTTCCAGCCTGGGTTACTATCTTGTTTCTCCATTTCCACAGAAAGTTAAGTTCAGCACAATGCAATTGCTGTGATTTGGATGTGGTTTAAAAATCCTACATACTCATGGGCTGGGAGCTGGGTTTCAGTATTGGATGCTGGGTGGTGGTACATTTAATGGACAGAGACTAGTGGGAGGTCCTCAGTTAAACAGAAAACATGCTCTTGGCAGGGATTATGGGACTAGTCTCTTTCCAGCTTCCTGTCTGAAGGTGTGACCTCTTCTTCCCTCACACATTCCCACCATACACCAGGGGGCCCTCGACAGGCAATGTTCTGCTGTTTGGTCTTCCAGTCTCCAGAACTGTGAGGTGAATAAATTTCTTTTAAGGTGATCTTCCTAAAGTGAGGGATTCTAGATAGGCTGACTAGACCTCAGTAGATGAACTTGCACTGAGGGATGTCTGAGGTCAACTAACTTGACATAATAGGCCTTAACACAAATGACGGAATGTGTGAATTCTAGTTGCGGGGGGGGGGGCTACAGGGGGGTACTGGGGGGGACGGGGGTATAAAGATGATTAAGATTGAGATGTTCTGTATGAAGTACACAAAAATTCAAGAAAAATTAAAAAAATTAGTTATCCTGCCTTAGTTATTTCATTATGATCCTGAAAGATATACTAGCAAGCACCGTTAATCCAATACATTCTGGTCTTCTTGCACAGATCTCTCTGCCGCTGACATAAGAAGGAAGAGCCCCCTTCCCTGAGGTCCCTACAGAGCTGCCATCTTGCCATCATCTCTGTGTCCCCCGTGTCTCCACAGTGCTTGTTCATTTCAGATAATTACACAGGACTTTGAATCAATGAGTGATTCAAGATTATCCTTTCAGGAAGAAGCTATAGAATTAATGAAAGTGCTACTAGAATTAAAGACAAAGGATCTAGAATCTACTCCTGACAATTGTGATTAGCTAAGTTCTTTGAAAACGCAGTACCCTAAGCTCTGTGCTAAGTGAGGATTAATACCCCCCCACACACACACCAGACCTATCGAGGGAAAGAGCTAGCTGGTGCATACATGTGTTGGAAATCTACGAATAATTATATATGGAAAACGACTTTGTTGACCTCACTTCTGCCCCTCTGTGTGCCTTTCGCTTTTATGTGAGCCGGAAGTGACCACAATATCAAAATCTAAAGCCAGAGACAGGATGGTGACCACCACACAGAAACCATAAACTTAACCAGCTCCAGGCAAGGTTCTGAAGGAAAAATACTCTATCACTTTTCTGCATTAATTCTCCTTCTTTACTGCAATGTTCTTTCCAGCACAATTAGACTTCGATATTACTCTCTCGGAAGAAAGTCATATGCAAATTTTATTTAAAGCAAATTCCAAGAGACCAGATATGTTTTCTTTATGAAGAGTGCCGCAGTTAACTCGAATCATTACATGCGAGATTTCAGCTGTTAGTATGGTTGGGAAGGGCTGGGGAAGCCTACTGGTCCTAGGTATGAGCCCCCATTTTACAGGTAAGAAAATAGAGACACCCCCATTTTACAGGTAAGAAAATAGATTCACTGACATGGATTCAATAGATTCATGGATTCAAAGATTGTAGAGTAAAAAGAACCCAGATTTGACACCTGTCTGACTCTAAACATCTCTCAGCCTTCATCCCTTACTGGTGGATGGGACCCCATAATCCCAACTATCATGCATGTAGAGAAGCAAATGAACTAAAAACGTCCTTCTTCCTTGTGATGAGTTGCTAAGAAATTGGGTCATATTAAAGTCATGAGAAGTTCCAGTACAGAGCAGTGGAAGACCTCGTGATAGAGCGGGGGGGGGGGGGGGGACACACGCTTGCACGCAGGGCTGCGGAAGCTGTGGCCTGTGTTCCAATCTGGGCTTCAGCGGTTATTAGGCATGTATCTTAGTTTAACTTCCCATGCTTCAACTTTCTCATCTACAAGACAGATATGAAAACAGCACTGATCTTTCAACTTTGTGTCGGGATTACAAATTCCAAACTTTAATTTCCTGCCAACTAGCCATCTTAATTGCTTTGTCCAACTTGTTATATTGGGAAATAGTTTGAGCATTTACTTAAATTCTGTGTTGGCTTTTGTGCGATTGGATCTACGCAATATGCTAGGTGAGCATAGAGAACCTGCATTCAGCTGGGTGGAGCTAGGCTGGAAAACATGAAATGCACACATGGAGACACACACAGGCAGGTGGGCACACACACACACACCCTGAAACAGCTCCCATTTCCTGCATTCTATATGTTACAAGACACATTTCATGTTTGAACTCCGTCTCATTTCAGATCACTCCCTTTTCCAAGGCTGCCTTCTAGAGCCTGTCTCCACAAGCATGCTTCGGTCTTGTTAAAAATGAAGGAGCAGAGTTATTTTTATTAACCATCTTTCACATATAAATATACTTGTGATTCTGTGTTTATTGATTTCCTTTTTTAAAATGATATCTCATTAATGAAGTTTTTGAGTATTGTGTCCTCCTGGTCTTAATTTTTCTATAAGGGTTTTCACTGCATGATTTTGCATAGTGGAATTTTTTTTTGCAATGCAAATAGCATGTGATACGTAGGGCAGTGTGGCATGTGCGAGAGAACTCCCAATAAATTACAGATCTTATTGTGCTAAATAGAATCCCTCTGAGAGGCTACTTCATCCGCTGTCCTTCATGTGAAAGAGCAAAGAGTGTTAGTATAATGTAGAACATGGGAACTGAATTACTTAATATCCATTTAACAGTTAATTACTAGGTGTCTGGCACTGGATTGGTTACACACAAAACTAGGTGAGAAGGCACAGTTAATGTCCACTCCACACAGAGCTGAAAGTCTAGTAAGGAGAGGAAGGGGCCAAGGCAGGATTTTATGGTTTTCTCTGATCTCCAGGGCACGGCAGGCAGTAATAATTAACCCAGCAGGAGGAGGCTTCCAGGAGCTCATGACTCCAAGTCCAAGTTCAAAGGATGAGCAGGGCTTTCCCAGAGAGAAGTTCGGGAGGTGAGAGACATTTCACGTAGCAGGGACAGCTAAAGCAAAGGCTGCTGGGACAGAAATCACATGCTGAAAAAGCTCAGGCAGAGGGGTTAGGAAGAGGCAGAAGAAGGGGGGAGAGTTGGGAAGCATTTGGTGATGTCTCCCAAGAATTTGACCTTCCTTTTGAAGGTGCTTGGAGGTAACTGGAAGCTTTTGAGAAGGCTGTTCCAGTGACCCACACCTCCTCTGGGAGGTCTCTCTGACTTTAAGTGAGCAACAGCTAGGGGAGAGGTCAACTGGATTCAGAAGGTTATTTCACAAGCGAGGACAAGAAATAATGTTGAGCAGGCACGGAGGGGTGCAGTGTGATAAAGTTAGGTGTCTGGGAGGTGGAATGAACAGAGTGGGGGTGAGGGAGAAGCAAGGATCAAGGGTGCCTTCTGAGTCCTTCTTGAGACAGCAAGACAGGGCCCTTTGCTACAAAAATGAACTTGAAAGAAAAAAGAGGTACTTGGAAGAGAGGGTGTTGAGTGCTGAGTGCAATGTGCTTTCCTCATGCAATGACCACAGACTAAAATCAACGCGGACTGCAGAGCCGTGGGCCCAGCGTCTCCCCGGTGCTCAGTTGCTAAACCAAATTCAGATGGAATGAAAACCCAGGAGCATTTTAGATTCAATTATACGACATGACTCCTTGGCTTCTGAGAAAACATCTGTCAGAATCTACACCAAGGTCCTATATCTAGTATCTTTTTGTTGTTGTTGTTTTGGTCTTTTTGAGACAGGGTCTCCCTGTAGCCCCAGCTGTCCTGGAACTCACTACGTAGACCAGGCTGGCCTTGAACTCACAGAGATCCGCCTGTCTCTGTACCTAGTATCTTTTATAAGCAAGAGGGCTTGCTTTCTGTTTTAGCCCAACCCAAGTCATGCTGAGAAAAGCCTTGATGATGTAAGTGTAATTAACCCTGGAGATGATGTAAATGTTTATATGACCGCTTAAAAATGAAAAGAAAGAGTGTTCAAGACAAGGTTTATTCTAGGTCTCTCTGAACCCAAGATATTTTAACAAAAGCTATGAAATATACAAAAACAGCCCAACTAAGTCTCATGCAACCGTGGTTATAACCAGAGTAGTGTTGAAAGGAGCCAAAGATGTGATCCAACTGGCTTCTTTGAATGGTAAAGAAAATCCAGTGGAGGGAAGAAAACCCCCTTTCTTGCTTTCTATCGTAGTGAGGACCAAACTCGAAAGGGATGGAAAATATAGTCATTTTGTTATTCTTTAAAACACTTACTGTCTTGTAATTTTATTCTTAACTAGGATGAATTTATAGAATGAGTTGCTGGGTTCTGACTCTGCACAGCTTCGGTTTCCAGCTAAGCTTAACTCCATTTCTTTCACTGTGGCTTCCACATGTGTATGGTTCAGGATACAACGTGTCATTATGCTGTATGAAATAAACACTAGGCTTCCTGAGCAGCGTTCTCACCATACAACAAATTTCCTTCTACCTATGTTTTATTTGTGGGATTTTGTTTTAGTGTATGTCAGCTGGCTGCTTATCTACATAAAGATTCTTAACAAATAAGATTTACTTTTGAAAAAAGTACAGTGGCCAAATAAAGGTATATTTTAGCTAATTTATTTTAGGGAGAGCATAGCCTGAACGTGGAGATTTTCTTTTTTCTGCAGTTATCCGATGAACTGAGAGACACTAGACACTAACAAATATAATTAGAAATGACATGAGGATATTTCAGTCAGCAACAGGCCCAAATAGCCCAGGCACAAAATAGACTATGGAATCCGGGTCTGTCTGCATACATGCCATGAGATTTGCATGGTGATACAACCACCACCAACCCCTTGCTCAGAGATATCCTGCTGTTAAGCAAAGTGAGTGTGTGAAAAATATTTCCATTGGAACTTCTTTTTATTGGTAGGCTTTTCAATTAGAGAAGCAAATCTAGTTTTGATTTGGCTTTCACTTGCTTGTGGGCAAATGAAGCCAAGGGATGAACTCTGCAAAGATTTCCAGGATGACAGATCAACAGAGGCAGGGAAACAGGAGAGAGAGAGAGAGAGAGAGAGAGAGAGAGAGAGAGAGAGACTGGGCTTCCCGAGCCAATGCATTCCCAAGGCAGCAAGGAGACAGGACAATGAGCAATGTGGACAGAAGGAAGGGAGGACTGCAAGCATCCTTGTGTTCTGAATGATCCCAGACCCAATGGTTCCTCAATCATCAGAGGTCCAGCCTAAGAGAGAAAAAGATATCTAGTCCTTGGTTTCTTCTTTGTGGAAGAAGCTCAAACAGGGTGAGTATATGTGAACTCATGTCCCCATGTGGGTGTGCAGCTGGCCTGTGCTGGAGGAGGGTACCAGAAGGCCTCAAAGACAGGTGGTAAGAAATCACTAAATTCAAATGTCGGAAGATATACAGATAGGAGCCTATAGAGGAGGCAATGTTCTCAGGAATTTGACTTCTTGTTTCCTGGGTGAAAAGGAATGTACAGTGTACAGTGACCAAGAACTTGGGACCTATAGTCACGGCTCCTTGGATAAAATCATTTGGGACCTTCAGAAAACCACCCCTCCACTTAAAAACCTCAGTTTCCTCACCTGTGAAGCGCGCGCACGCGCGCGCGCACACACACACACACACACACACACACACACACACGCGCGCGCGCGCACACGCACGCACACACGCACACGCGCACGCACATGCGCACACACACACGCACACACACACGCACACATACACCCATTATGGTTATGTACCAACTAGGCTCATGTAAGTCTACTTGATGATGTTTGCATATGATGTGTTTCTCAGAACATATTCTGAATGCTAAGCCATGCGTGACTCTTGTCTCTCTCTCTCTCTCTCTCTCTCTCTCTCTCTCTCTCTCTCTCCATAAAGTTTACTTTAAGGAAGCAGCTCGTGCGTTTCTGGAGGTTAAGAAGTGCGGTATCTTCAGCCACCAAGCTGAAGCATCAAGAGGACTAAGGATGCAGTTTCAGGGCAAGTTTGAAGGTCTGGCAAACCTAAAACCAGTGGTGCAAGTTCCAGTCCAAGTTTGAGTCTGGACAAGATAAAACCAATGTCCAAGCTTGAAGATAGCCAGACAAAGAGGAAGAAACATCTATTCATCTATTCCTTTTATTCTCTCTAGGTCCATCAGTTCCACAGTTATAATTAAAGGACCATTGTATTGCAAACACTGCATTCACATGATAAAGTTGTGTCTGAACCATGTGAGAACTTTTATTTCTTGTCATTATTCCCCAAACAATGCAGCATGCAAATTATTTGCACTGCATTTATGTTGAACTAGATCTTTTAAACATTCTAATGATGATTTGAAGAATACTGGAGTATGTGTAGGTGCTATGCAGAAACAGTGTTCTTTAAATTTTTAGTATCCGTGGAGACAGGAGAGAGACCCTGGAACCAATTCCCTTGGCTATGGAAGGATGGCTGGATAATCAATAGAAAGGCCCATCTAAATTCAGCAAAACGTACACCCTGAAATATTCATAAAGCATCATTCCACAATGGAAACAGCCTGATTCTATCAACAGAATACCGAATCACAGCATGATGCCTGTCACAGGGCGATAGTGAATGAGAGGGTCCGCAGACCGAAATCACAGCATGATGCCTGTCACAGGGCGATAGTGAATGAGAGGGTCCGCAGACCGAAAAGCACATCCACTGTAAGACTGAGCATGTGCCTCTAGGTAGGAAAACATGGGCGGTTAGTTGATGGGTGCAAGTGGAACAGTTAGCCAAACAGACTTCCAGGTGTGAGGATGCTTCCAGAAACAACTGATGTGTGGCTCAGTGAACTGAGGGAGGAACAGCAGCTTCCAATAGGCTGGAAGCTTGCATGGAACAAAAACAGGAACTGAGAGGGAACCCACCACAGATGCAAGCTAGATCTTCTCCAGCAGATGTGGCTTTGGCTAGTGCCGTGCTACCCACATCAGACCCAGCCTCTTCGGCTTTGCATAGTTTATACCAGGGAGCTCCCGGCTCTGCCTTCAGCCTTGGGTAGGGCCGAATTATCTGTCCTTATTTTGAAGCTTCCAACCTCTGGTGGTATAAACCAACCATTTTTATATATGTGTTCTCTTTGTTTAATTTTTTAAAATTTAATAACCACATGATTAGAAGAAGCATTTCATTACAGCTTTAACATATTCAGTAACACACTCCGGAGCAAGAGTACATCTCTTTCAAAAGTGGGTGTACATTTTTAGGTTCACAGTTAAATTAATACAGTTATACAATATTGAACTCAGTATAAACCCTGTAAGATATAAAATTGAATGAGTTTTTATCCTTTAAAGAAGATCTCCATTTCATTTTAAAATATGCTGTTTCCTACATTTTTAATGCTACTAACACTTAGATGTTTGAACATGTGTCTTTAATTTCTATGTATCTGATGATTACTAGTCACAGACAGTTACACTCAGAACCTTAGTACCTGAGTATGGATATAAAGTTATCAGGTATATTTCACTGGTAATGTTTATCACCACTACTATTTAACATGAAGTAGATTTTTATGCTTCCTCCTCAAATATGTCTTTTTTAAATTTTGTTGATTTTTTTTTGTGTGTATATCATACAGAACACCCCACACAATCTTATTTATCTATATACCCACTTCCCAAATGGCACCCTCCCATAGCCTCCCCCCTCTCACATACTGGAGCCCATATACTCTGTCATCCCTGTTACTGTCCTCTGTGTTGTCAAAACCCCCAGCCATTCTCCAGTGCTTGTCCAGCTGCTGAATCTAGTTAGCCTGTCTAGAGATCCTTGTTTTAGGATCCTCATCTAGCAGCAATCAGTTGTCAATATTCCTTTGGATAAGATTGGGGTCTGCTGTTCATTTTCCCAGTTCTATGCTGGGTTACTGTCTGGGAGTCTCTTGTGCCACCTTGGCCAGTAACTCAAAGGAAGGTATCACCTGTCTGGCATTGTTTCTTGTTATGTAGCCTTTAGCTATACATATTGACTCTTAAAAATTATATTGACCCATTAATCTTTGGTTATGCTTTCCTTTTGGGGTTTAAGACCCTACAGTTGGCCCAGATTAAACATTTTATTTTTACTCTTAAGAGGACAGGTGACTCACCACAGTTACAGGACATTTGAGAGATGCTCATAAGCCCCATGGAACTTAGTCGACCTTGGAGGGCAAGGAACAAAAACTGTTCTTTAAGTCCCTCTGGCCAGATTAGTATAGGCCTCAAAGTATGTCTGTTAAACACCTAACAAGGTTAGTTACACTAGTCTGGTATTTTAATTACCAAGCTTGGGAAAATACCAAACATTCTCAGATAATCAAATACTCTCAGATAAACCTTGCCTAGGCATATATTACATTCTTTGATCCGGTTGTATGTATAATTTGTCAGTAGGTTGTTGGCCTAATACAGTTCCATCTGGTTTTCTAAAACTAGCTAGGCATTGTTTATCTCTCACGTTGTCTAACCCTTCCACCACGGTTTCCCTATTTAAGGTGCCCCCATTTTTTCCATTTCTCCCTTAATAATACCCTTCCCCTCTGGTCCCACCTCTCTTGCACTCCTTCTTTGCCTTTATCCCCTAGGTTCCTTGTATAACCTTCCCTCCTCCCTCCCCTCAAAATAACCCCATTATTATCCATATCTCCCTTGTTAACACCTGTTTTCTACTGTTATTTTCTTTCAGATTCTTTCTTTTCCTTTACTTCCTTGGCTCCTCCTCATTATCCTGGTTCCTGTAGTTATGTCTGGTTATATACTTACTTATTAGGATTTGGTGCTAGGATCCACATATTAGGGAGAACATACGTCAGTTATTTTTTTTTTTTCTGAGTCTGTTATTTCACTTAGTATAACAGTTTCTAGTTCCATCCATTTACCTGCAAATTTCATGATTTCATCTTTCTTTACTGC
>NW_008350772.1:73137-74216 GCF_000622305.1 Nannospalax galili
AATTTTCATTTCCCTAATTACTAGTGATGTTGAGCACCTTTTAAGATGCTTCATAGCCATTTTTATTTCTTCTTTTGATAACTCTCTGTTCAGTTCCTTAGCCCATCTTTTAACTGGGTTACTTCCTTTCTTGATACTTTGTTTCTTGAGTTCGTTATATATTCTGGATGTTAAACCTCTGTTGGACGTGTCACTGGTGAAGATTTTCTCCCATCCTGTGGGTTTTATCTTTACTTCCTTGGTTGCTTCTTTTGATGCACAGAAGCTTTTTAGTTTAATGGTGTCCCTTTTGTTGATTCTTGACCTTGTTTCCTGGGCAGTTGATGTCTGGTTTAGAAAAACCTTACCTACACCTATATCTTGTAGGTTATTGCCAATGTTTTCTTCTAACAATTTCAGAGTTTCAGGCTTCATATTGAGGTCTTTGATCCATTTGGAGTTGATTTTTGTTCAAGGTGAAAGATAGGGGTTTAGTTTCATTCTCCTACAGGTGGAGATCCACTTTTGCCAGCACCATTTGCTGAACATGCTGTCTTTCCTCCAGTAAATATTCTTGGCTCCTTTGTCAAATATCAGGTGGCTAAAATTAAATATATTCATATTTGGGTCTTCAATTTTGTTCCATTGATCTATGGGTCTATTTTTGTGTCAGTACCGTGTTGTTTTCATGACTATAGCTCTGTAATACAGTTTAATATCTGGTATAGTAATCCCCACAGCATTGCTCTTAGTGCTCAGGGTTGTTTTGGCTATCCAAGGTCTTTTGTGCTTCCATATGAATCTTAGGATGTTTTTTTCCAATTCTGTGAAAAATGTCATGGGGCTTTTGATTGGCATTGTATTGAATCTATAAATGGCTTTTGGTAGGATGGTCATTTTCACAATATTAATTCTTCCAATCCATGAGCATGGGAGGTCCTTCCATCTTCTGATGTCTTCCTCAAGCTCTTTATTTATGGATTGAAAATTTTCACTGTAGAGATCTTTAATGTCTTTGGTCAGGTTTATTCCCAGATATTTTATTTTACTTTTTTGCAGCTGTTGTGAAGGGGAGTGTTTCCATGTGCTCTTTCTCTGAT
>NW_008350772.1:74592-114990 GCF_000622305.1 Nannospalax galili
TATGTTCCCTCCAGTCCAATTCCCTCTAGGACTTTGAACATAAATGCATGTTGAATTTTGTCAAAGGCCTTCTCTGCATCTATTATGATGACCATGTGGTTCTTGTCTTTGAGCCGGTTTATATGATTTATGATGTTTATTGACTTATGTATATTGAGCCATCCCTGCATCTCTGGGATAAAGCTGAATTGATCATGGTGGATGATATTTTGATGTATATCTGTAAGTGTTTGCAAGTATCTTGTTGAGAATTTTTACATCTATTTTCATTAATGATATGGGTCTACAGTTTTCTTTATTGGTTGTATCCTTACGTGGTTTTGGTATTAGAGTGATGCTGGCTTCATAGAAGGGATTTGGAAGTTCTCCCTCCATTTCCAACTTTTTGAATAAATTAAGTAGTATTGGATGTAGATTTTCTTTAAATGTCAGGTAGGCGTGTGCCACCACTCCCAGCTGAAGTCTTTTTTTTTTTTTGGTTTTTTTGAGACAGGGTCCCCCTGTACCCCCAGCTATCGTGGAACTCACTGTTTAGCCCAGGCTGGCCTTAAACTCACAGAGATCCCCCTGCCTATGCCTCCCCAGTGCTGGGATTAAAGATGTGTGCCACCATGCCCGATGCATATAGGTTTTTAAGTATTCCTTTGTAATGTTCTGGATCTTTGTGGTGTCTGTTGTGATGTTTCCCCTTTCATCTTTGATTTTGTTGATTTGGAGGTGCTCTTTCTTTCTTTTGGTTAATTGGGCTAGCGGTCTGTCATTCTTGTTTATCTTTTCAAAGACCAGCTCTTGGATTTGTTGATTCTTTGTATTGTTTTCTTTGTTTCTATTTCATTAATTTCTGCTTTGATTTTTGTTATTTCTTCTTGTCTGCTGGGTTTGGGTTTCATTTGTTGTTGCTTTTCAAGTGTCTTGATTTGCAATGTTAAGTCATTTATTTGTGATCTTTCCGATTTTTTAATGTAGGCACTTAGAACTATAAACTTCCCTTTAAGGTCTGCTTTCAGCGTGTCCCAGAGGTTTTGTTGTGTTGTATTATCCCTTTCGTTTAGTTCCAGGAATACTTTTATTTCTTTCTTAATTCTTCCTTTGACCCATTCATTATTCAAGAGTTTATTGTTTAATCTCCATGTGTTCATGTGGTTACTGGGGATTCTTCCGGTGTTGATTTTAAGCTGTATTGCATTGTGGTCTGATAGAACACATGGAATTATTTCAATCTTTTTGTATTTGTTGAGGTTTGTTTTGTGCCCCAGTACATGGCTGATTTTGGAGAAAGTTCCATGGGGCACTGAATAGAAATTATATTCTTTGGTGCTTGGGTGGCATATTTGGTAGATATCTGTTAGGTCCATTTGATATATGGCATTGTTTAATTCAGATGGCTCTCTGTTAACTCTCTGCCCTATTGACCTATCTAATGGAGACAGTGGGGTATTGAAATCCTCTACTATTAATGAGTTGGGGTTAATCTGGGTCTTAAAGTCCTGTAGTACTGTTTTTATGAAGTTGGGTGCACCAGAGTTTGGTGAATATATGTTCATGATTGTAATATCTTCTTGGTATATTATTCCTTTGATCAAAATGAAGTGGCCTTCTTTGTCTCCTCTGATTAGTTTTAGTTTAAAGTCTATTTTATCAATATTAGAACTGCAACGCCTGCTTTTTTCTTAGTACCATTTGCTTGGTATATTTTTTTCCATATTATTTTGGTTTCTCATGTTATTTTTTCATTGTGATTTTGACATGTGAATTTCTTTTGTAGTTTCTGATTCTTGTGTGAGACCCAAGCTTTCCTTTGTTGAGTTTAGATCTGCTTCTTTTTGTAAACTTCATGTGCCTTTGTGGTTTACTTGTTGGGCATGTAAAACTGGTTGGTCTAGGCTTCTGGTTCTCTGTTTTGATTTCGTATTGGATTGGCCTAATTGCTTTTCTCTTCAGGAGTTCCCACAGAGGCACAAGTGAGATGAGGCTCAGATGATATCAGGCTTTCTCCCAAGGTATGGGTCCCTCAGGAAAGATGCTGCTCTCAAGAATTCGGGGGCTGGGCTGCCCTGGGAGAAGGGCCCAGGATAGATGCTGGTCTCAGGAAGCTGGTGGCTGTGCCACCCAGGGAAGTAAAGGGAGGTGAGAGCGGGACCAGGCCTAGAGGTTTCCTGGGGGCTGCAGGGAGGAAATGGGTTGGTCCCGAGTCAAAGGATCAGGAAGCAGTGGCAGCTCTGGGCCGAGAGGTTAGCCCCGGTGTCTGGGGTGCCAAGACAAGAAATGGCCCTGTACCCAACCTAGGAGGAGAGACTTGGTGGGGGAGCTGGGAGGCTGAAAGAGGCTGGGGGAGTCAAGGGCGCTGGGCCTGCTGGACTTAGCCAAGGGAGGTGCTGGTACCAGGACACTGGAGGATGTGCAGCCCAGGAAGCAAAGTGATATGAGCAAATGTGTTCTCTTTTTAAAAATATTTATTTATTTATTTATTTATTTATTTAATGAGTGTGAATGTATTGCCTGCATGTATGTAAGTACCCCTGAGTCCTGTGTCTTTCAATGCCCAAGAATGTCAGAAGAGAGTGTTGAATTCCCCTGGAACTGGAGTTACAGATGGTTGTTAGCTGCCATGTGGGTGCTGGGAATTGAACCCAGGTCCTCTGCAGGAGCAATTAGTGCTCTTAACTGCTGAGCTATCTCTTCAGGCCCATATATGTTTATATATATATATAAACATACAGAAGGAGAAACTGTGCATTAAAATAACATAAAATACACTTAAAATGAAACAAAATAAACAAAAGTCAAGCAAGGTTAAACCACAGCATCCAAGAACGGACTATAAAGCAAGGGCAGTATTCATTCCAGAGGAGAGTGGGTTGGGATTTAATGGCATCCCTTTTCCGGGCCATGGCTATGACAGCGCCTCTTTAGCCTCGTGTTGGTTTGCTTAGGAATTCTGTATTCACATTTGTTTATAATAAATATATTTTAAAAGTCAGCAAAATTATTTGTTGAAACCCTTGGTTTCTTACTTTTCTTTGAAAGTAAGGCCTCTGGGTATTTGCAAAATTTTCAAAAAATATGTGTTACATACATATATCATATATACATGATGTGTTCTTACTGTTTTCGTAAACAGTTTTTAAACACTATACCACGGCTTATAAGACTGCTTCAGGAGAACATTGTACGTGACCTAAAATTAGCTTCCAGGCATTAAACACCTCCTCAGCAGGATTCTGATTCTTTTCCTGTGTTAACGTTGGTCACCAACCGCATCTAAAACGTTCAGATATGAAATTATTCAGGCTGGACAGCAAGGAGGCAGTTAATTACGACAGCTGAGGAGTCTGAGCCACGCCTGCAGCAGCTCCCATTTTTCAAGTGGAGCAGCAGAAGTCATCCTCAGTCCTGGCTGGGAGAGGTCCAGAGAACTGTGCTGAGTGCAATGAATCTGGTCCTACCAGGTGGTTCCAAAAATCAAACAAGCTCTGCTTTCCAGATCCATCTGCATTCTTGCTCTCATGCCCTTACTGCTTTATTTACAAAATTCCAGAAAGAACTCACCAACACACATTGCAACAACAACTCCTGAATGCTTCTATGCAGTAAGAGTAGACAATTAGCAAAGAAGAAAGCTCTCCCCCGCCTCAGTTTTCTCTTGATATGACACAGGATGCCAGGAAGCAATGCAATAATTGCACAGGATTTTTAGGGACAAAGACATGATCCAAAATTTTACAGCAATCTTATTTATTTTGTGCACGAAATAGAGTATTCTCAGAAATGCAAAAGCTTAGTAAACGCAACCATAAAAAACCAAACTCTTAGATTGTTTATATAATTCTAGCAATTATGTAAAGTGGAGACATCTTAGTGGGAAACATTATGTATCAGGACTATACCAGGAACAGTAAAAACCTGTTGAAGCAGGGATAAATCTAAATATTATTATAAGTTTTCTCAGCACAAATGTCAAGAGTATTTTCAAGGACTGGAGCGATGACTCAGTGGTTAAGAGCACTGGCTGCTCTTGCAGAGGACCTGAGTTCGGTTCCCAGCTCCCACATGGCATCGGACAACTGTCAGTAACTCCAGTCCCAGTGGATCTGACAACCTCTCCTGACCTCTGTAGGTATTGCACTTCTACACATGCAGGAAATATACTCGTGCATATAAAATAAAAATAAAAAGAGGATTTTCAAGAGAAATTGATAAAGTTAAATAACATAGATAAAGAATTTCTCAAAATTGTATTTACAGCACAGACAGCAATTTTTCTTTGTTTTCCCTGCTGTTTGTAGATGCTTTTTTCTGCCTTGTGCATTGAGATAGTCATATAAAGCACTCCAGAGTACACACCTTAGCCTAAATAAATAGCAAATGTAGGTCCATTATGCTATGAAAGACTAAAAGGAGTATTGGGAATTTTTCTCGTCAATTTTAAAAAATATACTGGTGTAGCTCTCACAACTCATCAAAGAAACTTCTTTGTTCAACAGATGGAAATGATTACAGAAAGTCACAACTGGTAAAATGTAGAGAATATGGTGCTGGAGAGATGGCTCAGCAGTTAAGAGCACTGACTGTTCTTGCAGAAGACCTGGGTTCAAATCCCAGCACCCACATGGCAGCTAACAACTGTCCGTAACTCTAGTTCCAAGGGATCTGACAGCCTCTTCTGTCCTCCGCGGGCATTTCATGACACGGGTGCACTTACCTATGTGCAAGCATAACATTCATACACATAAAATAAAAATAATAAATTAAATATAGATTTCTAAATGTAGAGAATAATGTGATACTAGGGAGCCCAGCCCCTGTTGATACAGTGGTACTGTAACCCCCACTGGCCAATGTGTTGCTCCCAGTTAACACTCTGATACTGCTTTAAAATATGCTAAGAAGATAAATCTCAGGGTAAGTTTTCTTACCACAAAAACTGATATACAAGCCAGAAGCAAAACTTACAAAGGAAGATATATTTTTGCAGGTGATGCACATGTTGTGGCATTAAATTGTGTACATTAACTATATGCAACTAAGAAAAAAGTGGGTATTATGGAACGTCTCATTTTCCTTCTCCTCATACTGTTCTTCACTGAAATGAGAAATGATAAAAAGAAACAGAGGAGCTGGAGAGATGGCTCAGTGGTCAAGAGCACTGCCTGCTGTTGCAGAGGACCCAGGTTCATTTTCCAGCTCCCACATGGTAGTTGACAGCTGTCTGTAATTCCAGTTCCAGGGGATCCGACGCCCTCTTTGGATCTCCACCGACATTGCACAACATGGGTGCACTCTCATACATGCAGGCCATGCACTCATGCACATAAAATAAAAATAATAAATAAAATATTTGTTTAAAAAAAGAAAAAGAAAAAGAAGTGAGTCGGGTTGTATGAGCAGAAGATATCACTAAAATGGAGAACACAGATCAAAACCAAAAGTCAAACAATAAATACAAAGCAGAAGATGAATTTGGCTCCAAATTGGAAGAAAGTTCTAAAGACACCTAATGATTTGAAAGGAATGAAAGAAACACAACCTCGCTAAACAAGGGTGAAAATGGGGTGGAAGCAACTGACGGACACCCAGCGGGCCACCGAATCAATGAGAGGTTGAGATGGCGGAGTTAAGAAAAGACACATGAGAGAGAAACAAAGCATTCTGTAAAAAACACATTTTAAGATGTGAAGTGGAAGACAGAAGATTTTAAATTGCCCAAAGTAAAATTGACCCAAATCTCAATACTGGGGGGATCCGTGAGGTCCTAGG
Source organism: Nannospalax galili (assembly GCF_000622305.1). Lineage (NCBI taxonomy): Eukaryota > Metazoa > Chordata > Mammalia > Rodentia > Spalacidae > Nannospalax > Nannospalax galili. The sequence goes on from NW_008350772.1 coordinate 80,350, forward strand.
AACAACGTGGACAAAGCAATTCTGCTGCACTGATCTGTACCTTGGTCATGTTTCTGGTTCTTGAAGATGAAGGAGGGAATCTTACAAGTATCTGGCACATCGAGCTGTTAGATTCTTGCCTTCCTGAGATTTTATTTTTTGTCAAATATTTGTATGTGCTCCAGTTCTTAAATTTGTCTTGAGAAAAGGCCAGTCCGTTGAAGGACCACTTAACTCAGCATAACATCTAGGGTGGTACTTTCTCCTAACCTTCTAGCTGTGCCAGGGGCTCCTCCATTGGTATCCCTGTCTCTCAGTCTTCATCCCATAAAGGTCAGCTGTGTGAATAGTCTTTTGACATAAGTGTGACAATGATTAAACCCAAGTCTGAGCCAACAGCCATTTGATAGAAAGCCCTATATTGTTCTTTATTTTACAGAGAAGATTTAAAAGTTCAAATACATACACAGGGATTTTACTGTAGTGTTTCTTGAGATAGCAAAGACTAGAAATATAGAAAATGCTATGGATACAATAATTATAAAGTCATAATGACCAACACCAAAAAGAATATGAAGAAAATGCTCTCAGTTAATTTTAATGTAAATATAAATGAATGAAGCAGTTAAGAGAACGGTCAAATTCTAAGAAGAATGTACTCCTTAACAGCAATTCTACTTAAAGAAATTCATTTTATAAAACACTTTCATGAAAATATGTGACTGCAAATGTTTGTCACACAGCTGTAATGAAGAAAAATTATAAAATAAATCCTATTCATAATATTTGTATTTTGTATAGCTTGTTTTAATTTTAATGTAATCAAATATATTAACGTTTTCTTTTTAATGGACTTTGTATGCCTTATTGAAGAAGTCCTTCTACACTTTGACATCATGAAAATACTCTGCCTTATTTGTTTATAGAGTTTTGAAGTTTTGCCTTAAATTCATAGGTCTTTAAACTACTTGGTGTTCACTCTGGGCATACGTGAGGTGAGATTTCAGGCTATTCTTTTCTGCAGGGAGGAACAATAGTTCGAGTATCAAATATTAATCAAGATTCATCCTTACCTTGCTAATTTGTCGTTCTGCCTCTTGCAGCACGCCACGTTCCTGCCACATGTAATTTTGTTTCTTGGCCTTTTATGCTTGCCATTCCTGTGCTAACTCCTCTAGTTCCAGTGACACCAAAACTACAAACAGTAGGTAAAATAATTATTTCTAGTTTGGCACTTATTTTTCTTTTCGTACTTTAAGGATAGTACTACATCATTATGTTTTAGCATTTGTTATTTCAAAGGTAGGCTTACGATCAACTTCATTATTGCTCCCTTTTGGAATCAGACATTCTTTCTGATAATTTCTACTTTAGATCCACCCTCTTCATCCATCTTTCTTATACAATGAATACTTTTCATTTCACTATATAATGTGTAGGTGTGGATTAATTTTTAAATAAATCTTAATTTTAGAATTTTCTTTGCTGTGAAAACCTGCTCTTTCTTCTATTCAGCAAATTATTAGCTATTATTTCTTCCTGTCTTGTGTTTGGGCTAATGTCCTCTAGACTTTTCTTCTGACACACTAGGCAGATATCTGAGCATCTGAGCTAATCTTCGGTGTCTCTATTCACCTTTTCACTTCTATAACATATGCTTCTCTGTTATGCTTTCTGCGTAAAATCATCAATTATATTTGTTCATGTTTTACCTGCATAGAGTTTATCTTATCCATCAATCTATTCTATTAGGCTTGTTAGAAAAGTCTCCAATTTCCAATCCAGCAAAATTGACTAGAAACTATTGAGATAGCCCATATACTCCTCCCTCCACATGAATAAACCCCTTTGCTATCAACACCCGTCAGTGGAGTGGTCTGTATGTGTGACATCTGCCGATCCCACCCTGGCATACCACTATCACCCGAGTCTACAGTTTATATTAGAGTCTGATCTTTGTCCAGGACATTTTGTGGGCTTGGAAAATGAATAATGACACACATGTACTATATAATATTGTACCTAACCCATGATCCTTTTTTAAATGTAAGGATCACTTTAATTCAATTTAATTTCATGATTAAATGAATTCGTATTGATTCTAGTTCATATTTTCTGTTTTCCGTTTTATTTATTCCCTTTTTCTTATTTTGAAATGGATGTTTGTCTTATTTTTAAATGGATATTAGTCTTATTTTTTATCTCAGGAGACTATCTTACTTCAGATAAGTTTTCGTGATCTAAGCTGGATCATTTCTACTTTTTCTATCTGGGTTTCGATCGTGTTATTTCTTCTTTGCTCCATTTTCCAAGCTTGTTTTGTTAGGTTTGCTGTCTCTCCTTTTCTGCCCCGTCTTCACGCCTCACTGTTTGGTTCCTCCTCCCTTCCCTTTCTTTCCACACATTTGTCTACATCCAACTGCTCAGGCATCCAGCCCCACTGCCAGGTCATGTATTGGGAAGCAGTTTGGAACCCTCCCCATGGTGACATGGGGGCTGCTGTAGATCCAGATAAGCTCCACTATTCACCTTTGAGAGACGTGTCTATGGCCTTTACCTCTCCTGTCCCTTTATTCATATTCCAGCCCTTCATTTCCATCAGATGCTGGTTCTGCATCCCTAACCCTTGTGGAGTCTTTGACTGACCTTGAAACTATGAAGGGGTTGGGTATCCTGGGACACTTCTGGTCTCCCTGAGACTCAAAGGCTTCATGCCCACAGATTCATTCCTGACTGGTCCTTTTGGTTTATGACCCACTTTTGAGCCATTGGCCCTTAATTTTTGTGCTTGGGTCAGTCTTTTAGTTTTCCATTTCCTAATACTACCTTTCGGTGTTATACCCTTAGAAAAGAGTGTGTAGCTCAAAAAGATTAATTTGCAGTGTTTCCTCAAAGAGAAGTGTCCCCCTAAAGATTTTAACCCTGTTGATACCTGAGATGTGCTTAACATTCCTTTGAATTCAAATATTCAATTGAAGCTGAGTTCAACAGAACTCAGACAGAAACTCAATAGGATTTCCCCTCATTATGTAATGGTCATGCATTTCAGCTCTAAAGCCAAGTGTTTATGTAGTAGATTAAAGGGTTTTCAAGACCAGAAAAGTGAGCTTTGAATGTGTCAGTATTGAGGCTCTCCTTAGGAAATCACTGTCCATCATATAACTTTTATGTGGTAAGTGATCTTTCATAAAAAATGTGAGTAGCTCTGAAATAAAGATAATGAGATATACTGGCTTAGTGGTTCCAGGGCAAACTTGGTGCACTTTGTAGTCTCCTTTTAAATAGTGGATAAAAAATGGTACTATGGAACTATGCACAAAATTATTAAAGAAAGAATATAAAAACACTCCTTTTGAATGAAATCATGTCATTTTCAGCAAAATGGATGCAACGTGAGATCATAGTGGTAAGTGAATTAAGTCAGTCTTGGAAAGACTGCTTTCTCTTCTTGTGCTATGAATTCAAACCACCTGTGGATACGGCATGGTGGTGGAAGCAGGATGACATGGGGGGCAAAGGGAAGAACCAATGGCAGCAGACGGAGGCAGCAGATACCCTAGTGAGGAGGACACTCACAGTACTTACATCCTTGTGTGAAAACGGCCTGTGTAACCTAATAAAATAAATAGAAACAAAATGTAGCTTTTCCCCATTTTATCTGTTGTATTCATTGTGTCCTCTAGCCAATTAGTGTAGAAGGTTGTTCCTGTGATTGACAGGTCTTCCTACACAGAGACCTGATCACAGGTCCATTTCTTTGTATTATCATCATCATCTCCTTTTGGAATTACATTATTGGTGTTCTAGTCCCAGCTGAGCTAAGCTCTCTAAAATAGGAAAATGTATTGGGAGGATTAGCATAACTTTTAAATCATCTGCAGTCATTAAAATCACATGAGTTGGAATAATTTCTAATTTTGCCCAAGTTTTGAATGTGAATATTTGATTGAAATTGCAACAGCTTAAAAATGCAAAAATGCCTTGAAAGAATCAACAAAACTTTTGAACCAAAAGAAACATTCTTAGCTAATTTGGCATCAATTTCAAACAACAAAACGTATCTCTCTCCTGCATTGTTGTAAAAAGGCTTCATTTGGTTGAGGGAAATAAAGCAAGAAAATTCTATCCTTAGTGATTGATGGAGATGCTGGTTAAATATTGCAGAATTGAATTGGAATCTTCATTTCTGTACCTTCAAGACTAGAAAATGATAGAAAGATTTTATTTGTGATGAAATGCATAAGCCCACACAATGAACGAGGGCAGATGAGGAGACCATCAGACAGCATTTTGGAAGGTGGAAAGAGAAGAAATGACAATTGACTAATTAGACCTGACAGCATTGAATGCCAAGTCAACAAGAGAAGGAGAAGTGGGGAACCATCCAGCCTGCACTGCAGAATCCCAAAATCTCAGGACACCATGTCCTCAGCAGTATGAGTCCAAAATAGGAGAAATGTTTGAAAATCTATTTAAGGATCATTTGGAACCTTCCATACGCCAACAGAAAATTTGAGATTTATTCTCTGGAAAGAGCATTCTGGGGGACAGCACAATAGCCAGTAGGTGGGGGGCAACTCACCTGGCTGTTAGCAGAAGCTGTTACTATAAATTGAGACCGCTAGATTTCTTCCTGCACTTGGTTCTCTGAACACTGGAAGCTAAGGTTAGACCCCCCCAGGTGGGGTGCTGCAAGATTTCCTGGAAAATCTGACCAGGGGTCTTTGATAGACAAAACTAAAAACTAAACAACCAGATGAAACCCAAAGAGAGGGACATCAAGAATTCCACAGTGAAGTCCCAGCAGGGGCACTCCTTAGCCAAGCACAGACGTCCTCTCCACGCAATAGGCTCTGGATTTTATTCTTTTTAGAAGTGCCCACACTTTATCACTAGGGTTTTGGGGAGACCCTAACCAGCACATTAAAGATTAAAATGAATCAGAAAAAATCAATTTATGAGGACTAGCAATTATGTAAGTAGATGAAACTTCAAAGTGATTACTAATATCAATATCATGAGAAATGACAATCTATGAAACAAATATTACATACTTCAAATAGATGACAGATGATAGAAATATACATAGATAAATGATAGATGATAGATGGATGGATGGATGAGAAGTAGATGATAGAAAAATAGATGGGTAGATAGACAGATGATAGATAGATAGATGATAGATACTTGGAAAGAAACGGTTTTGATAACGGTAAAATAAAGATGACACCAGAGAAAGAAAAGCCTGAAAGCAGAATTTGGAAACAGATCAGAAGAAACACACCAGTAAGAGGAAGACAAGGAAAAGATAGAAAAACACAGAAATAGGAAAACGTAAGACAAGTCAAGGATTAGTATAGGTGGTCCCGACATCTGAATCATGAATGTTCCAGAATGAGACGGTAGATCAAAACAATTTGGATGATGTCAACAGAAATATTTCCTAGAATGAAAGTATATGAATTTACAAATTGAAAGGACACAGTGGACATTCAAAACAGGGGTCAAAATTAGATTGCAGGGGCTGGAGAGATGGCTTTGCGGTTAAGAGCAATGGCTGCTCTTGCAAGAGGACCCAGGTTCAATTCCTAGCTCCACATCGTGACTAGCATCATCATGTCTCTAACTCCAGTTCCAGGGGATCCGACGCCCTCTTCTGTCCTCTGCGGACATTGCACGACATGGGTGCACTTGCACACATCCAGGCAATAATACATAATACACTGGGCATGATGGCGCACACCTTTAATCCCAGCACTTGGGAGGCTGAGGCAGGTGGATCTCTGTGAGTTCAAGGCCAGTCTGGTCTACAAAGTGAGTTCCAGGCCAGCTGGGGCTACAGGGAGACCCTGTCTCAAAAAGACAAAAAAAAAAAACCAAAAAAAAAAAAAAAAAACTTGTGCTCCCACACACATTGTACATCATTCTTAGTACAACCTTGTGGATCAGTAAGTGTATGCAGACACACAATGTAGCATCATGATATGGTATCATCATAGACGTTTTTAGGAAAGAACTCAGAATTATTTGCTCCATTATCGTTGCCACTGGTCACCTGTGTCATAATAAGATGGTGCTTCTTCTCTTACTTGGGAAAGTGCCACCTTATCTCTCAGGGAAGCAGATAAGTACGCTTTCTAGCTCTCAGTAGTTATCAGGTGATCTAACTTTGACAAATGGGTATTCTTTTTATGGTGTGTGTGTGTGTGTGTGTGTGTGTGTGTGTGTGTGTGTGGTTGGTGTGTAGAGCATCTGTGTGTAGAGGTCAGAGGACAAACTCGAGGGTTATTCCTTAGAAGCCCACCACTCCCTTTTTCTTTGAGTCAGGGAGACCTAGTTCCATTTCTGTTGCTGATAAAACACTGATCAAAAGTAGCCTAGGGGAAGTCAGGGTTTGTGTGGTTTACACTTCCAGGTCACAATCCATCACTGAGGGAACTCAGGGCAGGAACTCAAGCAGGAACTTTAAGTTAGGCCTGAGTGCTAGTCCATGCAGCATTACCTCGAACCAAGCAACTCACTCACAGTCAAGAAGTACAGTAGGAACTGTGGTGATGGCTGTCACAGGCTGTGCTAAGCTACCTTTCTTATGTAGCCCAGGACTACCTGCCCCAGGAATGGTACTGCCCACCATGAGCTGGGCAGTCCTCCACAGACCAGTTTGTTGTAGGTTGTTCTTTGACTGAAGCTCTCCTCTCAAGCTGATTTCTAGTTGACAGTTAAAGCTAACTAGAACACAAGGCTCATCACTGAACCTGAGCCTGCCAAGTAGGCTAGGCTGGCTGGCCAGCAAGCCCCAGGGACCTCCTTTTTCTGCTTCCCTGGTGCTGAGGTTACAAGAGTGTGCCACCACACTTGGCTTTTTTACATGGGTTCTGGGGATTAAAATCAGGTTCTCCAGCTTATATGACAAGCACTGTGCTAACTGATCTGGCTTCCTACCCTCAAAATGAGTGTTTTTGAAGGTTCAAGGAAGAATCAAAGGATCGTCTGGGAGTGTTTTCTAGTGGCTGCAGCTGAGTCAAGACCCAGGTGGCACTGGTGTCACCACAGGTCATTCCTGTTCCTTCAGTCCAGCCAACCTTGTCCTCCAGCCGTCTGTGGGCATTCCCTATACGTCGCTATTTCACTGAAATTTCAGGTTCGGTTTTAGATGTCTGTAGCCAAAGAATTATGGTTAGTTCTGAAGAAGTTTATTGCTTTATGGAGGCCAACTAAGCTTCTTTGGGAGATGCTGGAAGAGTCTTCATACGTCTATGCTTGGCCAAGAAATGCAGAGCTTTTTTTTTTAAGTTTTAAAGTAACAAAACCAGCTTCCTCCAAGCATCAATGGGAACTCCATCTGTGCAGTGAATGAAGCTGGTGCTTTTAGTGAAGGTGGTTTAGCAAAAAGAACTTTTCTGAGCGTTTCCAAAACATTGGCAATCTTTGTCATTTCAAAGGGAGCTCATAAACAGGAGTTTAACTTTGATGGCATTAGCATGTAAATAGTGACTATTAAAAAGAAGTTGATTACAGAAAAAGATGTCTGCAGTTTCAGCCAGTTACACATTGAAAGGAACCAGGGAAGCTGTCAACGGTCTGATGACTCATTTCAGAAAGCCAAGTACAGTCTTGACTGTCCCAGAACATAGTATTAGAAAGTCATCTCTAGTCTTTCCTTCATTCTATGAGACAAGCTAGCTCAACTGTTTACAACACATGGTTCTACTAAAGTCTCTCCAACAGATGAAAGCTTCCAGTATTTGGTAACTTTGAAGTAAATTCAAAATTCAGGAACTCATTGGAATTGAGATTTTCTTGCTCTACCAGCTCCTCACCTAAAAGATCCTGTTTAGAAACATTTTGAGCATGGGCAGATGTGTTTTATCAGCTTGCTAGAGTCACACTTCAGTTGACAAGACTTTCTGAAAGCTCAGGAAAAGTCATGGATTTTGTGTTTGTTTGTATCAACAATACAATGGAAAGGCTCAGGGAACATTACAAATGGGGAGGAAAGAATGTTAGCAACGATGGGCCTGTGAAATGCCATCTTCTGGATGTGACATGACTGTTGCCCTCATGAGCTTGCTAGATCTGTGGTTACCTGCACAAGGTCTGCACAAGATCAAGCCAACAAGAGCACTCAGCATCCCTGCAGGCAGCACTCCTCAGTAGTTTACAAAAGATAAGGAGCGGTGAAGATGGGAGCGGTGGTACCTGGTGTGAGTGGAAGTGGAGATTTAGGGGTGGATGAGAGTAAGATACATTGTATACATAAAGGAAATCATCCGGGAATAAATAAAAGGTAGTCTTAAAAACAGTATAAATACATAGTTACAGAAATCATTGGCCCTTTTGATGTTGATGTTTCGACTTAAATTTGGTCAATAAAATAAATAATAAGCAAATCTAAATCACATTGATTCAATTAAAAACTTGAAAATTCAGGTCAGCCATGGTGCTGCACGCCTTTAGTTCTAGCACTCTGGAGACAGAGGCAGGTGGATCTCTGTGAGATAAGGTCAGCCTGGTCTACATAGAGAGTTCCAGGACAGCTGAGGCTACAGGGAGACCCTGTCTTAAAAAGACTAAAAAAACCTTGAAAATTTTTATTTTTATATTGCTTAATCTGCACAGAAACAAATATTGACATGCAGGTTGAAAGACAACACAAATGGTGGTCCTGTAAGATGATAGTTTAAGGTGAAAACTCCCAGTAACCTAGCGATGTCTAAGCTGGTCCGCCTTTGTGGCACAAACCATCACCATGTCTGAGCTGATGCTGGTAGAAATCAGCTTACTGTGCTGCCAGTTATTTAACAATATAGCAAGACAATCATGGACAGTACAGAAGAGGAACACTGACAGTGAATGGGTCTGCTACCCGTATGTGGTATGCTGTGTATTTTATGGCTAGAGTATATGCTCTGTACCTATTTTAGGGAAAAGTTTACTGTAAAGGAGCATGTCATGCTATGCCAGGGGCAGCTTCACACATCTCCTGTTTACCACGTCTCTTGGCTGCAAAGTCCTCATATGTTTCAGCTAGACCTCTAAGCTTGTGAAATACACTGTGATGTTTCCACAATGATGAAATTGCCCAACCACGCATCTTTCAGACCATGTTCCCATCATTAACTGATACCATGATTATAACTTTTATGTTGACTGGATGGAGGATATTAAAGAAAATTTTATAACAAGCAAGTAACATACAGCAGATTCTAAAACGTGCCCCAGATTGTAAATGAGTACAGATGCAGACGACGAGAGGAATTGATGGTCCACGTCATCCCTAAAAGTCAGCTGCTGTTAACATAGAGGGTTGTTTGGCTCTTATTTCTGATGGCTTTCTTGAGAATACTTTATTAATTTTAAATTTATAAAATTTAATGTGTAGGGATGGAGAGTTGGCTCAGCAGTTAAGAGCACTGGCAGCTCTTACAGAGGACCTGGGTTTGAATCCCAGCACCCATTTGGCATTAACAACCATCTGTAGCTCCAGTTCCAGGGGGATATGATGCCCTTTTCTGGCCTCCAAAGGCATTGCACAACATGGGTGCACTTACACACATGCAGAAATAACACTCACACAGAAATAAAATAAATAAATGGTTTTTTAAATTAATGTGTATGTGTGTCTCCTTGTATATTGTATGTGCATCATGTGCATGCAGGTGCCTGTGGAGTCCAGAAGAGAGCATCAGATCCTCTGGAACTGGAGTTGTGGATGGTTGTTAGCCACTATATGGGTGCCAGGAACTGAACTTGGGCCCTCTGCTAGAGAAACCAGTGCTCTTAACCCCTGAACCATCTCTTCAGCCCCTGAAAAGATATTTTTAAATGTGTAGTATTTTCACAGAATAACAACATATGACTAACATTTGACCATACGTATCACATGCATATCACTACTTCATTAACCCAGAGAGCACACCAAAAAGGCATACAAAGAGAATGCAAATGAAAGGTCTCTCTTGTTTCTCTCGCACCATATGACACTGGGCTTTCTCTGCATGCTTGGAGCAATCTACCAGCAATCATAAACTATTTTTAGGAGAGCACCTCAACAATCATCTCAACCACGAGATATTTACATTTATTTGATCTGTACTTTCATGGATTTAGTGACACATCTGTCAACAACCACTTGTAGTTAGGAAAAAGTTAAAGTAGAGTAAGTAGATGAGTCTCCACAAAGTAAACTTGTCACCTCACTATTTCTTGGCCAAATGGCCAGTTGACAGTGTATTAGTCACTTTTCTGTTGCTGTGATAGAAACACTGACCAAAGCAATTTACAGAAGGAAGAGTTTATTTGAGCTTATGGTTCTAGGGGAATTACAGTCCATCATGGCAGGGAGCATGGTGGCTGGAGGTGGCTGGAGCAGGAGCAGCAGAAGCTAAGCTCTCACATCATCATGCAGGCACAGGAAGCAAGATCTGGCAGGCTTACGAACTCTCTAAGCCCACCCCCAGTGACATGCTTCCTCCAGGATAGACACACCTTCAAAGACCTTGCGAAACAGTGCCATCATCTGGGGACAAAATGTTCAAATACTTAGAGCCTATGGGGGACATTTTCATTCAAACCACCACAGACAATCACTAGAAAGTTGGCCAATTGGACACACAAATATGTCTTCAGAGGTGGGAGCACATGATCAAGCAACAAGTGTGTTCACTTACGTAATTTTGAAAAAGCAATGAACATAGACTTTATTTCAGGACAGGTGATACAACTGTTGTGGCAAGTGAAATATTTCTGATTGCTGTGCGTGGCAAAGTGGGCTCATCTACAAGAGAACAAGTCTTAAAGCACACATTTGAACTAAAAGAAGAAATTTTGCTTTTGTGGAAAAAAGAAGACATACTTCTGAAACATCTTGACATAAAGAATTTTTATACTCCATTAGCTTATCTGGCAGATAGACCCGAATTCGTCAGAGAGGTGAGTCTTCTAATTCAGGGTTCTAAAGTCACTGTGATAAATACAATCAGAAAATTGAGAAATCTTCTTGGTTAAGCAGTTAATGTGAAAGAGAACAGACTATCCTTAAAAACTTTCTAATACTGAATAGAAGGCTCTTCCAACGCGGGATTGAAATAGAAGTTTCTCCACTAATTATCTGAGCAGGGAAATGGGAAACAAAAGCAAACATTTTGGAGCCTTTTCAAAAGGTGCCCGCCCCGTCTCAGTGGCATCAGGCTGCAATTATTTTCTTTCTGCTGTAACTGTTTTTAAAGACGTTGACCTAGCCCAGAGAATACGTGTTGATCTGAGGAAAAAAGTAATTTTTACAACTGTCATGGTTACAGCCCCCCACACAGCAAGCCAGAAACTGCAGTTTCTTTCGTAACAAGAATTGTTTGAAAATTGGGATTTTATTTAATTTTAATTTTTATTGTTTGAGAATTTCATATATGCATAGAATGAGTTTTGATCCAATACAACCCCATTCCCTCCCCGCCAATTCTTCCCACCCCACACCCGCCACTTTCTGTGCCAACTTCATGTTCTTTTTAACCCTACTGACTCCACTCAGTGCTGCCTGTATGCAGATGGCTCTGCATGGGTAACCTCTTAAGGGCTACACGTTGAAGAAAACAGCAGTAAGACTTTCAAGACAATATAGCGGAAAATTAGTCAAAACCATGCTGGAAAACCTAAGAAAATTAAATGGAAACAGACAAAAATAGTCTTATGCATTTATCCAAACATTTAAATTTTGGCTTTCTTCTCTCTTTTCTGAAGATTCAAATTTCCATCTCCTATTATTCGGGAAGTGCTTTCAAAATGACACATGTGTCCTGAAGGAAACCTCTTAGTTATGTTAAAGTGAAAGTTTTACTTTTTTATAGTGCTGTGACCCATCCCAGGACTACCATCAAGTGAAGCAAGTCGTTTACACGGACCACGCCACCACCTCCCTTCACGGTCCTTGCTCTCCTGATCTTAGCCCCATGGCCCCAGAGTGATTCATTTGTAATGATGGCTTTGTTGGGTCTAGAATTCTGAACTGCCCCCCTTTTTCTTCTGTATTTTTAAAACTGCTAATCCACTATTCTGACTTTCATGATTTTCTTAAATTTCATATTTTTTGAATTTTTTGTGATTTTTTTTCAGACTATAGTTTGATGATATTTAGATTCCCTCCCCTATCCGCATCGCTCCTCCCCCACTGACCCCTGCCCAATTTAATGAACTCTCATATATAAAATATGGCCTATAGAGTCTGATTTTTGTTCCCAATGTCCTTGGTGTGAGTCCATCCACTAGGCCCACCAGGAGTCCCATCCCTGTAAGACACTATCTCTCTCCCTCCCAGCAACCATCAATTACCAAAAGTTCCTTACGTTGGGTTGGGATTTCTTACTCACCTCCCCGTATCTATGATGGGATTTTGTCTGGTTTGAACTTGTATGTGTCTTGTGCACACATTCATGAGTTTATAATGAGAAGTCAGCAACTCATGGAATTCACTGGCTTGTTGAACTCTCCCTTGTACCTTGCTCTTTCTCTCGTGACTTTCAAGCTTTGCGCTCTCCTTTTGTATTTAACAGTTTTGGACGATGGTTTGCTTCAACACAGACTTCTTCGAGTTTATTGCATATAGCATTTGTTTAGCAGTTTTGTATCCACACATTTCTGCTTTCCTTCAAAGTTAGGAAGTTTCCAGATACTACTTTCACTGGGCTCCTCTGCAGCTATACTGTAAACACATGATTCAGGGGGTTTTCAGAAGTCTGGGCAAAGGGAGTTTGCCTGACTCTTTTCCTTATGAATTCCTGCATTAGCTCTAGCCCTCTTTTACTTCACAAGACAGAAAGCACATCGTTTTCAACAGGAGCTCTTACCTTTGCTGTGCAGAGTGTACTTGGTCCTAAGCTAAGAGCCTCAGCAAGAGAGGCTAACTCACACAGCTCTCTCTTCTCTGTCCACTGTTCCCCCCTACACACTGCATTCTTTGCTTCTGTTCAGTCTCCAGTAACTTCAGGAAAGCAGCTCAAATCTTATCTCTTCATTTATCTCCATCCTTAATTGAGTTGCTTCAAGTTTATTCTAAACATATAAATCACTTGCTTTTAAGGGAACATTTCACACATGTGCACCAGATTCAGGGCACTTGTCAAATGCTTGCCTGCTGCCTTCAGAGGAGACTGTAGAGGGGGCATTCTGGTCTTCACAAACACGGGCCTCATAAGACAGGAAATTTCTGGAGCATAGTAGCCCAAGAACAGTTTCCTGCTCATTCATTTGGACAATCCCAGGAGCACTAAAAAACAATTCATTTCTTACTTGTCCAATATTTAGAACCATTGATTCTTAAAATTCCAAAGTTCAACAAAAAGGCACAAAACAGTCCAATTGTGTTTTACAGAAATAAGAACGCATGCTGTCTCCTCGATGGAGGGGCATTCTTAAGTCCCCTTCACTGAGACATTTATTGCTCCTCCTGCTGCTGCTTCCTATTTATCTCGCACTCAGCAAACATTTGGCTTTATGAGGAAGGATCACTAGATTTTTATTCCTGAGACATCTGAATCCTTTGAGAATCCTTGATGTTAAGGGGAGGAAAACTCTAAAGCTTATTAGTGACTGCATGCAGGATAGGGGCTACAATTGGTGCTACCACCCCATTTACCTCACCTGCCACCTTCCAAGAGGAAGCTCTATCTTCCACAAGTCAATCCGGGGAGTTTGAATGAAACGGAACACAAATCATGATCTCTCCATCTTTCAAATCTTCAGTGGTAACATTGGTCTTGACAATTTGTCCATTTACAGAGAAACGTTAGATTTACTAGTTGGAAGAAAAGAGGGGTTGCCAGGATCTCACTCTATTTCTGTCACAACAGGCTTTTATCAGTGGATTAGGGAGTCAGTCCTATACACAGGAACTGGGGAAGGATGGGTTTGGTATCCCATTGGACTCCCCATGACACGGACTTCAGTCTAGTTGCAGTCCTCAAACAACCTCCATATCAAAATTCCTAGATGCAGTGATGTTCCATGTTTGATGTATCAGTGTCCCCAAATCTCGAAAGCAGCCGAGTGTTTTCTTTTTCCCAAAATACAGATTCCCTGGCCTCACATTACCTGTCAGCCTCACCTTTTGCGGACGTGATCAGACACACAAATGATGTTGTTAGGGTTCCAACTGTGCCTTCATTCAAAGAGCTGTGAGTCTGTAACCTGATTCAAGTCTGGGAATCAAACAATAAGCTATTCCTGTATATTTGAGGGTTTAAACTGAACCTCTTAGCTGATTGTAAAATTTTCTGTTGCACAGACTTTTAAAAGGCATTAGTGAAGGGCCCATTAATTTTGTATCTAGAAACTTTACCCTCTCTTAGCAAGAGAGTAAAGATTTCTGCTGTTTCCAGCATGCTGGTCCCATTGTGGACTTATTATTTGTTAATGAGGTCATACTTACCTTATCTCTAATAGTTTGATGCTACTATTTGATATCAAGACAGATAACATTAATGGTAGCATCTTCCACTCACATCCTGGGCCTAAAGAAAGGCAGCTATAAACCTTCTTAGAGATATTGGCAGTCCTCCCCAGAGGCCTTCAGGAAGATCATTAGATAAGGAGGAGGAATGGGGTCCATTGCTCAGGATTCTTCATACCTCTAGAGTAAGGAACATAAAACTTCCAACTCCTCTTGCTTTATCTCCACTCCATACCAAGGATCCTTCTCATTCCTCTCTAGTGTGTAATTATTCACGGATAAAATCAGACAATGCTGTCAATGCAGTTCACTCTGAATTCTGGCAAGCCTCAGGCTTAAACCTTGACTTGATTTCTGGCCACCTCAGCTATGCGTCTACAGTAAAGAGAAATGATTCTTTTAGCACAGCCGTAAAAATCAAAGAAAGCGTCTGATTTTCTGGATGCTCTCGGGACTGACAAATTAAGATTTTGAAATTGTTTTATTTTCTTTATACTCTTCAGGTCAAAAATAGCCTGCTCCCTAGTTCTCAGGTGCCATTGCATTGAAGGTGAGCTGACTGCAGAAATTTCTAGAATTTGTTATAGCATTCAGCAGCACTCTCTAAATCACTAAGAATGGAACTCATTATGGCTGCTTCAAGCAGTTGTTAAGTGGTAATAGAGGCTCCAGGAGTCTGAAGATGCATCAGAGAGCAGCTTGAACAGTGTCACAGGTAGACCACTCTAGGGGGGATCTGGGAGGACCACCATGAAACTCAGAGCCAGAGTGCTCACATCAAGGCAGAGTGAAGGGTGCTCCCACCAGGATCCGCTTCCTGTTGGTTTTCAACCAAGACCCACCATGCTTTCTGGAATGCTTAGGGCATTACCATTCATCCCATCACTCTTGTATGAGTCAGAATTTCCAATGTGTGCATTGGAGTGGAGAAATTTATGCCCCAGGTCTGTCCCCAATCACGAGAGGGATGAGAAAGCAAGATCTGGCTTTCACCTCAAGGAAATGGTATTGGGAACATTAGACAAGCGTTCAAAAGGTAGCAGGCAACGATGGACTTTGATCACTGTGCGTTGCAAAGACCAACTTAGATGTCATCCCCAAAGACCAGCTCCACCCACCCAAACTAAGGTGATTCACCTCGGGGTTATTCTGTATGCCACGGTTTCTTCTACTAATCAGAACACCTACCATAGTCCACAACTACCTTCGTCATGCGTTTATTTGCCTTCTCTTTGTCTGCCACCTGATTAAAACAAGAGGCTCTGTGAGAGCTTAGTGGGTGTCTGACAAGTGCTTGGTGCCCTGTAAAGTCATTTGTTGAGTGGATATAGCTGTAAAGATGCTCCTGATCCTGGTTGTGACATGTGTTTTCCAGCTGTAGGATGCTTCTGAGGCTTTGCAGAGGCCTAGGAGGAAGTGAAGTATCACGGAAGGTTGGTCTCTGGGTCTTCTGCTCCTGTCCTTCTTCAGTCAAAGCGGTTTTGACTTACATAAGGTCACACTGGAAAACGGCCTGAAACTTCCCAAAGGACTCTGGGAACATCGTAGCTCCAGCTCAAGTTCCTGCCATCTCTTAATCATGATAATCCTGATTGTCTTCTCTCTGAAGAAGTAGATTCAGTGGCCACCCTCTATGCCTGACCAGAAGCCAGGCTCCCTGGGGTGGCTTCCAACTCTCTACCAGGCTCTGCCTTTTTATAACCTCACCCACTGGAATAGTCCCCTCTTGCCCTTTTAACCTCCTTTCACAGGCTTTTCCCGGTTGGGGCATCCACAGGGGCCCTGTATCTGCCTAGAACAAGGCTGGTTCAATCTCTGTCAGTCCCAGAGACTCTTCATCAAAAAGGTCTTTCTGAGATACTGGATCCAAAGTGTGTCTCTGCTCTTTCTATGTTGATCTTAGAAAAGTGTTTAAGTATATTTGATTTCATATATATGAAACAACACATAAAGCATATATGATAAGAACGGTAATAAATATGACAAAATCAGCTAAATTGTCACAGCAAGCCAATATATTTTGTTATAGTTTAACATTATTTTATATATTTTAAGCAAAACATTATAGTTGTATGCTACAATTGCATGTCATTTATTTTTCAAATTTCTATGTACATATTATATACGTACACATACATAGTAACTTGCACACACACATAGTAACTTGCACAGATTCTGTTCCGCTCATTGATATGATAAGCCCTAAGAATTCAGAGTCCTTGCCCAAAGAATGCTGGAATGCATGTACCAGATAGACAATTTGTTTAATGAATGCAGCAACTAGGGATTCAAATTATAGAAAGTAGAATTTTTAATGCAGGTATTGACAATGGGACTATTGAAGCTATTGATTTGTGACAAGCAAATTCTGGGAAGAGAGTCGTGAAAATTCAAAATTATAACATACAGATTAAACTCTCTGGGTTTCCATTCCATTAAGCTAAGTAGTGTTCCATTGGCTCCACCTGTGAGCAGTGCAGACTCAGCTGATCCCTAGCATCCTCATGGCATTCATGGGGTGCTTTGTGTCACAGGAAATGTCACATTCAACACGTGTGACCCTTCTGTAGGTATTAGTACCGCAGGATACAATGAACATTTACATTCAGATGTCAGTGATAAGTAAATGCTAGGCTTTAAAAATATTTGTGTGTGTGTGTGTGTGTGTGTGTGTGTGTGTGTGTGTGTGTGTGCTTACCATGCATGCTCAGGTGCCCACAGAGGCCTGAAGAAGTGAAGAGGGTATTGGCTCCTCTGGAGCTGGAGTTACAGGTCATTGTGTGCCTGACATGGGTACTGGGACTACAATTGGGGTCCTCTGAAAGAGCATCAAGTGCTCTTAGCTGCTGAGCCATCTCTCAAGCATCCAGGTTATAGAGCTATAAGAACAACCTTATTTAACAATGGTTTCTTTTTGTCTCTACAAATTCAAAAGTCCCCTTCCCTGGGCTGCCACCTGTACAGGAATGGCTTACTACAAGAAGATGAGACAAATGGTCCTAGTTAATAGCTCTGTTCCTAAAACCCTCTTGTTGAACTGCAGACCTGCTAAGTGTCCTTCCATTCAGAACTTCACAGATGTTCTCAATCCCTGCAACATTGAGTCCCTGTGGGGCCCTCAGAGTCCCTCATGAACTTCCCTTCCCCTGGTTCTCCACCCTTTTTTGTCCTATATTTAGCTCACATTTCATCCATACATCATAATCACAACCACAGAATTTTAATGCTTAAACAGGCTGTAAGAAATCTCTTGTCAAATCTTTTAATAGATGGAAAGGCTGGGTGCCAGTGAGGTTAACTCTGACAGCCACAGACACTTCTACTTGGTGAGGTAGCTGAAATTTGAAAGTATTTTTGACCTATGTTTAAATCTCTGTCTCAGTCAGAATGCTACTGCAGGAAACCCTGACCTACTCTGTACCCAGCATACATAGGAACACATTCAATCCTTCCATTGCCTTATGGAGAGGGATATTATTTTTAGCCCCATGACAAGGAGACTATTCCTATACCATTGACAGTCTGGGGAACTGAGGTACACTACCACCTAGACACCCATTGCTGCAGCTAGGAAGAGGAAGAGCATCAGAGCCGATGTGTGTAATGAGTATGGAATGCTGCCTGTAATGGTCTGCGCTGTGTCCCCACAACATTCATGTGTCGAAGCCCTAATACCCAAGTGGCTAATAATATGACTGGATTTACATATGATAATTAAGCTAAAATGAAGCCAACAGGATAGACCTCTATCCAATATGACTGCTGTTTGTTATGGTTTAAATCTGGAATTTCCCCTATAGGTTCATGCTTTGAACTTGCTCCCCAGATGGTGACACTACAGGAGGAGGAAGCTGTGTTGCTACAGGGATGTGAAGCTTAGCTGGCTAAGGCAAGCCACTAAGGCTAGACCTCTGAAGATTATGCCTGTTCTAATTCCAGTCTAGCTCTCTAGTTCCTTGTCCAGCACCACATGAGGAGCTCTGTCACTGTGGATGGAGCCACTCTGGTCACCAAGCCTTCCCTGACATGATGAACTGACATACCTCCAAAGCCATGTACCAAAATAAGTCTACCCTCCCTTAAATTGTTTTAATGGGGAAAAATTAACCTAATGTGGAACTGATGAGCCTCAATATAACTTTGTTCTATGTGGTAGAGGAATAAATACTAACAAATATATTTGAGAAGACCCTTATATTCTTGATAATGAGTGTCCTTGTTGATTTATGAAGTTACAGGACTCTGGAAGCTTCTGCCTATACTCAAATTCTAAAGGCCACTCCAAGCTCAGTCTCAGGCTGAGACAAGCAAAGGAAGACAACCACAAAGCCACAGTCTGTGAGCGCCTTGGAGAACACTACCTCTTGCAGTGGTCTTAAGAAAACGTCTGCTAACAATGAGTCTTATTTGTTAAATAGCTGATTGTACTGGTATCAGCAGTATATCATGTTACTGGGAAATGTCACAGTTCTTGCCCAGACCCAAAATATGTGCTTTTGTCAAAACACTGGCTGTTTAAATTTCCTATAATATCCTAAGAGGCATGTTTATTTCGGAAAGTCTCAAATCACCAATGTGATTACTACCAAAGGATGACGTGAAAAGTCCTATTAAAACCAGTATATATTTCTGTATTTCTGGGAACTGATACGTTGCCCTTGCAAATAGAAGAGATGTATGCATGAAGGAGACCATGTGGGGACACAGTGAGAAGGTGGCCATGAGAGAAGTCTCAGAAGTAATTAATCTTGATGATACCTTAAACTCAGACTTTTAACTTCCAGAATTATGAGAAAACAAACTTATGTTGTAGAAGCCACATACTCTCTGGTATTTGTAACAGCGGCTGGAGCTAACTAACACACTGTCAAGATTTGCGTACCAGTTTTCCGTGTCCCTTAACCCTTGGCTCCTTCCTTCATAGTGTTCTCTCCATCTGGAATGTTCACTGTCTTATTTTTTCCTTCTTTTCTTCCACCCTTCCACCATGGCTCCGTTCTTTATAAACCATCTTAACAACTGTCTACTCCATGAAGCTATGTTAAATGAAGCCCCACAGCATACTACTGTTACTACTGTAGTTATTCACAGCAACATGTCTTGTCTCCGGGTTATGGACAAACTGTATCCTGCCTTGACTTGTAATTGTTGCATTGTCTTGTGACTCCTTCTCCTCCTTCATGGTGAGTGATTTCAAGATGATGGATGAGATAAATTGTTTTTTGTTAGTTTCAAGTTATAGTCATGAAGCCTCCGGTAGGTGATAGGCATACACTATGATGTCAGGGTAAGAAGTGTGAGACTTGGTCTCCACCCCGAGGGCCTTCTTGTAAATGAACCTTTATATTTCTTGCTACAATAGTACCTAAGATTTATTAGTATCTAATACGACTCCATTGGATTTAAGTGCAAATGATTTATTCCAAAGAAGAAAAGGCAAACAAAGTATAAAGGTAAGGAAACTGCTTCACAAAACAGTTCTACCTTCTGAGGCCAGGGACCTTCATTTCGGTTGCGGGGACTGAGTGTGTCCAGCAAAGGAGGGGAGTCATAGCCATGGTCACCCCTTGGGAAGTACATCTGAAGCCTGTGATATTACAATCAGATAAACATGAAAATCCAGAGTTCTATGAAGTGCATATGTAGCAGAGGCTTTCTCTGAGGACTTATCTAATGACTGACTCTCTGACAGACCAAAGTAAGGGTACCACCAAAGTCCAATTTGGTGAACCAGTAGTTTTATTGGGGTTACTCAGGAATGTGGATGAGGGGTTACTTGCAGGAGCAGAAATGACTCAAAGACAGCTGCATTGCCAAAAGCCCAGTGTGGATGGCAGCTCAAGGGAGCTGGAAATGCTCACCGTCGGCAGCATGACAGTTCGGAGCATTCAGTTGGTCTGAGCCTTCCCCAGGCAGGCCGGCTGGTTTCTGCCTCTTTCAGGCAGCTCAGCTTACACAAGGGCATCTCAGCAGTCCTTGCTGTTTGTACATGCTTGGGGGATGGCAGGACCCAGTGAATCTGGTCAACAGAGACTGAAAACTATTGAGTTGTCTTCCTGAATTTTAAGAAGTTCTACCTCCCTTCAGAACATCCCAAGTCATACCCAGCTTCCCTCCGAGATGGAATGTCTTATCTTAGAGGAAATTGTTTCACACTTAAGAGGGCTGAAGACTGATCTATCAGCACCCCTCTACCAGGGCAGGAACAACAGCAATGTATGTGTCCAATCGTCTCAGATTCTATGAGACCTTCCTCGCTCTTTGATGTGACCTCGGGATGAACAGTTCTGAAAGGCAGAATTGTCAGGTACTTATGAAGGACTGATTCCATCGTATGGGTGGAGCAGGGTGGTGAGGTACATAGTGGTAAAGTCACCTTTGTACTACCATAGTCTGGACGCTGTGGCCGCAATAGAATTTATTCCATTCGTGATAGGGAGAATTGATGTTCTCAACCATTTGGTGAGAGCTTTAATGTTTTATTGATCAATCCAAACCAACCAAGGATCATTCCAAAACAGGTTAGAAGCACCAATGACATTGCCGACGCTGAAAACCAAACTGGTCAGGCAGGCATCCAGATGGTCTACTTCTCTGGACCTTGAAGTGAGATAAGGAAATGGAAAAGAGAGGAAGAAAGTGAGGTGGATGTTCCTTTTGATTCTCTGCTGCTGTGACAAACACATGACCAGAAGCAGCTTGGGGAGGAAAGGGTTGATTTGGTTTACAAGTTACAGTACATCATCAAGGGAAGCCAAGACAGGGACTTGAGCCAGGAATAGAAGCAGAGACCACGGAGGAACACTGCTTACTGGCTTGCTTCCCCTGGCTTGCTCAGCTACCTTTCTTATACAGCCCAGGCCCACCTGCCTAGGGATGGCACTGCCCACAGAGAAAATGCCTCACAGGTACGCCCACAGGCTAATGTGATGGAGGCACTTCTCCAGTTGTGACTCCTTCTTCCCAGGTATATCTAGGTTTGTGTCAAGTTGACAAAACTGACAGTGGTGAAGAAGGAGGCAGAAGAGACGGAGGAGGAGAGCTGGTGATTCCTCCTAGCTTTGGTTCTTTCTCCCACTTAAGGGTCCTCATAAACTGCACACCAAAGCTTCTATTTTCTGTCTCTAAGCTCTGCGTCTCTCCGTCTCTCCTTAACTGGCTCCTCCCTGCTGGCTTTCAAACACTGCCATCCTTTCCACAGGGGTCCTGACTCCACTTCTAGCTCCCACACCAGGAAGCTGATGAGAAACTTTGGGAGAGATTCCATCAAGAGAGGAGGGCTGGCCGTGAGGAGGAAGAGAGGGGGTGGACAGGCGGTAAGGGAGGGAACATCTACTGGAATCCGACAAGATTATTCATGTAATCATACCCTGTAGAGAGCCAGAATTTGGGGTGAGGTATTTTTAAGCCCATTAACTGTTACACACTGGAAGGAACAGGAGGGAGGCAAACAGTAATCTGAAGATGGGCGCAGCCAACTTGTGGCCTCAGCCGTTGAACCTGAAACTTTTTGTTATTTTGTTTTTTTAAACAACCAGTAATTAAAGACTCTTAGTGGAAGATAACTTTGCTCTTCAAAAGGCAGAACAAGATCATTGTTTAAAACCTAAGTTTGTAGGTCTTGTTCAGGCTGCACTGCAATGAAGTGGACTCCAACAGAACTCCTCACTCAGCCATTCTTGGCACCCACGTGTTGACCCACGTCCTCATCTAGCCCCTACTGTGGTCTTTTCCCCACCCAGGAAAAAGCAGAGGTGCTCAGGAGACTTGGAGATACCTAGGTGCTCACTTCACTAGGAGCATATCCTGGTGTCTACCTCAAGCCCTGGACAGGTTTAATGTCTTCCTTCCTGAAGAGGTCTTTTCTTTCTTCAGACATCTGGAACGGACGAAACCTTGACTTCTCTAGCGAGGTTATTTCGTGGGACTTGGCCTTGGGTTTACTATGTGCATGTACTCCTGGTGCCCTACACCACAGACATTTCTGTATATTTTTACATATCAAAAAACAGAAAGGGGCATGGGAAAGGGCCTAGGTCCATGATTTTCAATGTCTCAGTCAGATCAGACTACCATTTCAAAATACCACAGAGATGTACTTTCTCACAGTTCTGGAGTCTGGAATTTCAAGTCAAGGTGCTGACAAGTTCAGTTCTGTAAATGGCTCTCTTCTGGGTTTGTAAATGGCCTTACTGCCAATGTGTCTTCCCACGGCAGAGATGGAAGGAGCTCTCTCTTGTGTCCGTTCTTGTGAGGACAGCCTCATAAACTAATGTTTCCCAACCACCCCGTTTCTGATGCGGTCACAGTGGGGATTTGTACCTTAACTTGAAATTAGGGAAGAAACAAATATTTATTCTACAGCATTCAATAAAGGCAATCCTCTCACCAGGTTGTTCAACTTACAGAGGTCATTTTTGTTGTCATGGAGATTGGGGACACCACTGACATTTAGTAGAGATGTTAGACATGCTATAATATACAACCCAATGACATTTTCCAAGCACACTGCATGTGTGAACCAGCTTTCCACACTGTAATGAAACATTTGAGATCATCATCATATGAAGAGAGCATGTTGGTTTGGGCTCACAGCTTCAAGATTGGACTGATCCATTGCTCCATCCTCTGATGGATATAGCAGATGGCAGTGAGAGAGAGAGCATACAAAACTACTTACATCATGAGCCAGGAAGAAAACCAAATAGAGACTGGGTCAATGGCCCATCCCCAATGCCATGAGACCTCACATCTAAAAGGTTCCGGGAGACGTTTAACACATGAACCTTGGAGTGATGTTCAAGACCCAAGGACAGCACTCCAAGCACTATGGAACTTTTTCAAATGTGCCATTGACTAGTCTTAGGGAAGTTCAAAATTATCTAAGTCTACTACTTGATTCAAGGGTGCTTATAAAGATAAAATGTACCTCATAGATGAATTATTTAGATGATGGAAACAGAACTACTTTTTGCACAATTTCATAAATTCAGCATGTTGTATCCCGTCTACATTTCTTCTTATTGTATTGATGGAATGTTTCTGGGTTGGCAAGTGCCACCATGTTGTTACATCATCTGGAGTGGTTGAGTGTAAATAGTTATACTTTGAAATGCATATTTTCTAATTAATTATAAGCTACAGTTTTATAATAGATCTGAGATACTTTATTATTTTCTTTAAAATCATATCTTGATATCAATTATTTATGAATTTTGTGGTAAATGGTCATTATAAAATATATGCTAATAAAACATCTGATTCATGGATGGTCCATC
This sequence comes from Nannospalax galili, assembly GCF_000622305.1. Classification (NCBI taxonomy): domain Eukaryota; kingdom Metazoa; phylum Chordata; class Mammalia; order Rodentia; family Spalacidae; genus Nannospalax; species Nannospalax galili. The sequence continues at coordinate 104,047 of NW_008350772.1, forward strand.
ATTTATTTGACCTATCTTGACCAGATCTTGAGTGATGAACATTTAGATTGATTGCAACATTTTATGTTTACAAATAATGTGGAGATGAATGATTTTATATATCCCATTTCATTTTTTTCATGGTGTTTATATTTTTATTAATTGCATCAAAAATAGGACTTTTCATGGGAAAAAAATCTATCTTCTAACAACACTAGGATATCTAACAATCTTGGGTTCACATTCTTGCTGATAATAATGTGGGATTCAGAAGTGGTTATCTACTTTGTATAGGCATATGAATGTTCGATGGAAGCCAAATTAGGAGGCTTAAACAATAAACATTTACTCATCCTAATTCAAGAGGCTGGAAATCCAAGCCCAAGAAGCAGCACAAAAGATTTCATAGAAAGCTCTTCTCTTGGCTTACAAGTACCACAGTAAAGCCTCTTTGTGCATGGCTGGGTCCTGGGGGTAGAATAAGACAGTGAGAGTGTGTTCCCTAATGTCTCATCTAACAGAGCTGAGAAGGCCATCATGTGAGTGCCCCACTCCATGACATCATTTAACCTTAATTGCCTTCTAAGGCCCTATCTCCAGGTACCCTCATACTGGGCGATAGGCCTTCCGTAGATTGTTCTTGGGGTGCCACTTCACAACACAAAGCATGTCTTCTCTGATGGGCTCCTGTCTTCATTTCTCATCAACTGCTTTATACTGACTAGTGTCCACCTGCCACATACGGCTGTTGTAGTTCCTTTATCAAAAGTAAAAGGTCTGCTGAGTTGGTAGAGTGCTTGCCTAGCAGGCATAAGGCCTTGGGTTTGGTTCCCAGCACTGTGTAAATCGGGCACGGTGGAGCACACCAGTAATCCCAGCACTAAGGAAGTAGAGGCAGGAAGAGCACAAGTTCAAGGTCATCCATGGTCACACAGGGAGTTCGAAGCCAATCTGGGACACATGAGACCTTGTCTCTAAATCAGTAACTCAATAAATAAACTAAAAGAAAATTAAGTGGTTATTATGTTCATGTGCCATAGTTTGGATCTGGACTATTCCCTGGAGGCGTATTCATTAATGGCCCTCAGCACAGCATTATTGGGAGATGGTAAAACCTTTAAGAGGCAGAGTCTGGGAAGAGGTCTTCTGATTATTGGGACTTTCCCTTAAAGGGGATATGAGGCTTCAGGCTCTTCCTCTCTTTTCCGTTTCTCTCCATGAAGTGGCAGGTTTTCCTCCACTGCACTTTCCTGGCAGTGAGGTACCACCATGCACAGGCCTAAGAACAACAGGGCCGCCTGGACTAACACCCAGAAATCTGTGTGCCAAAAGTAAACCTTTTCTTTTCATAAGTTGACAACCTCAAGTATTTGTTATAAAAATGGGAAGGTGACCAATACACTATCTCTGCTTTTGTAAAGTCTTATTTATTTTTGTTTACATGAATGTGTGTTTGTGTGTCTGTGTATGTGTATGTGCCCATGTGCGCAGGTGCTTGAAGAGGTCAGAAAATGGTGTCAAATCCCCTGGAGATGGAATTATAGGTAGTTGTGAGCCGCTTGATGTGGATGTTGGGCTCCAAATTCTGGTCCTGTAAAAGTGAAGCAAGTGCCTTTAACTTGAGCCATCTCTCCAGCCCCACAATATATTGTATCTGGAAAATGTGTGTGTGTGTGTGTGTGTGTGTGTATGGGGAGGGGGCGCAGGGCGTGAGTTCCTAGACTACTGGGAGATCATATACACCTTAATGAAAATAGATAATATTCTTAGGTGTTTATATGCCAGAATATCACAGAACATGGCTTTGCCAAAGAATAAAACTGGAGACACTATAGGAAAAAAACTACAGGCATTGTCCCTAGTGTGAATTGCATAATTACATCACACACTTGGCCCTGGGTGTGCTCAAGTCTGGGGTCCCTGCCCTGCTCCACTTTGGTACCTGGTGTGTCTGTGTCCCCTCTCCTTGCATAGCTTATAAATATGCAAAGAAGCAAAGAAACCAGCAGACCCCACCAGCTTCAGACAAGTAGACTACAAAACCCTGAGCATGATTTAATTTTTATTTTTTCCTGCTCCTAGGAATTTCTTCGGGGCTGCAGAGCTGCCAGACTTTGGGAAACAGATTGCTACATTCTCTTTCCGTGTGCATTACACATACCACTTAATCTGTTTTCCAGTCGCATCAATACACTGCAGTGGGACGGACGGAGGCCAAGTCCCTGTGCTGCTGGGAACTGAAGCCCAGCAGGCTGAACTGGCCTCTCTGTCCAGCTCTTCAGCTCAGAAGGGAGCCAGGATGTTTGTGGATGTGTGTCCTTTACTAAACTACAGTTTATTGCTCACTGTAGTATAACAGGCTATGAATTCGCAGTGGAATCCAGCAGTTCAGAGGGCTCCCTTCAGATAAATATTCAGTCTTGACCAGCAGCCCCTCTTCTCCAAAGACACAAGATGGTAGAAGAAAGCAGTGTTCGGTGAATCCACTTCTTGTAGAAGTTCCAGATCCTCCTGTGCCTAATAGAGTCAGAATGCAAAATGAATCACTCTAGAGGCAAATCGGCCTTTTTTCCATGATAAATGAAAAGGTTGTTCATTACGGTACATGAACATGCAATCCGTGAGTTTAAAGAACATGAACAAACATGCTTCTTATTTTCCTTTCCGTTCTTGACATGTGGTATATAACAAATATTCTTTCTTGGTATGAACTAACAGTGAAGGTAGAATTCCAGGAACCCAAGCTGATCCTAGGCGGGGGTGGGGGGTGGGGAGGGGTTGTTTCCCTTCTGTGCATGTCATTTAGCTTGATGATGTCTCTGTGCCACACTCTCAAGTGTGACAACATTTGCCACAAGTCTAAAAGAAAAGGCACCAGCCAGGGACAGAGAAGTGGCATCTTGACTGTAGTGCAGAGCAGCTGGTTTTGCTCACCGTGCTTGTGAAGCCTGTGGGAAATACAACTATCACCTCAAATTGAAGCAATAGTCAAGCACTTATAGTGCACTTGGTGCTTAATCCATTTTTATCTCACTTGACCCTCTGCAGTCTCATAAAAATAGAAGCCATGAGAGTTAAGATTTGATTCCAGAGCTGCAAGTGGCAAGAACAGGTCTTTAACTCCAGTGTCTTTATTCTTCATCCTGGACCTTCAACAGCCCCGAGGAGATGATGGTTGCCACCCTAAACCTACACTCCTCACCCTGAGGTTCTGCTCCTTTAAATACCACTTGAAAGGGCTGACCTATCTCAAAATATCATTTTACTCTGACCTAACTAGGTGTCACAGAAGAGAGGGCTGGTGGAGTCACTGGGGACAAAGGTCAGCCACTATGAAGCAACCTTATAGGTCAGACAAGGAAAACCCTTTAACCTAGACCTTTAGCCCAGTTTTAGGGAGATAGAGAACTAGTTGTGTAAATACAGACCATGCTTGTATTTTTTGTTTAAATTTTTGTTATTTTTTCCTTTTTGCTAGCATATTTGAGTTGTGCAATACAATGGGTTGCCTTATGACGTTTTCGTACTAAGGTGTATAAGGTACTCTGATCTTATTTCCCACCCCATTCCTCACACTTACTCCCCTCTCTCTCCTTCCAGTCCCTATCTCATTCCCTAATTGCTCCCTTCCTACTTCATGTCTATAAAACATCTTTAGATTCCCATCTGAGAGAAAATCTGACATACCTGTCTGCCTTTTTCATTTAACATTATGGTCTGCAGGCCCACACATTTTCCTGCACCTGACATAATTTTGTCCTTCCTGATGTCTGAATAAAACTCCTCTCTCTCTCTCTCTCTCTCTCTCTCTCTCTCTCTCTCTCTCTCTCTTTCTCTTTTTTTCTTTCTCTAATTAGCTTTGTCAACTTGGCACAGCCTATAGTAATCTAGGAGGAGAGCCTTGACTGAGGAATTACCTAGATGAGATTGGCCTGTCTTGTATTGATTGCTAGTTGATGTGGGGTGAGGAGAGCCTAGCTCACTGTGGGCAGCACCATCCCTAGGCAGGTGGTCCTGGACTATATAAGAAAGCTAGTTGAGGGAGGGAGCCAGCAAGCAGTGTCTCTCCATGGCTTCTACTTTGAGTTCCTACTTGAGTTCCTGCCCTGACTTCCCCCAAGGATGGATTGTTACCCAGGAGTGTAAGGCAAGTAATTCCTTTCCTCCCCTAAGTTGCTTTGGTCAAAGAGTTTTATCACAACAGAAAGGAACTAGAATAGTATGTATATATAATATTACATATTATATGTGATCATATTTCTTTATCCATTTGTCCCTTAACAGGCCCCTAGGCTGATTCATGACTTGGTACCATGAAAAACAGTTCCATGGATCATGCATGTGTACATATCTTTATTTCACATGGGCTTTGAATCTTCTGTGAATATACATAGAAATGGTACCCCTGAATTATATAGTAATCCTAATTTAGCTTTTTAAAAATATTTTTATTGAGTTTGTGTGCATTTCATATAAAGATCTTAATCAAATTTAGGCCCCCTCTCCCATCTACACCCCCCCCATAGCTTCCCACTGCATTTTGTCATATACGTTAAGTCCTAGCTGGTCAAGATTTTATACCCAAATGTCCCTCAGTGTAAATTCATCCACTGGAATCTAATCAGCCAATCTAGAGCCTCTCCCTTTAAGATCTACTCTCCCTCACCCAGCAATAATCAGTTGCCAATAGTTCTTCGGCTAGGGTTGGGGCCTGCTGCCCATTTCTTTCGTTTTATGCTGGGTTTTTGTTTGAGTCAGCATGGTTCTTAGCTTTTGAGTAATCTGCATACTTATTTCCATCATGGAAACACAATATCAAAAAATAGCAGAAGAAAATAATGAGAAAATATGATGAGAGAGGACTGGTTACATGTCTTTCACAGAGGCGGATGGTGTGGGAGGTAGTGAACGGTCTCCCAGTGCTTACCGACTCTTCTCTCAGGGACTACCTTACTTCATTCCCCCTGGTGAGAGCCATCTTTTCACTGCTTGGCTTCTTCTTTCCTTGTGGTTCTCACCTAGCAGCCCAAGGGTGAAACTAATGGGAAGAGCCCGTTGTAATTATTCTGGGCTAGCCTGCTCATCTGGACTGAGTTGCTAATGTCTTCAGATTTTCTGGCATGGGGTGAAGGAGGTGCTATGGGTTGTAGTGATCCCCACTGAGGGGCAGCAGCAGATCATTTCTGTGCTCCACCCTTCAGGTCTCCAACCTGCCATAGCGTAATGCTCACCATAATCACAGCACCTCTTCCCCTGGGAGTTTTCACACCCAGCTTCTCTAATTGACGGCCCCCATCACGGACCGGACGTATTTCCCACCACATGGAACTCCCAGCTCTCTGGGTCTGTGCTCACTGGAATGATGCTTGATGCTTTCTAGGAGTTCCTGCAGATAAAATATGGAGAACTTTGTCTATTATAGCTGTAGCCTCATGCAGGAACCTCTCAGCATGGCTTCCTGACACCACACTTGACCAAATGCCGGGAAGAAGAGAGAACTTTCCCTGTGCCAGAGTCTTAGGCACAGTTCTAGGGCCCCTGTCTGCTTAGGCTGCAAATATGACTCCTGTTTTCTAAATTCTCTACATCTATCTGTCTATCTACCTGTCTATCTAACTACCATCTATATCTATTTATCATCTATATCTATCATCGATATAGGTATCTGTATATATATACTTATCTATAATCTGTCTCTGCCTAGAATCTAATTGTCAATCATCTATCTGCCACCTGTCATCTGTAGCTCTCTAGCATATCTATCATCTGTATCTATCATCTAATTATCTAGTTATCATCTAATGATCTCTCTCTCTCTCTCTCTCTCTCTCTCTCTCTCTCTCTCTGTGTTCACTACTGTAACCTCAGAGCCTTCCAGCAGTCACCAACTCAGAGGACAGCTGTTCTCCAGCCGTCTTGACTCTGTCCTTCGGTGATAATAGGGTCTAGAGGCTTCACTACACCATCTTCTCCCTCTTTATTGTTTATGTTTTTGTACAAACCACTGGGCGATGCTGGCTCATCCTGTGCAGTCATTAGGGTCCATTCTGCAACTAATCAGAGCAAAGGCAAGGTGAGCAAAAAGAAACGAGATGGTTCTGGCTTCCACATAGCTTGCAAATGGACAATGTTTGGGTTGACTTTGGTTTTCTCACGCCAGTCTTCCCATTCAGCAGGTAAAAAAAAGTAAAGAGAAAATCAACTTAAGAATAACAATGTGGTTTTTACACTAATAAGAACCAAAAAAATGTTTTCAAACCAATCAGAGCTTACGTTGCCCTTGAGCCTGTTTACCTATTCAGCAACATGAAATTTAAGAGACTCAGAGTACAACGAATTCTGTATTCTTATGTTGCAATCTTAATACTACATCCTTGTAGATATTTGTAATTTTGAGTGAATTACTTTTATTATTCCCTTCAAGAAAATGGAGTTAAAAATTAATCCTCTGTGGGGTATGGAGAGATGATTCAGCAGTTAAGAGCACTGTCTGCTCTTAGAGAGGACCCAGGATCAATTCTCAGTGCCCACATTCCAGGGGATCTGAAGCCCTCTTTTGGGCTCCATGGGCATTGCATGACATGGGTGCACTTACATACATGTAGGAAAAACACTCATATACATAAAATAAAACTTAAAGAATCCTCTGTAATAATGAATGGGAGCAGGTCATCTTATGTCTATCAAATGAAATTGCATCAAGCTGACACGAGTGCTTTATCATGGCAATGACCACAATGACAGGCATGAAGAAGTCACAGAGCATCCATGCTCTGCCTGGGTGGAGGGAAGCAGGTGGAAGAACAGAGCCGTACTCTTGTATTCTAACAGCAGGCATGCAAGTGCTTCCCCAAAAGAACAGGAGCCCTGACTGCGGTGAGAACTCATCTCTGATTTTCTGGAAACTCTTAAATCTAAACATTTCATCCCACTGTGTCTCAGACATCATCGATGGCATGTCTGAGTTCTAGATTTTATTTATTTATTATTTTTAAAAATATTTTATTTTTTTATTTTATGTGTATGAATGTATTGCCTGCATGTAGGTAAGTGCACCCGTGACGTGCAATGCCCATGGAAGACAGAAGAGTCTGTCAGATCTCCTGGAACTGGAGTTATGGACAGTTGTTATCTGCCATGTGGGTGCTGGGATTCGAACCCAGGTCTTCTGCAAGAACAATCAGTGTTCTTAGCCACTGAGCCATCTCTCCAGCCCTTGAATTTTATTTATTAAACTTTCTGTGAGTATGCGCATATGTGTTTGAGTGTGAGTGTGTATGTGACGTCGGTGCACATGTGGCAGATGCACATACCCAGGCATGCACACAGGGAGACCAGAAGAGGACCTGTGAGTGTCCTGCTCTCTTTCTCTACCTTATTCTCCTGACAGTGGTTCTCATTCAACCTTAGCAATTCTCCTGTCTTAGCCCCTCATAGCACTGGGGTTACAGGCATGTGTGCTAGCTCTGTATTCGAACGCTGGGGATCTGAGTTCAAGTCTTTAGGCTTGCACAGCAAGTGTTCTTACCCACTGAGCCATATCCCTGGCCCTAAGTTTCATATTTTTAAGAGAAGCAATTCAGTTATTTGTGATTTTGCTGAGAGTGGAGCAAGACGGAGGGGGTGAAGGGACGTCTCTTCGAGCAGAGACTCGTTTCTGTCACACTGTATTCAGTCCTGGTTTTGGAGGAGCAAGTGGTAGAGACAAAAGCAAAATGTGGCTAGAGGATGAAGTATCTTTAAAATGGAGAAGAACACAAAGATGAAAGTTATCAAAAATTCCTCCTCCAGTAGCAGCTGATCCACCTGTGCTCCAGCTGCTACTTTCCTGGCATTGGGGATTTTTTTGTTTTTGTCTTGTGCTTTACAAAATCCTTTTCATTTTTAATAGATTTTCATGATTCCTTTTGCTTTTGTCATTATTTCAAAAGTAACATGTGAGCCATGAAAGAATTTTTAGAAAACAAAGCAACAAAATGAAAATAATCCATTTTCCAAACACACAAAGAAATGCCCGCGGTTACTATCTGAGGGCACGTCAATTTTTCCATACCATGTATTAAGTGACATTTTGAGCAAAAAGAAAATGAAGTTCATAGAGTTCAGACTGGAAAATGAGCACAGCTGATGTATGAGATTAGAAGCTGCTGTTCCTCTGTCCTTTCAACCCTCCCCTGGAACATGCCTGTGACTAGAGTTTGATGGTGCTTCTTCCGGGTCGGGTCCCAAGGATTAAGGCTTAATCACATGAGGCTGTCCCCGGACTCAGACGCCAACTGCAAGCAGTAAGATATCCACAACAGTCTGACTCAGCTGTACATTAGAGAGCCTCATGAGTATCACCCCAGGTTCAATTCATTTGCTCAGGCAGCTCACAGAACTCAGGCACTTTCTTATAGCTTTATCAGCCGTTCACATTAATAAGTCATTACAGAGAATACAAATGAACAGCCAGATGAGAAAGCACAGAAAGTGAGATATAGAAGGGTTTCATGTGTGGCTTTTATCCATGTGGAACTCGGGTGAACCAGCCTCACGGAATGTGGACAATGTTGACCGACCTGGAAGCTCTACAAAGCCTGCTCTTCAGCAGCTGTGCTGGAGGCTTCTTAACGACTGATCAACACTTCAGGCTCCAGCCCATATCTCCTTCCCTGAGAGTGGCGAGTCAGGCTGGGGTTTCAGGCTTCTAATCACATGGTCCATTTTTATGGCCATCCTTTCTCCAGGAACCCCCAGGAATCGCCCATGAGAACAAAGGTCGCTCCCAGAACTCCTGTAGGTCAGGAAGAGACAAGAGTTTCAGGAGTTCCACAGGAGGCATGTGTATTTCACATATAGTATCTAGCTGGTGATGTGCAAAGTTGGGTCCTTACCTGGCAGTATCTGTCCATGCTACAGTGGCAAACCTTTCAACTCTTTTAGAAAAGGATTTCTTTATTTTTGTTTTATGCATTGGAGTGTTTTGCCTGCATCATATAGATGCACCACGTGCATGCAATGCCCACAGAGGCCAGAAGAGGGCATCAGATGCCTTGGAACTGTAGTTACAGATGCCTGTGAGCCACCACCCTGCGGGAACTGAACGCAACCAAGTCTTAACCACTGAGCCATCTCTCCAGCTCCTCAACTCTTTCTAAGTCATAGAAAAACACATTATTAAAAGAAATTATTTTGGCTACTATTTGTAACTTTTCATTTAAAATGACATGATGAACATTTGTTATTAAATATTCTAAGTTAATTTTTAATGACTACTGTAATTTAATGATTCCCTATTGTTATATATTAAGTTGATTTAAACTTGACTCTTCTAACAAATAATGCTAATACTAGAAAATAATTTTTGTAATAAAGGTATGGTGATTTCACATCAATAACTTAGAGATCCATAACACAGACGTGAACTGTCAATATGAAAATATAAACTTTAATGTTTAATCTATCTATTTTATGGGATTATTTTATATACAAGTGAAAATTCTAAGGTTGGATGGTGTATCTCAGTGCTAGAACTCTTGCCTGCAGGTTGTAAATGCCCTGGATTAGATGCCCAGCACCACAGAAAAAATACATATAAAACATAAAAAGATGTAAAGTATTAGCTTAATCACTGCAGTGTTTTTGTCCTTGACATCACATTATTCTCAGAGCTTTGCCTGTGCCTCAGTTTCCCAATAAGTTCATTATGGGTTATAAATTCATTCCACAATTATATTTATCTATTTTTATATTGTGTGTGTGTGTGTGTGTGTGTGTGTGTGTGTACACACAAGCCTCTGTGCGCCTGTGCCTCAGTTTCCCAATAAGTTCATTATGGGTTATAAATGCATTCCACAATTATATTTATCTATTTTTACATTGTGTGTGTGTGTGTGTGTGTGTGTGTGTGTACACACAAGCCTCTGTGCATATGTGGAGGTCAGAGGACAACATGCAGGGGGTCTGTTCTCTCCTTTACCATGTGGACTCTGAGGAACAAACTCAGGTCGTCAGGCTTGGTGGTCAAGTGCCTTTACCTACTACTGAGCCATCTCACTGTTCCCACAATTAGATTTCTGTAAGAGCAACCTATATGGATGTACCAGGAAAGGAGCTGCCTCCTATTATATGTTTCTGTTCATGTAAATTTCACCATAAGAAGTTTACTTTAGAATCTTTTTCCACTCAGAGCTTCCTCATCTGGATGTAGAAGCATCTCTGCTAACAAATTTTACTCTCACGCCAAACCTGGCGATCAGAGCATCAGGGCTCGCTAAGGTGTCTAAATGTTCAAATGTATTCAAAGACTGCTTTCATTTCCAAATTAGCTCTTAGTGATTATCTATATTTCTCCAAGAACAGTACAAATAATTGGTAATAATCACATTATTGAATCCTCCCTGTCTTGGTTAATTAATGTTTATAGGAAAGATTTCTCTGAGCAGATGGAAATGCAGGCAGACGAATGCTGAGAGTTTTCTGTATTGTTTCCTTTATGGTTTCATTTTTATACCACCATACACTCTGTTTTCAATTAATTCTCTTGAAATGAGTATTTTCCTAGAATCACAAGATTTTGCTAAAGAATATCATGGTATTTTATCATAATGGAAACAGCTATTTTTAAACCTTAGTGTTAACCCCATCCTCTCTAAGGAGAGATGAGTGACAATGGTCAGTATTCACTGTCAACAGACACACTCAGAAATGAGGGGCTGAGGAAATGGTACAGTCGGTAAAGCATTTGCATGGCACAATGCTGGGGAGTCAGTGGCAGGAGGATCCCTGGGGTTTTCTGGCCAGGCAGTCTAGATGAATCAATGAGATCAGGTTCAACGAGACACCCTGTCTCAAAAAATCAAGGTGGAAAGCAATTGAAGAAGACACCCAGCATTGACCTCTGGCCTCTATCCTCCACACATGCGTGGATACACACACACATGGATACACACATGCATGGATACACACACACGGATACACACA
>NW_008350773.1:0-3004 GCF_000622305.1 Nannospalax galili
CTTCAACAGTCAGACCTCAAGAATGCTTACTGGACAATCAATGACCTCCTTTGTCCCCATCTTACTAATGGAAAACTAGGGTCTAGGAAAGTCAAGTCCCAACTCAAGGGACTCCCAAACAAAGCTGTTTGGCCATGTTCAGTGGTAGAGTCAAACTAAAACCCCCATTTCCTAAAACTGGTTCTGAGTCCAGTCTCCCACCACACAAGCTCCCATGTAGCTTTTGTGTATCCCTAGACCCGTGAACAAGTTCTCATAAGCCCTGGGGGTTGCTAAACAGCAGGTCAGGGGCATAAATGAAACAGAAGGGCTCAGGGATCCCCCCCCTTATGTAAGATACATCTTCATATGTGAAATACAGATCCCCAGACACATCCCCTGGAGATTCTGACTGAGTAGGTCTGGGGCAGAACTTGGGAATGTTTTAAAGCAAACATCCCAGGGAATCCTATCCTGGAGGATGTGTGAGTACCCCTGACCTTAACAGAATACTTTCTGGCTTTGGGCCTTGCTCCTCAGATTTTGCAGCTGAGGATCAACAGAGCAGACATGACTGTGTTTACGTAGTTACTTTTAAAAAAATGTCTTGAAAACACAAAAACAAAAGCAAAATATTCATTTCTTTGAGGGAAGGGGCAGGTCTGTAGTTTTTGTTTTTTAAAATAAAATTGATCTCTGGGGATTAGAGAGATGGCTCAGCGGATAAGAGCACTGACTGCTCTTGCAGAGGACTTGGGTTCAAATCTTAGCACCCACATGGTGACTAACAGCCGTCCATAACTCCAGTTCCATGGGAATCTGATGTTCTCTTCTGACCTCTGTTGGCATTGCACAACAAGGGTGCACTTAAACATACATTCAGACAATACACTCATACACCTAAAAAATAAATAAAATATTTTCTTATATTTTATTTATTTTTATTTAATGTGTGTGGGTGTATTGTTTGCTTGTAGGTAGGTGCACCTGTGCCATGCAATTTCCACGGATGTCAGAAGAGGGTGTCAGATCCCCTGGAACTGGAGTTACAGACACTTGTAAGTCACCGTGTGGGTGCTGGGAATTGAACCTGGGTCCTCTACAAGAGTAACCAATGCTTTTAACCACTGAGCCATCTCTCCAGCCCCCGATGCTGATATTTCTTTACAATGATACAAATTTGATTCTTTGGTGTGTGTCCTCCTAACAGATCTGCATTTTGAACATGAAATTTACACATTAAGATATTAAGCTTATTAATTGTGTAATTTTGATAGAACGAACTTGTATTTAATTCAGTTAATGCATTATAGAGAAGGGAAAGGGTGCCACAAACATGAATACTGAGACACCACTGGTCTTTTTGTGTTATTTGACTAATTTTGTTGATTTATACTCTGAAGATGAACAGTAAATTGGTCTTTGAAATGCCATATGAATAGTTCTAGAATATGTGCAGGTATTTTGGAAAATGAGGGGTGAGATTCTTTTATGAGAAATTGACCTGGCCTAAGGTGCTTTGTGAGCTTTGATGAAGACCAAATGGTGCCTGGCTTTCCCCACCCACCCTGTTCCCTTTAAGCACAGAGACTATCTCAGAATTCAACTATGCCATAGAGGAAGCCGGCAGCCTCCAGATTCCCTCCCCACAGAGCTCCAGTCCCCCAGGGAGAACCTGCACCCCAGTCCAGCATGTGAGATGGATGAGTCGAGGCAAGGCTGGGCACACACACAGCATTCCCTCATCATTTGACAGGTCCTTGTGGAGGAGCAGATGGAAACGTCTGAGGACACTCAATCCCCAAATTCCTTTTCTGAGATCTCTACCCTGATTCAGCCCCTAATGAACTAGAGTCTTTTCAGACTGCTTAAAACCCAGCTTGTCCCTACCCACATATGTACCCATTTTCTATACCTCAGGTCCTAGGAAGGGAGAGCGTCTAAGAGATCTATAGGTCAGGATACAGTGTGGCCTTAGGAATTATCCCTCTGCTTCCCTGTGAAGTGGCAGCTCCTGATCAGGAGGGCCCAGGAGAGCAATGTCTCTGTTTAGGGAGGTTTTCTGGAGGGAGGCACCCACCAAGAGATCTCATTGCTACCTGTGAGTCCAGAATCCTTGTCATTGACAGAGTACAGCTTGGACTCTCAGCCCTGGCCTCAGACCCCAGAGTTCTGGCTGAATGTTGACTGTGCTGCACTTGGGGCTGGTTTCTGCATCCATAGAGTTAGATCAGTATCAGCTCCATGAAGTCATCCAACCGAGGCGCTGCATAGTAAGCACTTTGTGCACAGCTGAGAAGGTGCTCTGAGAGTGGGAGGGGTTATGACCTCTCTGCACTCTCAGGACATGGCTTCAGCTTTCTGTGGCTCCCTAGGTCTGTGAGGGAAGCCACCTATGTCAGGTGTGCTGACATAGGACCTGAATGATGGCTATCATGGAGTCAAAGCCGGGGACATTAGCTTGTAAGTCTTCATGCAAAATAAACGTGACAAATAACACCTGGAATTTGACCTAAAATGTAGAATTCTGTCCGTCTTTCTAAATTGCTCTCCATGAAGGCTTCTCTAATTCACACAATTTATAGTGTATATACAGTGTAGGAAAATACCTGCTTCCCTAACCCAGGGCCATATATATGCTAGGTAAGCTCTGTACCATTGAGATATCTAGCTCTATAGCAGTATTTTTATTTATTTTTCAGGATTTATTTATTTATTATTTTAATTTTATGTGTGTGCGTGTATTGCCTACACATAAGTAAGTGCACCCATGCCGTGCAATGCCCGCGGAGGACAGACGAGGCTGTTGGATTCCCCGGGACTGAAGTTACGGACGGTTGTTGGCTGCCGTGTGGGTGCTGGGATTCAAACCCACGTCTTCTGTAAGAACAACCAGTGTTCTTAACCACTAAGCCATCTCTCCAGCCCATTTTTTTAGAGCGAGTACAACTTTGATTAGACAAAATGAAAGCATCACAAAAGGGTGAGCTTTTCTGAATGAGTTCGATTTACTCCCAAATCAGTA
>NW_008350773.1:4839-7897 GCF_000622305.1 Nannospalax galili
AGTTCAGGACAGTTTGTAGCCGCCATGTGGGTGCTGGGAATTGGACCCGGGTCCTCTGCAAGAGCAGTCAGTGCGCTTAAACCCCTGAGCCAGCTCTCCAGCCCCTTTTATGATTTTCTTATTCACACTATTTTTCTAGGCCGTCTGCATTTTCACTGATTGATTCACAATTACTATGTTAATGGGTAATCTTTATACATATAAATGTGAAATCTTAAGAATTTTTATTTATTTATTTTAATTTTTGTGTATGACTGTTTTGTCTACGTGCATGTAAGTGCTCCTGTGTGTGCAATGCCTGCAGAAGGCAGAACAGGGCGTTAGATCCCCTGAAACTGTAGTTATAGATGGTTGTTAGCCACTGTGTGGGTACTGGAAACTGAACCCAGGTCCTTTGCAAGAGCAGCAGTACTTTTAACCCCTGAGCCAGCTCTGCAGCCCCCAAATATGAATCCTTTGTTGGTCCTGTATGAGACAAGTTTTTTCTGCCTTTCATCTTTTAATATATTGAATATTATGTACTCTAAAGTTTTACATGTCTAGGTTAGCAAAGCCATTTTTCTCTTATGGTTTTTGCTTCTGATATATTTAAAATGGTCTTTGCCTCAAGATTATATAAACATTTACTTATGTTTCATTCTAGTAAGTACTCCCCACTTTGTTAGGGGTATTAATCTCCCCACATAACCCAGATTCATCTCAAAATCTCAATCTTTCTGCCTCAGTCTCCCAAGTGCTGGGATTATAGGCCACCATGCCAGGGTATAGTAGTTTTTCTTTCCTATAATATTAATAGCACCATTAGTTCATCTAGAGTCATATTTTTCAATGTGGTCCCTCAGTGTACTAACCCCTTTTAAAATGTTCTAAAACTACTCAGAGTTAGGTTACCACCTGTAGTCCACAACACAGATATAGAGTATTTCCATCATTGTAGAACATTCTACAGGAAAGTGATAAACTGAAATTATTTTGAGAATGATGAGGAAAGAGAGAATCCAACATCTTTTCTAATTAGTTCAGGTGGTTCCGATACTATGCTTTGAAGAAGTTACCACTTTGATACTGATTTGAGTTCCACATTTACATTCATCATTCTGGGAATACAGGCCTAGATCAATTTCCATGCTTTCTTGTTCTACCTATTTGTCTGTTTTTCAAATCCTTCCCACAGTCACATGTTCATCCATGATCATTTTGCAGCATGTCTTAGTGTCTAGTCAAGCAATATTTCTCTCTTCATTACTCTTATGTACGTGTGTGTGTGTGTGTGTGTGTGTGTGTGTGTGTGTCTCTCTGTGTGTGTATGGTGTAGGTATGTTTGTGTGAGTGTATGCATCTGTTGGTGCAGGTGCACATACATGTGTGTGGAGATGAGAGGTCAATGTTGGATGTCTTCCTCAATTGCTCTCTGTTTTTATGCTGGGATTTTGTCTGGTTTGAGCTTGCATGGGACTTGTGCATGCTGTCACCATTGTGTGAGTTCACAGGAGTAACTGACCAGCACTCTGGAAAATTCTGTTTCCTTGTGGTCATTCACCACCTCTGACTCTTACAATCTCTCTGCTCCCTCTTCTGCAATGATCCCTGAGCCTTGGAAAGTAAGAAACCCCAACCCAACCTAAGGAATTCCAGCAATCAGTGGCCCCTGGGAGGGGCAGAGACAGTGTCTTTCAAGGATGGGACTCTTGGTAAGTTAACCAGGCTCCAGGGGATGGACTCACACTGAAGGATATTTGGGGACACAAATCAGATGCTATAGACCTTATTTTATATATTATATATACTAGAATATGTTATGTTGGGTGGGGTGGCAATAAGAGAAGGTGCGGATAGAGGAGGGGAATCTAAATACCTTTGAATTATATTGTATGACAATTGCAAAAATTCAATTTAAAAAAGAAAATAAAACTATAAATATATTTTAAAAAGAAAACAAATTCCTTTAGGACTGGGTAAGAGTTGATAGAACTGACTCTATAGACAAATCCATACATGCCCCTTGGTTAGACAAAGGTTCTTAATAGTTTTCATGGTGGTGGCTTCCCAAACTAGACTCTCTAGCTCCAAAAACAAATACTCAAAATGTGCACGAAATTATCTCAGGGGACAAGAATTCAAACACAGAATCCCATGGGGTCCCCAGGAACAGTTCCTACCAGGTCCAGCATGAAGAGGTCCACACTTTGTCCTGTGGAAAGAGCCACCAGGATTGCACCACCATACAGTGCATAACCCGCAGCCACGATATTGCAGCCAGGCTGCAGGGCATCCTTTTCTGAAGGCTCATCCTCTGTGGTCTGTGGTAGACAGAAAATATGTATGTTGTGTTACTGCTCCAGGTGTGAAAATGTGAGCAAAGACTGTGACAGGTTGCTGTCAAAAGCTCTGTCCAGGTGGTGGTAGGGTTGATCTTCTGATATCTGGATGAAAGGATCAGTTGCCCTGATTCTGTATTCTGTGATAGAGTTCATAACTTTGAATCTTAAAACTTTTTTTTGAAGGAAGATAGTTTTCTGTCATCTGTCACCATATATTTTGTCTGACATAAGAAAAGACTGGACTAGGATGCTCACACTGCCTTTGTGACCAACTAAAAAGACTCTGACTTCCAATGCTATTAAATACGGGGAAAGGATTTTCCCCAAAGTGGAAAATCAGGGATGTAACTTTTCTTTTAGAGGTTTTGGTCTTCAACACATCATTGGCTTATCTCGAGAATAGAAAATATGACACCACTCATGTAAGAGAACAGGAAATTATTATTACATGTAAAAGAAAAGTCTGGGGTTGGAGAGACGGTTCAGCAGTTAAGAGCACTGGCTGCTTTTTTTAGAGGACCTGGTTGAGTTCCCAGCACCCACATGGTGGCTAACACTGTCCAAAACTCCAGTTCCAGGGTATTCAATGCCCTCTCCTGACCTCCTCAGGCATTGCATGACACATATATGCAAGCAATACACTCATATACATAAAAATAAAAAATAGTAAACAAAATATTTTAAAGGTCAAAATCAGGAGACCTGGTTGAGGTGGGGTTAGAAATAGGAATGGATGT
>NW_008350774.1:0-323 GCF_000622305.1 Nannospalax galili
ACTGGAAAGTGTGTAATAAATAGCTCCCTACTCAAAGGGCACCTTGGTGAGTATAGCACTGCCTGAAAGTGTAGGAAATGCAGAGTTCCAGATCCAACCAGCTTCCTGAATCACAGTCAGTGATCATAAGCTGTCCAGATGACTCAAATACACCATAAATCTGAAAAGCACTGACCTAAGTGACTTTCAAATCTTGCTATAGAATTAATCTGATTAGATTCCTTATGCAAAGAGAGATGCTTACCACATAAAATTCTTCAAGTTGCTTCAAACCATGAATGAGGGGGAATCAAACAAACATCCAGATCTCCAGAACTAGAGGT
>NW_008350774.1:450-616 GCF_000622305.1 Nannospalax galili
ATTTACACCCCTTTGTTAGCATTTGAAATATACTTTATTTTTTTTGTTTTTATTTATTATTTTTATTTTAGGTGTATGCATGTATTGCCTACATGTAGGTAAGTACATCCGTGTCGTGCAATGCCCATGGAGGTCAGAAGAGGCTGCCAGATCCCCTGGGATTGGA
>NW_008350776.1:0-578 GCF_000622305.1 Nannospalax galili
TCCTAACGGTCCTAACTGTCCTAACTGTCATAACAGGCATAACCGTCATAATTGTTTTAACGGTCCTAACTGTCCTAACTGTCATAACAGGCATAACCGTCATAACTGTTTTAACGGTCCTAACTGTCATAACTGTCATAACTGTCCTAACGGTCCTAACTGTCTTAACTGTCATAACTGTCATAACTGTCATAACTGTCATAACGGTCTTTTCCTAACAATCATAACTGTCATAATTTTCGTAACTGTCATTAATATCCTAATGGTGATGTCATAACTAATATAACTGGTATAACTGTCGTATCTATCCTAACGGTTCTTATTGTCATAACCATCATAACTGTCATAACTGTCCTAACGGTCCTAACTGTCATAACTGTAATAACTGTCCTGACTGTCATAACCGTCTTATCATGATAGTCATAACTGTCATAACAGTCCTAACTCTCCTAAATGTCCTAAGTGTCATATCTGTCCTTTCGGTCCTAACTGTCTTAACTCTCATAACTGTCATAAAGAACTAATTCTCGTAACAGTCCTAACTGTCTTAACTCTCATAACTGTCATAAATGTCATAA
>NW_008350777.1:0-285 GCF_000622305.1 Nannospalax galili
AAACAGCAAAGCCAAACAGGCGATACCTTCAGTCAAGTTGTTGGCCAGGATAGATGGAGGGTCTTCCAGACAGTAACCCAACATACTACAGGAAAAATGAACAGCAGACCCCAATTCTGTCCTAAGGAATACTGACAATGGATTGCCGTAGATGAGGGGCAGCTGATCCTCCTGGAACAGGGCCTTGGCTGACTAGATTTACCAGAAGGGCAGACAGGGGGGAAATGGATGAGAGTGCTGACAGCACGGTGGACAGTGACAGGGATGGCAGAGTATGGAGCCTCT
>NW_008350778.1:0-250 GCF_000622305.1 Nannospalax galili
ATTTGAGTCAACGGGCCTGTGGACATGCTGGAGGCCAGCCACACAGGAGCAGCACCAGACTTGTGACTCTTGGTGGTGAGATGCACAACGATTATGGTTTGTGATGGAGGCAGGAAGTCATGAAGGGGGATCGGGGGGGGACAAAGGGGGTGTTCCTAACATCTGCAGTTGTCATCAAGTCTGTATCTATTGAAATCAGCTCCTGGTTTGGATCTGAAATGTCCCTACAGGCTCATGTTACTGTCACCTG
>NW_008350779.1:0-218 GCF_000622305.1 Nannospalax galili
TGGTGAATCTAGTCAGCCTATCTAGAGGCCTTTGTTTTAGGAGGGTCAGCTCTTCCGCATCTAGCTGTAATCAGTTGTCAATATTCCTTTGGATAAGATTGGGGTCTGCTGTTCAATTTCCCAGTTCTATGGTGGGTTACTATCTGGGAATCCCTTCGGCCACTCTAGCCAACAACTCAAAAGAAGGTATCATCTGTCTGGCATTGTTGCTTGTTATG
>NW_008350780.1:0-565 GCF_000622305.1 Nannospalax galili
TTAAGGCTGTAATGAAATTTTTCTAATCATGTGGTTATTAAATAAATAATTAAAAAAATAAAATCTTTTCTATAAAAGCTGATAAACAAAGAAATATTTTACTCATTAAAAAAATTGGCTCTGGAAATTGTTATTGAATATGTCAATGCTGTTGTAATGAAATGCTTCTTCTATGTATGTGGTTATTAAGTAATTTTAAAAAATTGGCTCATGGGGTTGGGGATTTAGCTCAGCGGTAGAGCACTTGTCTAGCAAGTACATGACCCTGGGTTTGGTCGCCAGTGCTGAAAAACAAAAATTGTCTCATGAAACAAAACAGAGAACTGTCAAACGAAGTATTAACATGGCTGAAAATAATTTTAAAAAATTCATGGGTTGGGCATGGTGGCTCAAACCTTTAATTCCAGCACTTGTGAGCCAGAGGCAGGCAAATCCCTTTGAGATCAAGGCCAGCCTGGTCTACAAAGTCCATCTGGGGCTACACGAAGATCATGTCTCAAAGTAAAAATAAAATAAAATAAATAAATAAATAAAGCTGTCCAACATCTTTAGCTATCATGGAAAT
>NW_008350781.1:0-411 GCF_000622305.1 Nannospalax galili
AAATAGGCTGAAGGAATTCATGTCCACAAAACCAGCCCTTCAGAGAGTTCGAGAAGGAATTCAAAGAGCTGAAGAAAGGAATGACTATACCCAAGGGGTTATGGAAAGATATTCAATGAAGGTATAACTGTGGAAAAGTACAGCTATATCAAGAATGAAAACAGAAATAAAAATGACAGAATTCAATACACATATTTCATTAATAATTTTAAATATTAATGGACTGAACACACCAGTCAAAAGACACAGACTAGGTGAATGGATGAAGAAACAAAATCTATCCCTTTGCTGTCTGCAAGAAACTCATCTCACTTTCAAGGAGAAGTACAATCTTAAGGTGAAAGGATGTAAAAAAAATATACCAAGTGACTGGTACTAAGAAAAAAGCAGGTGTTGCAATTCTAATATCTG
>NW_008350782.1:0-408 GCF_000622305.1 Nannospalax galili
ACTGAGATGGCAACATGGAGCATGGTGATGGCAAATGGGTCGATAGTGTTGACAAATTGGTGCATTGTGATATCACATTGGAACGTTGTGAAGTCACAATGGAACATTGTGACATTGTGATGCCACATAGGAGCATTCTGATGTCACACTGGGCCATGGTGATGTCACATTGGAGCACTGTGATGTCACAATGGAACATTGTGAAGTCATATTGTAACACTGTGATGGCAAAATGGAGCAAAATAATGGCACATGGGGCCATAGTGTTGGCACATTAGAGCATTGTGATGTCACATTGGAGCATTGTGATGTCACAATGGAACACTGTGAAGACATATTGTAACATTGTGATGCCTCCAATGTAATTCCACATTTGAGCATTGTGAAGTCACAATGGAACGCTGTGAG
>NW_008350783.1:0-948 GCF_000622305.1 Nannospalax galili
ATGAATAAAAAGAGCTGGTTATTCCCATTCCCATGAGAAAAATAATTTTCTTAAATGTACACGCCAACCTGTAAATATTAAAATCAAAGAATTAAAGGGAAAATGGGGAAAGGCTGTATTACACATCTATGGGAAAACAGAAACTGCAAGGCTACAGAGAAAACAATAAAGACATTGCTTGGCTATGTTAAGAAAAGTTTAATCATTGAACTTTTCGCTTTCCTTTTACTGTGATTATTGAAAAATTTGTATACTGAGTAATATTGTGCAAATTCATGGTTTGATTTATGGTCTGATACTCTACTGCTATTGTAAGCTTTCTAATTATGAATGAAGTTTATAGAAGGCTGCTGAGAGAGAGAAAAGAAAAAGAAAGAAGATATTCCGTCTTACCTCTCCCGAGTGGATCACTCAACAGCCTCGACTAGAACCGCAACTGTGGTTTCTGGTATAGTCATTTCTCCTGCGCAGTTACCTTCACCCCTTCAGGCCCCAGACTGAGCTTGAGTTTTACTCTGGCAGGTGGCCCCCAAAACAGGGACCTGAAGTCGCGTATGTCCAGAAATTTTCGCTCTTTGGGGTAACTGGGATCTTAATAATAAGGGTGCTGCAGATCCCCTAGTGTAAGATAAGGCTGGGTCAGAAAGTGAGTAATAATGGGTCAGGCTGGATCAAAGGAAAGGAAACTGTTTATTCAAATTCTGAAACACTTTATAAAGACAAAAGATGTAAAAGTAGGGGAAAACAGGTTTCAGAATTTTTAAGGTTTGTACAAGAAAACAGTCCTTGGTGTCCTGATCAAGGAACTTTAGATTTAGATACTTGGAAGAAGGTAGGAAAAGAAATAAAATCTGTTACACAGCTCATGGTCCTGAAGATATGCCTGTACAAACATTCTCCTTCTGAAATCTTATTAAACAAACATTGACTTCCACGGAGACTGAAGTA
>NW_008350784.1:0-267 GCF_000622305.1 Nannospalax galili
TAAAGAAAGAAATTGAGGAAGACATCAGAAGATGGAAGGTCCTCCCATGCTAATGGACTGGACGAATTAATATTGTGAAAATGACCATCCTACCAAGAGTCATATATAGATCCAATGCAATGCCAATCAAAATCCCCATGACATTTTTCACAGAATTGGAAAAATCTATCCTAAGATTCATATGGAAGCACAAGAGACCCTTGATAGCCAAAACAGCCCTGAGAACTAAGAGCAATGCTGGGGGAATTACTATACCAGATTTTAAGC
>NW_008350785.1:0-451 GCF_000622305.1 Nannospalax galili
TTTGTCAAAGGCCTTCTCTGCATCTATTGAAATGATAATGTGGTTCTTGTCCTTGAGCCCACTTATGTGATTTATGACGTTTATTGACTTCCGTATATTGAACCATCCCTGCATCTCTGAAATAAAGCCAACTTGATCTTGGTGGATGATCCTTTTGATGTGTGTCTGTATGCGGTTTGCAAGTATTTTATTGAGAATTTTTGCATCTATGTTCATTAAGGATATGGGTCTATAGTTTTCTTTTTTGGTTGTATCTTTACCAGGCTTTGGTATGAGAGTGATGCTGGCTTCATAGAAGGAATTTGGGAGTTTTCCCTCCATTTCTATTTTTTTGAATAAATTAAGTAGTATTGGATGCAGACCTTCTTTAAATGTCTGATAGAATTCTGATGTAAATCCGTCTGGTCCTGTGCTTTTTTTAGTCGGGAGGTTTTGTATTACTGTTTCAATT
>NW_008350786.1:0-18875 GCF_000622305.1 Nannospalax galili
GTGCTCATGGGAAAAAAATCTATGTTTAACACAATATTTAATGATGAAAGAATGGAGGTTTTTTTCTTCCTAAGATCAAAAATTAAACAAGGACATCTAATCTCACTGTGTATATTCAGCATAATACAGGAAATTCAACCAGGACAATAGTGCAACAAGAAAATAAAAGACAAAAGTCAGGAAAGAAAGTAGTATAACTGCCTTTATTTACAAAGATATGACTGAATACAGAGCCCTAACCAGGATATTAAAAGGCTAAAACATGGTGACACACACCTTTAACCCCAGTACTCCAGAGGCAGAAGCAAGAGGATCTTTGTAAGTTCAAGGCCATCCTGGTCTACACAGAGAGTTCCAGGCCAGATGGGGTTATATACTGAGACCCTGTCTAACTGAAAAAGAAAAAAAGAGGGGCAAAACAATTGAATTAATTGAGCATGATTGCAAGATTCAAGGCTAATATAGCAAATGTGCATATTTATGCTAGCAACAAAAAAGTGGAAGATAAATGTAAAAGAATACTAATATTTCAAAAACTAGAGTATGTATGAATAAATATTATGGGAAATACATACTTATTAAAAACAGAAGGCCAACAGGATGGCTCAGCTAGCAAAAGCACTTGCCGTGCAAGCCT
The DNA here is from genome assembly GCF_000622305.1 of Nannospalax galili. NCBI lineage: Eukaryota > Metazoa > Chordata > Mammalia > Rodentia > Spalacidae > Nannospalax > Nannospalax galili. The sequence continues at coordinate 638 of NW_008350786.1, forward strand.
GACAACCTGCGATCCAGCCCTGGAACCCACAGTGGAAAAGTGACTCCCGAAAGTCATCCTCTAACCTCAAGCACATGTGGTGTGTGTATTCTCTCTCTCTCTCTCTCTCTCTCGCTCTCTCTCTCTCTCTCTCTCTCGCTCACTCGCTCTCTCTCTCCACACACACACACAATGACAATAAATTTAAAAATTTTTAAGCTAGAAATTAAAGATTGAAATAATTGGAGTATGTTCATAGATTAGAAGACTTCATGCTATCAAAACCTCATCCCTCCCCATAATGGTCTGTAGGTAGATTTTCAATCAGAATCCAAACATTTTTTCTGTAGTAACTAACAAATTGGTTCTAAAATTGACATATGAATGATAAAGATATAAAATAGTCATAGGATTCTTGAAAAAATAAAAATTTGAAGACTTAATTTGATTTCATGATCACAAAATTGAGAGAAGTCAAGAGACTCTGCCGATCCAAGTCTAAACACACCTATTACGGAAAAGCACAGGGAATCCAGAGACAGACAGCAGCAGTCGTTGACTTGACTAACATGGTAAGGAAATTCAGTGAAAGAACGTTAAAGAGAGTTGAACAACTGGATATGACATAAGGAAATAAGGAAAAAATACCAACTTTTAAATAATGGTAGGCCAAAAATAAATTTGGAATGCATCACAGAACTACACAAAAGTTTAAAATCTAAAACTTAAAAAACAAAACTATAGAATTTTCACAATGTTGAAATAGAAAAACAGAACACCAAAAATGAAAACCACGAATAAAACCAATAAATTGTACTAACACTAAAATTAAAACTTCTTTCACCTCTTTGCAAGACACAATTAAGAAAGCAAAAAAGCAAGCCATGCATTAAGAGAAAACAATTGAAATACATCTGCAATATCTGACAGAGAACGTGTTTAAAGAACTCCCGGAGCCCAGTTGTAAACAGAGAGTGAAAAGCTTGTGAGGGCCAAATACCTTAACAGATATTTCACAAGGAGAAATAAAATAGGAAACAGTGGAAAGACGTTCAATGCTACTGTTAGGAAAATGCCGATCAAAACCACAAGGCAGCACTCGGCATGCACTAGGATGGCTGAAATTCAGACAGGTGGGGATGGCAAGCGCTGGCGTGGCCGTTGAAAAGCGCGAACGCTCACTCACTGACAGTAGGGAGATTAAATAATGGTGCCACTGAGAAAAACAATTAGTAGCTCTTCAAAAGAAAAAATGTTTAAGGAAATAGGAATGTTAATTACTCGAACTGAGTCACTACACATTATATCCATACATTGAATGATGACACTACACCCCATAAACACCCCTTGTCTTCTCAGTGAGATGAACAGGTCTCTTCTACCCATACACAGCTAACGGCCATGGCATACTTCCACGTTAGTTCTGCCACAGTGAGAATGCACTGCGTCTGAGTCTGACAGCTCAAACTGCATCCTAATCTGAGAAGCAGGGCGCTCACAGCACTTCCTGGTTCCAGCATTGTGATACTATGGTACTGATTCTGGCTATTGCTTCTGGCCTGTTCCTTTTCTAGGCAGATTTTAAAGGATGTGCTGTGCCCATGCTTATCATTAAAAAGACAAACTGTGTTTGTTTTCCACACTTCCCTGTCACTTTAGCCTGGGGGGGGGGGGGGGGGGGCGACACGACACGGACACACAACCCTTTCTGTGAAAAGTGAATTTGTATTTTACAGTTTCTAATAGGAACCTTGAGAGCAAGTGTTCTTGAGAAGTAGTTGACTATGTTTCAGTCAAATACAGTGTATTCTCATCTGCAGCATGACCTGAAGGACAAGGAAACACTCTCTGGAGAGCATCGCCTTCCCTGCTAGAACACCTAGATCTAGTACAGGATGAGATGCCCTCTAATCTGTAGACGCCACTTCTTAGCTGTGAGCCCATATGTCTCTGTCCATTACTCACAGGGACTAAATCAAATCAGTTGTTCCTAATTTGTTTTTATTTTTAATTAATGTGTGAGTCAGAAAGATTCTGCAGTGGTAGAATCTTTCTTCTCCTCTTTTTTCTTCTCTCTCTCTCTCTCTCTCTCTCTCTCTCTCTCTCTCTCTCTGGCTGATGCAGTTGTAGAAGCTGACAAGTCCCAACATCCCAACAATCTGTGGTCAGCAAGCTGTAGACCTAGAACTAAAAGTATCTTTCCAAGTTCAAAGAAAGAAGTTCCAGGACGAACTTCTTTCTTTGAACTGGAAAGATAGTGGTTAAGAGCACTGGCTGCTCCTGCAAAGAACCAGGTTCAGTACTCAGCACCCACACGGCAGCTAACAACCAGGCATAATTCCAGTTCCAGGGAATCCAACGCCCTCTTCTGACCTCTGAGAGCACTGCAGGACATGGGTGCACTGATATACATGAAGGCAATACACTCATACACATTAAAAAAAAAAAAAAAAGAAAAAGAGGACGTTCCAAGGAGAACATGATGCTATGTTTCCGTTCCTGTCCAAAGGTGGGGAAAGAGCTAGCACCCTAGCTCCAGGTGGGGAGGTAAAGAGGAGTGGCCTCTACTTGTGGGTGGCTCAGCCCTTTTGGTCTATGCCTTGAATGAATTAGATAAGGAACATTCACATGGAGGAGGGCCTTCTAGTTCACTCATTCTATTAATCCAAATGTTAATTTCATTTTCATCCAAACCAACTCATAGACAAATTCAAAATAATGCTTGACCAAATAACTGAGTACCCAGAGCCCCAGGCAAGTCAATACACAAAATTAACCATTTCAACTAGGAAAGCTTTTCAAACAGTATCTCAGAGACAAGTCACATATGCAAGACAAGTGAGAGAGGGGCTATGCTTGCTGGAGTTGTATTGTAGGGTCATCCCCATACCTCCTCTTCAGCCCAGTGGTGGCCCCAGAGGTAGCTGTAAAGTGACAGGCAGGCCAGTCTCAGGTTTGCCCCTATAAACAGTCAATTCTCATTAGAGGCAATTGCCTAAATAAAGTAGTCAAGCAAGTTGTTAAGTACACAAAATCACTTTTGATTCATCCTCATTCTAGCTGTACGCTGTGTTCTTTTGTTGCCTCTGAACATCCAGCTGGTACCGTTTCCTCCTCCAGGAAGTCCTCTGTCAGCATTTTATATCATATCTCCTGGCGAAGAATTCTCTAGCTTTTATTTACCTGAGAACATCTTTTTTGAAGGATATTTTTAGCAGATGCAGAATTTATTATTGCAGGCTCTTCTCCTTGGGGGATGTTCATGTTAGTTTTTCACTGTTTTTGGCTCGCGGTTTGTGGTGAGCAGTGAGCTGTAATTGCTATCGACATCCCCCCAGAGGCATCATGACTGTTTTCTCTTGCTGTTCTTAAGATTTCTCTGTCCTTGGTTTTCACGGCTTCCTTACAATGTGCATAAATATGCTTCTATTTTTTGTCCTAGTTGAACTTCTTAGCTAGTTCTGACCTCCTAACTAGTCACCAAATAGGCCAAACCCTTCCATAGCCTTTTGATGTATAGCTATTTTCTCCAAATTGAAACCTCCACTCTTGGAAGGAGGAAGAGGCTCATAAAACTCAGGAAACTCAAGAAACACAAGATTCAGTAAGCTCAGAAAGTTATGACTCCTGAGGCCCCTCCCCAAGTTCATATATAGGTAGTAAACAATTGGTAGGGAAGAGGAGACTCTTTGATGGAGCTGCCCGCAAGCTGTTCGGGGGGGCTGCAGGAATGTGCCTTTCATGTTGTCGCCCAAGCTGGGGTGGACTTTTTGGTGATGCATCTGCCCATGCTGCTTTAAGTAATCCCTCATCCATGCTCTTGTAAGTAGTCACAATAAGCTCATGGGTTCATCGAGCTGGGCTTGGGTGGAGTTATTTCTTTGGTCTCTCATCCAGATGCCTTATCTGAGGCGAAGAGATAATTGTTCACATCTCCCCAAGAAAAGTCACACAACAGATTACCTATGCTGTACAGTTTCCCTGGTGTTCTCTTCACCCAGGCGTTTGCATGGTTCATTTTCCCCATTCGTGCTGACCCATGACCAAATGCCATCCCTTCAAAGTGACCTTTTCTGGCAGCCTTACCACTCATTCACTCCTTACCCTGCTTCATTTGTCCATGATCTTTTTCGCCACATAACATTATATTATACATTTATTTGCTATCACCTTCCTCTTTAAAATGAAGAGCTCTGGAAGGGAAGGAACTCTTACTCATCATTATATTATCTAGGACAATGCCTAGGAAGCCCTAAGTACTCATTAGCAAGTCTGTTGATTAACATATGCTTCTTAAAGATTTTATTTTTAGTTGTGTGTGTTAATGTGCACATGTGAGTGCAGGTGCCCACAGAGTATGGAAGAGGATGTGAACTCCCCTGAGCTGAAGTTATAGGAGGTTCTGAACTGCCTGCTGTGGGTACTAGGCACTGAAATCAGGTCCTCAGCAAGAGCAGTACACTCTCTTAACTGCTGAGCCATTTCTGCAGACCCTTGATTAACATCTTCAAGCAAACCAATTTTTAAAAAATTATTTAATAACCACATGATTATTAATGAAGCATTAATAAAGCATTTCATTACAGCATTGACATATTCAATAACAATTTCCAGAGCAAAGATGCATCTCTTTCAAAAGTGGCTGTAAATTTTTAGGTTCACAGTTGAATTAATACAGTCATACAATATTGAACTCAGTATAAACCCTATAAGACATAAAATTGAATGAGGTTTTAACCTTTAAAAAAAGATCTCCATCTCATTTTAAAATATACCATTTCCTACAGAAAAACTCATTTTTAATGCTACTAACACTTAGATGTTAAACAAACCAATTGTTAGAACACCATGTTGACTTCTTCCTACATTAGGCTCCCAGAGAGAAGAATTCTTTTGTGCTGTAGAATTCTGAGAAGACACTTCGTGCTGAAAAATGGAAACATCTCTGCAAATACCAATGGCATCTTTGTGGTTCTTGGCTGCGATCTTGTAAAAGAAACCACAAGAGATAGAAAATCTGCCCCCAAACACTCACACTTGCTTCGATAATATTCCCATGAGTCTGTGCTCTGCAGCCAATCCAATAGAGACAAAACAGATTTCCAGCAGCTTCTGTATATTTATAGAGTTTATGACTACTACACTAATGCAGAGAAATAGCCAAAATGAAATGAATTTCAAAAATTGATATGCTACTAAGGTGAGAAATGGAGTGATAAATTCCTCCACAACCTTCTTTATTGAAAGAGAGCTTTTGTGTTAACTGAAAATAGCTCAACTCAATGCAACTTAAGCATCAGTTCTTAAGCAGTTACTATGTGGTATGTTCCAGTACAGAGGAGGAGACAAATGTGATTATCTGTACCACAGTCCCCAAGTCTGTTAGAGTTGCATTAATCTAGTACAATCCAGTCTAATAGTCTAACTTAGTTTAACTGGGAAAAAATATATTTCTTTTCTACCCCATTGCACTGTTCATTATTCCTGACACGAACTAGATCAATCAATTTGATGTTCTGATATATTTCAAAACAACTCTTTAAGCAAAATGCATCCTTCTTTATGTTGGTGGAACATATCACAATGACGCTCCCAGAGTTATATATTGTAGTATCCTCTTCTGCTCACTTTGTGAATATGTCTGTCCTTTCAATGGGACAGGTCAGCTGCATGGCTCTGATGTGCCTGTCAACTCCAGTACTTTGTGGTCTTAGTCACACTAATTATGGAAAAACAGCTTTTAACAATCGCAATGGAGGCTTCACTTGCTGTGGCCCCATTTCTGCCTGTTTCTTTACTGATAAGAAAGACAAGTTAGGTTTATGAATAAATCAAGGCTCTGCTTCATTTGGAAATATACCTGCTGAACTAAGGGTCTGATGTTTAATTACAGAGTTCAGAAGCCAAAGGACTTTCTATTCTGATTTGCATGGCTGCAGTTAACTGTTGGCCTGTGTCAATGCCAATGTGAGTATAACCAAAAAAATATACTGCCTCTTGTTGGGGCATTAACACCATGCACCTTCATATTCTCCATTAGGATAGAGAATCCCAGTGTGTTTAAAACACAGATACACATGCTGTTTAGTTATTTCAGTGGGTTAATGATTCAATCTCAGAAATTAAATTTCCTTGTCAGAGTGACTCCATTTAGAAATGGTTGATCCCAACTTCCTCATCTCCTCCACCCCTCTGCCACCTTTCCAGCCCCAATAGTAAACCAAGTGTCATCAACACCCTGAAACCAGATCTCTTTATAAAAGAATCAGCTCACTTGATCAGACAGGAGCCTTCTTTAGAATTTTACACAGTTACTTGTAAACACGCTACATATAAAAGCTCCACAGAGAGAAGAGAGCCAAGGAAGAACAAGGGAGAAACAGGAAGAGGGGGTAGAAGATAGCGCAAAAGCCATCTCCTAACCAAATGGACTGACAAACACCTGTTACGGCATCCTGTTTCTTCCTTTCTTCAGAAGAGTAATACCATACCATCTGTCAGCATTCAGTGTGGTTGTTACTGCCAAGGAACCCTTTCCCTGACCTCTCATCCAGAGTAAATCTCCATTATAAGCTTCCTTGTGATGGCTAACTTTGGTTGTCAATTTGACTGGATCCGGGAATAACTGAAATGAGAGACTGTCTGGATCAGATTACTTGAAGGTGGAAGACTTACCCTAAATGTGGGCATTCCTTCTGATGGCATAGCAGCCCATGTAAAAGGTATTGACAGAAAGGCACTTTTGCTTTTTGCCTACTTGCCTCTCTCCCACTGGTGAGTTCATCTTGTTACTGCAGCATTTCTTCACTGATAGCAGATACAACTTCTTTGGATTCCAACATAGACTGTAGACCAGCAGATCTCCAGAAATCCTCCAGGCCTTCAGCACCAGATTGGGACTGCTGAGACGCTCAGCCTCATGGACTGAGAAACTACTGAATTAGCCTCTCCAGTGTGGTATAGCCATTACACCAGGCCCTATCCTGTAAACCAATCTAATAGAGAACCCTGACTAATACAGCCATATATAACATTCTTGACTCAGTTGCGGTTACATTTTTAGTGACTATCTAATTAATGTTTGGCTTCTCCATGCAACTAATAGTTATTTCAAGGTATATACCATTTCTGGATTTCCCACCATTGTATCTGTTAGACCATGGGCCTGCCACTTTAAGATGCTGGTCCTTCTAAGAGACAATATCTGGCAGCTTGGAAAATTGGCCACACAGCACTGGCGTTCTTTCTCTGGAACAGACTTAAAAAGCCATATTGTACAGTATCCCCTGGGCTCAGCATAGCATATGATATAAAGGAAGAAATCAACTCACATTTACTGACTCAATCTAAGGACTAATCATTGAAGGCCAGTTAGGGTGCTAGAACACAGAATTTCTTTTCTCCTTTCATGATAGGCACTGTCCCTAGCCCAATGATTCTAATATATTTTGACTGCAGTAATCCCTTACACTCTTGAAGCTTCATGTATAATTGCAAAAAGCTTTAAAGGAAACTAGATCTTCAGTAGTTGGAAGGTTCAACAAACTATGGTACATCAAAACAACAGACTATCATTCAGTAGTGAAAAGAAATGTATTATCAAGCCATTAAAAAACAGAGAAGCTTAAATGTCAACTCTAAGTAAATGAAACCAAATCCCCAAAGGCTAAATAATATATATGACATTCTGGAAAAAGCAAAACCATGGAAACAGTGAAAAAGGTCAGTGGTTGCTAGGGATTTAGGGGAAAGAGGGATGAATAGGCAGAGCACAGATTTTGAAGGCCATCAAACAATTCCATATGACATTATGATGGTGAATATGCCATAATACCTTTAGCAAGACCCACAGTCTTGCAGCACAGAGAGTAAACCCTAAAGAAAATTATGCGCTTATTCTGATCATGATGTCTACAGGCTATTTCATGTACTGTAACAAATGTGTCATACTGATACACGGCACTGACTGTAGGGGAAGCTGGGGTGGGCATGGGAGGGAGTATATGTCAACTGTGTGCTTTCTATTCAATTTTACTGTAAACCCTAAATAACTATAAAACATAATGACTCTTAATTTTAAAAAAAGACAAAAACTGTACTGAGAATCCACAAAAATCTTTTGTTTATATGAATTATGCCTTTTGATATTTACCAAATGCAAATCCAAGTGAGAAAATTTTACATATGAGTCATCTCTCCAGTCCCTAAATATTTATTTTTAATTTAAAAGACTGTGATGGCTGGATTTCAACTTGACAGGCTCTAGAATGAACTGGAAGACAATCCTCTGAGCATGATTATGGGGATTATCTTGATTCCATTCATTGAGATGGGAACATATGCCCACTGTGGGTAACAACATTCCCTGGCTGAGATCCTACACTTTGTAAAAAGGAGAAAGTGAACTGAGCACAAACAGTCATGTTTTCTTTTTCTGGACCCGAATGCTACATGATCAGCTGCTGTATAATGGAGAATGCAGCTGGGTGGCAGCTTGCACTCGTTCACTTTCTGCTTCCTGATGTGGGTGCAGTATGGCCAGCTGCTGCCTTGACTTGTCAGGCATGGTTGACTGCACCTTTGAGCTGCGTGCCAGAATAAATACTTTCATAAGTTGCTTTTGTGAGGATATTTTATCACAGCAACAGAAAAAGAAATAAGCCGAATTCCATTAAAAATCTATGCATGTTAGCATAAAACGTATTTTAATAAATGAACTTATGTTAGAGATACTTGATTCCAGCCAAAATTAGTGACAAATATCAGTCTTTTTCATTTTAGCTGAACATTTTTAGGAGAGATGAAATATATAAAATAACTTTTAAGAGGTGTAGACAAGACATGGCTCCCCCAAAGAGCTAAATCATATCAGCTTTCAGGATCAGCTGACTCTTTTGGTAAAGCTCAGAGTATATACTTTAGAGTTGGTGGACTATATGATAATGCAAGGATTTAAAAAGATACAGCATGCCACTGAACTGAGGAGATGGAACTGGAAGCTTTAGTAAGTCAAGTCTGTTCACAAGGTAAAAAACTACAGAGGACAGAAGAGTAACCATTAACCATCATCAAGGACACCATCAGGTATTCAGATAAATGCTGAGCAGCCTATGTGTATGAAGAAGCCACCCAAGGTTAGGGAAAGTATCACTTGAAAGCATTAGAAGAAACTGCCTGGTACTCACACAGGACCAAGAACAGAGTCAGTTAACAGCATCTTTTAAGTACCAAAAGAGGAGTCAACCTGGAATTCTTCATCCAGCATGAAATCTTTCAGGAAAAAAAAATGAATAAATGAAACTATTTTTAAAAGTACAAAAGGTGAAAATATTCATCACCAGCAGACTTCCACCAGGAGAAATTTTCAATAAGTGCTTCAGAAAGAGAATGATACCAGATCCTCACAAAATATAAGAAGTAATGCCAGCAAGGTGTGATGGTTAACCTTTATTGTCAACTTGCCAAGACTTAGAATCACTTAGGAGACACACCTGGGGTATATCTGTGAGGGTATTTCCAGAGAGGTTTAACTGAGGAGGGAAAACCCATCCTGAATATGGGCAGCACCATCCCATGGGCTAGAGTTCTAGGCTGAATAAAAAAGAGGAAGCCAGCTGAGCACCAGCATTCATCTCTCCCTACTGCCTCATGGCAGAAGACCAGCTGCCACATGCTCCCACCACCATGCCTTCCCTGTCATGATGGACTGCATCCCTTCTCAAACTCTGGGCCAAAATAAACCCATTCTTCTTTAGTTTGCTTTAATCAAGTATTTTGTTCAATCAACAAGAAAAGTAATAAAATGGACAATTTTTTCATTATATAAACCTTTAAATTAAAAACGATAATTGAAATTTAAAATAAAATTGGTATCAATATACTCCACAATTTATGTAAATTGTTAAATTAGTGGCTGGAGAGATGGCTCAGCGGTTAAGAGCACTGGTTGATCTTGCAGAGGACCTGAGTTCAGTTTCCAGCACCCACATAGCAGCTCCAGTTCCAGGGGATCCGACACCTTCATCTGGTGCCCATGGGCTTTTCATGACACTGGTGCACTTACACAAATGCAGGCAAAACACTCATACACATAATACAAAAAAATAATTAAATTATTTTTTAAAAGCTTAAATTATTATTTAAATTGTTTGAGAACAGTACACAACCGAGCCTGGAAGGAAGGGAAGATCTACTGCAAAGTTCTTAAGCATATGTGGAATAGTACCAAAGGTAGACTGCTACTTACAGATACCCTAGACCAACCACTAGACTAACACAAAATGAATCAGAGTGAGGGGCAACTAGAGATGCCTCAGCAGTTATGAACACTTACTGTGCCCCCAGAGGACCTGAGTTCTGCTCCAAGCATTCGCATGGGGCAGCTCTCAACCTCAAGTAACTCAGGTCCCACGGGATCCAATGCATTCTTCTGGCCTCTACAGGCATCCTCATACATGTGGCACACACACAGAGAAACACAAGTTAAAAAAAATAATCATGAATCTTTTTAAAAAGAATTACAGTTAATAAGCATGCAAAAGAGATAAAAATGGAATCATAAAAATTCACCCTAGGAAAAATCATAAAGATAAGAAAAAGGAATAAAAAAATAAAAAGAACAAATTGAAAACAAATAGCAAAATAGTATATTTCAATGAAAATAACATAAATGCCCACTAATGGGTAACTGGAGAAGTAAGCTACATCTTTACAGTAGATTCAGCAGTGAAAATGGAATCTCATGGAAAGCATGATCTTCATACATGGAAAAGCATGAATGAATCTCAAAATATTTGTGTTGTGAAAAAAATTATACAAGTTTAAATAGTCTCTGATTACATTTGTATAAAATTCCAGAAATACAAATGAAAACAGAGTGACAGAAAGATCATCGGCTGCCTAATATATTAGTTATTATCCTTGTAGCTGAATTGCCCAAATATCTGACAGAAGCAATGCAGGGGAGCAGAGGTTTATTTCTGGTCAAGGTTCCAAGGATCTCAATCCATCAGGTAGGGAAGGCACCAGACATGCTCAGTCCCCCAGAAGCATGAGGCAGCTGCTAACATAGCACTAACCAGGAAGTAGAGAGCTTTGGTGAAGGCATGCTGACCTATATCCCTAAGGCCCCCTTCCCCAGTGCACTTCTACCTCCCCATTCAGCATTTCCGCTGGGGACAAAGTGTTCTAACACGGGAGCCTGTGGGGACATGTTACGTCTAAATCTAACACCTAGAAATTAGGGAGCAGGAAGAGGAGTGAGGCAGAGGATAAAAGAACACAGGGAGGACTTGGGGGTGGTGAATATATCATTAAAGTGATGCTTTCATGGACCAAAATTTATCAGACTGTACACTTGAAGCATGTGTCAATTATGCTATAATAAGGGCATTTAAAGAAATAGCTATATTTTCTTAAACAAATTAATGAGAAAAATGTCATTGCTTGACATTTTTGAACATCTGTTTTATGTCACACTTAATGAAAGACAGCTGGATTACCATTTCTGTTTGCTTTGTTCAGCACGTTACTTTATATTTTAGTTTAAGAATATAAAGGAAATCTACCTTCAAATAAGTACACAGTTGAGAAGGGGAGGGGCAGCCAAATAGCCTTTTCAGAACTCTGTGGGTGTGTTTGACACCACATCAAAACTTGACAAGCAGTAGCTTATTAAAGTTTCAGTGTTGAATCTGAAACCAAATTAATATACTTTTGATACTGACATATTAAACTCCATAACCTCTTTGTGTGTTAGAGGGCTTCATAGTGAATCAGTTGGCATTTTTGACTTTTTAATTGCCTGGTTATTTGGAAAACATCAGTTCGCTGAGTTATGCAGACCTTCCAAATGTAATAATATTTCATTATATATGTATAGAATATAGAAGTACATAGTATTATAATATATATCTATGCCTGTGGGAATGTGAAATGATACTACTATACAGACCTATTTGGTAGTTTCCTTAGATGTCAGAATATGTATCAATAAATTATGTACACATATACACATGCATACACATGAGAAGCATATCACTGGTATTATCAAAATGTCTTGAAGTATTAGAAAATTGTCAGACTCACTGAGGTAGGTATATAATTTGACAAATGTCTGTTGTTCTCCTCAAATATGATAGCTTTACTTCATTTTCTAGAAAACATCTGCCAAAGATTCAAATCTGAATAACTATAACTTCTTAGTCTGAGTGCTTGTGTCACCTAAAGCCCATATATTGCAACCTAAGCACATGTGATGACAGATGTGGGACTCTGGGGGGGTGGGGTGAGAAGAGCACGAAGACAGAGCCTTCCAGGGTGGGTTAGTGTCCTTATCAGAGAGTCCCAAGAAACCTTGCTGTTTGTTCTCTTTCCACCACAGAAGGACACAGCAAGATGGCATTCACCAAACACTTTCCTTGAGCTTCTTGCCTCTGAAACACTGAGAAATAATTATCTGTGTGGCTGAGGGACAGGAAGAGTGAGGAATTATCAAAAAGCATTGTGTACATGTGTGAAAATGTCAGGAAATCCATTATCATGTATAGTTAGGATGTGCTGATAAAAACTTAACTTTTGAAAAACAAGCAGCCTTAAACTAGAGCATCTCTAACAGAGTGAAGCAGGATAGATGCACAGGTGGCCAGTCACACAGTAGAGGCAGTAATGTATATTTTTATACACATACACACACACACACACACACACACACACACACACACACACACACATAGCTTTATGTGGAGGTATGCACTTTTAATTCTAGCACTTAGGAGACAGAGACAGAAGGATTTCTGTGAGTTGCAGGCCAGCCTGGTCTATATAGCAAGTTCCAGGTCAGCCAGGGCTATATTAGGCTAGAACCTTGAAGACTGACTGACCTAAGGAGTACATGGTTTCTTCATGATCAGGTTCTGGGAATTAAGATCAAGCCTAAACCACAAACATATCCTCGAACTGCTACACAGAAACAATGAAGGAAATTATTTTTGATCCTGGAAAAGACTGACAAAAGTAAAGGAAAAGTGAATCATTCCAAATTGCCAACAGTCCCCAATACCCTGTAATATTCACTGTGAGGGCAGATTGGAGGCAGCGGGGGAGGCAGCTGGTATCTAAAATACAGGGGAGGCCAGAAGAATACAGGTGTGCTGGAACTTCCTGAACACTCTGGGGAATATTGGGCTTTCACACATTGTGGAATTAAGGTGTTTGAGTAAATCTTATCTAGATCTCAAGGAATAGGCAGTTCCTGCCTGTTATCTGAGATACAGCTGATCAGTGGATGATTGAATAGATGGTTGAATGTAAGGGCTGGAGGTATTAGATCCTGTGATGGTAGACTTGGTGTACCATCACAGGGTAGTTTATGGGAATGATGTTTGGGTATCAGATACTCCAAAGTCGATCCATTTGACCACAATTACTTTCTGATAATACTCCAAATCATTTTAGTATTAGATTTCTAGTTATTATGGGTTTGAAACCTTGAGGTCCACTTTGCCTCCTGGTTTCTTGTCATTCTCTTTAAAGCTATCAGTAAATCTTAATGATCTCACTTTAAAACGTCTCAGGAATTGTGATGGATAACTTTGGTTATCAACTTGACACAGTTGAGAAGAAGGAACTTGAACTGAGGAATTTCCTTCATCATATGGGGCATGTCTATGAGGCATTTTCTTAATTGCTAATTGATGTAGAAGGGCTCAGCTCACTGTGGGCAGTGCCACCCCTGGGCAGGTGGCCATGGACTGTGTAAAAAAAAGTAACTGAGCAAGCCAGGGGAAGCAAGCCAGTAAGCTGCATTTCTCCATGGTCTCTGTCTCAGGTTCCTTCCCTTAGTGATGGATTGTGACCTGGGAGGTGTAAAATGAAATAAACCCTTGCCTCTTCAAGTCGGTTTTGTTCGATGCTTTATCACTGCAACAGAAAGCAAATTAAAACAAGAATCCAGCCTCTTCTCACCAGTCCCTTGTTACATGGTTCAAGACACCGTCAGCTCTTACCTGGCTATTTCAGTGCCATCACTGGTCCCCTGCTTTCACATATCCCTCCTTTGAATTGCTCTCAAGGCTTTTCAATGTTCATGGCTTGCAATTTCTTCTAAGAATTTCAATAGCGTCTGAGTTCACTCAAGGTCAAAGTGACAGTCCTTCCAACAGCCTGCAGGCTCTACACCATCTTGCCCGTTCCCTCACCTCCTCCTGCTGCTGCTGTCTCAGCCCTCTCCTGCCTCAGCCATAACTGGCTCCCTACCTTTCCTGCATGTTCCTCAGGACACGTGCCCTCTATCTGGAATTTTCTCTCCCAATCACTCTATGGCTTTCTTCCTCACTTTCTTCACAGCTCTAGTCAAATACATTTCTCCGTGAAGGCTTCCTTGGCTATCCTTTGCAAGTGCCAAGTTGCCCACCATCTGGAACAGTTTCTTTTTCCCTTCTCTGCCCCACTTTTCTCTGCCATTTATAGAATTGTCTGACATAAGATACCTTCTACTTCAATGGTTTTATTTGTTGACTACCTCTATACAATAGAGTGAGGGCTCTGTGGGGACCCCAGTTTTTGACTATTTATTAAAAGCGTATCCCTAAATTCATTAACAATACCTGGCCCTACAGTAGGTGTACAATATTTTGGTCATTCTAAGTCTGACATGAGGCCATTGCTTCATGAACATCTTCATTTATTACCATAACCGTATTCTCCACAATCCACTCAACACCAATCCCATCCTGGCAGCTAGCACTGCATGCAAAGTAAACAGAGCCAGGAAAAGCACAGTCCATCACTGGAAGCCCTGGACACATGTCCAGGGGATCAGAGATTATGCTTCAGCTAGTTTGTATCCAACTGTTTCCTGTCATCATTGATAAATTTGGAGCAGATACTGGCAATGGAAAGGTTGACTCGGGCTACACAGCAGTTAGAATTACAAGGGCTTTGAAAGACCTCCCAATAACCCTATCCAGGATCCAGCTGGACTCTGGCAGAATTGTCAAAATTCATGGACTCCTCTGCACAGGAAGCACTAATTCTCCCTGCTGAATGGCCATCTTCAGAGAAAAATCCCTCTCCATAAACAACAACCACTATGCCAGTACCAGGCCAATGCCCTGTGTTGCCTGGACAGTTTATGTACAGCGCCTATCTATTGGAAACAATGTTTTGGATTGCACTGTGCCTCTGTCCATTATCTAGGTTAATTAATATTGAAGTAGTTTCATAACATTCTCTGTAAGAGCCTGGGGGCATTTTACAATGAGAAAGCTACCCTTCCCTGCCCAGTCAAACAGGTGTTAACTGCAGACAAGTCTACCCAGTATCCAGTAAGTCTTCCTCACTATAACGCACCATAATGATGGATGATTCAGTCTTGCTGTTTGATCAGGAGAGATTTTAATACACATGATGGACAAGTTACAACTTCCTTAAATTCATATGTTGAAGTCCTAAACCTCAGTATATCAGAACATGACCTTATTTGGGAATATGGCTTTCAAGAGGTGATTCAGTGAAAATGAAGATGCTAGCATAAAACCCTCATCCAAAATGAGCCATGTACTTATATGAAGGTACATGCACCAAGGGATGATCAGGTGAATAGTAGCAAGAGCATAGCTATCTGCAGTCACCTTGATCTACAACTTCCTGCATTCAAAACTACAAGTATAAATTTTTGCTGTGTGAGCCACCCAGCCTGTGGTATTTTATTGTGGCTGCCTAGGAAACCTAAGACAACACCTTATTTTTCGAGTTCTATTTCCATTCCCATATGCTGTATCACAAATCACAAAAATCTCTGAAGATATGCATCTTCACTTTATATCTTATATAAATGGAAATGTATTTTTAAGTGCCAGCTACAAAGTTCATACAAATATCTTTACAAATTATAGCCCACAAAACAATGGTATGGCAGTAATGAGATGGTTTTTAGTCCTTCATGATAACAGGGAATGATGTAGGGGCAATTTATGAGGTTGATTGGCAGAATGCCAGCCAGGATCTCCATTCATCTCTATTAAGGTACCAGAAATGGATTAAGATGAGAATACTGACTTTTGCCACTCAACCTCACTAAAATACATAAACCAGATAGCAACTATATTTGTTTACAGTAAAAGATATTTCTTTCTATTAGATGAAATATTTTTACTCCTTTCTAAACCTGTATCTTCCTATCAGCAAACTAATGAGAAAGACATATTGAACTTGGGTGAATCAGAACTGACCTGGGAATGAGGCATTAAAACAAAGAGGATCGCTGTAGAGGAACATACAGGCCATTGATACAGGCCATTGTCCCTGACCAAGCAGAATGTCCTCTCCAGGCACCTTAAGGCTAGTGTCCCCAGGGTAGCATCTTTCCCCCACATGTGCCAGGCACACACTGTCAGTCTTACACAATATAAGCACACACACGCCTTTTGTGTTTATCCACTTTTTACTCAATAAGGACACAATTTATTTATGAAACTTCCTTTTTCTAATGACAGATTATAATAAAGTTTGTGTTTATAGCTGTTCCCAAATTCTATATGCCCTCAGTTAAAGGCCGTTTCACGTTTTGCTCTTGGAAAATAATCATACACAACATCTAACAGTTGTTCCAAAGATCGAGGTAGGCTGTTTGCCAGGCTTTTAGGAAGCACTTTATGATGGCCTCATGAATGGAGATTTATGACCTGATTTTAGTTGTGGGGAGGGGTTCTAAGCAGTACTATTCTTCCTTTATTCTCTGTCAGTTGTTTTCATGGCAGCTGTTTCTTACTGTTTTTTAACTTTTTCATGAACACTCATGGCTCTCTCTCTCTCCCTCTCTCTCTCTCTCCTCTCTCTTCTCAACAGTATCTCAACATGTAGCCCATGTACTTGTGATCCTCCTGCCTCTACCTCCTGAGTGCTAGGATTATAGGTGTGCATCATCTATGGCCAGTTGCAAGTTTTACTTTCAATACCAACATATCCCTCTTACCATACCTAAGGTAAGGTTATGGCCATTATTTTACAACAGAAATGGCACAAAATCCAAATGTTCTGAGATATGGAAAACCCAAGTATCCTAAGCAAAGTTTACTTGGTTGCAAGAAATATACAAACTGTCTTGAATAAAATTAGATTTCCTATGAGAACATAAACCTATGTCAGATTGAAAATATTAGGTCAACATCTCACCTTGACAAAGCAACATCACTCAAGTTTGGCTTAGTGTGCCAAGTGAGAGAAAGGAAAGATTGTAGGAAGGACTGGACTTTCTGGAAACACAACTGATTATCCACAAACCTCTGTGAGAACCAAGTTACTTCATAGTTACTTGGAGGTCTATGGAAGAAAGAATATTGTTGAAATATATCTTTATGTGACATTTTCATTATGAAAAGTATCCTTCAATGCCTATGGGTGATTAATGGTTTTAATTACACAGACTCTTTCTGTTCATCTTTTATGATCTTTTTTCCAACTGTTGGAAGATTCATCAACACTCTCAAAGCTTTCTTAAAGTCTTTTGGTCATTTCCTCATCTAATTTGTTCTCTCTCCTCTCTTCTCTCTTCCTCTCTTCCCCTCTCTCTCTCTCTTTCTCTCTCTCTCTCTCTCTCTCTCTCTCTCTCTCTCTCTCTCTCTCTCTCTCTCCCCCCCCTCTCCCTTCTTCATCTCTCTTTCTCACATCAAATTCCCAAGAAGGAAGATCTAATTTCTGATCGACTGCAGTTTAATAGGCATGGGTAGGTTTCCACTGTGGTTAATCAAAGTGGCTGAAGGAGGGATGTCTCCATAGGTCAGGGCGCACATGCCAAGAAGCATGTTGGTCACAGCAGCAAGCAGATATATATGTCTCTAATCCCCAGTCTTTCCTAGCTCTCCCTGGCAAAACCAGCTGTGGAAGCTAGGACTCCTGATGCTTAACCCAATGCACCAGTCACTGGAATGTTTGCAGTGCTGTGCTAAAAACCGAGTTCTGTGTTAAGGAATGCACCCACACATGTGCAGTCACTTGATTTACAACAAATGTATCACTCTAGTGAGAAAGGATAGCCTCTTCAATAAATAGTGCTGTATCAATTTCATATTCTATCTTAGCTCATAACACACTAAAATTTCATTGGAGATGTATTATAGATATAGATATAAAAGCTAAAATGGTAAACATACATATAAAGAGGAGCTAAGGTGGATATTTCAGTGGTAATATGCTGACCAAGCATACAAGGTTCTGAAGTGGATCCCCAACAAATAAATAAAAATAAATAATTAATAAA
>NW_008350786.1:18967-27813 GCF_000622305.1 Nannospalax galili
TAAATAAGTCATAGGAGGGTATTTTCTTGGCCTGTGGGTAGATAAAAACTCTTTTCAATAGTATACACAAATCACCAACTATAACATCAAAAAATTAACAAACTGAGCATCAAGAAAATTAAGACCTTCTATTCTTTATTATCATGATAATAAACAGAATGAGAGGAGATATTTACAATATGTAACACAAGGGAGGATTCATGAAGAATATGAATCCTCATATTCAGTGTTACTTGGAGAGTTCATTGTTACTTGGAGATCTAAAGAAAAAATTGGTTTAATGTATCATGTGACTTTTTCTTATGAAAATTACTTCGTGTTACCTCTTAGTGAGAGACCAGTTTCAACTGTACGGAACCTGTCTGTTCCTCTTTCCTACTCAAGAACACAAGAAGAAATAGACAACTAGTCCAAAACTAAAAAGGACAGGAGAAGTGTACTTCACATAAAAAGTATGTAATTGGCCTATGCGCACATGTAAAGTTGGTTATGTCCCTGCTTCCTAGGGAAATGCAAATTAAAACCACAAGATTCTACAATGTTCTCATGAGAGGGGCTACAATTAAAGACAGAGACACCAAGCTCTCATAATGATGGGAAGTAACTGGAACCCTCATACACTGCTGACAGGAGTTCAGTCATTTAAAAAAAATACTGCTTATTAATAACCACTAGGGATAAACACACACCCATCCAAGGACCCAACAATTGTACTCCTAAGTGTAAACCAAAATGAAATAAGTGCTCATACCAACTATAAGACACATAGTAGTGCTTTCTTAGTTATCTATAACTCAATACTAAAACAACCATATGCCCATCACACCTGGAAGAGGATACATTCCTATAATGGAATGCTAGGTACAGTTTTATAAAGGAAAGTCTACAGACACAAGCACCAAAATGAATAACACGCTTGTGGGAAAAAATAAGCTAAACACAAAAGAGAAATACTGTATGATTCCATTAATAAGAAGCCTGAGAGCAAGTAAAACTAATGAGATAAAAACCCTAACAGTGGTTAACTCTGGCAGGGAGCCAGATGTGGACAGGAAGGATCATGAGGGAACCCTCTGGGGACTGTAGATTTTTATATCTTGAGATGGGTGGTAGTTACATGAGTGTGTGTGTCTGTGTGCAGAAAGGCGGGGGGGCGGTAAAAATGCACTGAGCTCTCTATTGGTATCATTTTATATCATTTTGCACTTAATTTTGTACCTCAATAAAAAATTAAGTAAACAAATTCTAAGGAAGTGATCAAATGGGTGGAAGCAATTGTTTTTCTTATTTTCTGCCTTTTCTAGTCTATGTCTGAAGCTATAATGGAATAAAGAAATATAATAGCATTGATGAATTGTTGTTCAGAGAGGACTCAGGCACCCAAAACAACACAGGCTATGGCCATTTCTCCTTGTTTCCTATCACAACTAGATGGTAAGAACCTATTGCTGAAGACACCACACACTGGTTACATGACACAGAGAAATCAGTCTTGAACTGACCAGGAAACTCTCCCTGCTGGCTAAGGGAGAAAAGACATCAATGTTCTTCACTTTTTAATATTTGTATTGATTCTTTGAGAAGTTCATATAATGTTTTTGATCATATTCAGAACCCCTCCCCCCATCTCCAGTCCCACCTTCCTATCTCCTGGCTTCATGCCCCCTGTTATTATTTTTTTAAGGCCTATCAAGTCTAATTTATGTTTCTCAAATGTTCTTGGGTATAGGTTCATCCCCTGGAGCCTGGTCAACCTACTTGGCACCCTTAAAGAACACCGATCCTCCTCTCCAAGCAGCTATCAATTGCCAGTAGTTCTTCATCTAGGGTTCGGACTTCTTGCCCACCTCCCCCATCCATGCTGGGATTTTGTCTGGTATGAACTTACATTGGTCTTGTTCATGCTGTCACAATTGCTGTGAGTTCATATGTACAACTCCCTGATGTCTGGAAAACACTGTTTCCCTGTGCTCATCTTACCTCTGGCTCTTACAGTCTTCCTGCTGAGTCTTCCACAATGATCCCTGGGTCTTGGGAGGAAAGGGTGTGACACATGTCCCATTCCTCAGTCTCTTACTTTCTGAATAAGATATTGATCAGTTGTGCATCTCTTCATTAATCACCATCTGTGATAAGAAGAAGCTTGAGAGATGCATGAATCTATAGGCATAGCAATAAGTCATTAGGAATCTGTTTAATATTATGTCTATTTAGCAGACTAATGGTAGTAGTTCTCTGCTATGGCCTGTGACCTGTTTAGCCACAAGTTCTTGGCTCTGATAACAGTGCCAGATATGGGCTCCATCTTGTGAAGTGAGTCTTAAATCCAGTCATAAAGTGGTTGGTTACTCCCATAATATTTGTGTCACTATTGCACAGGTGAGCATATCTTGCCAAGTCAGTGGTTATCGTAGGTCACAGGTTTCATAACTGGGTATGGTTGAAAATTATTTTTGTCTTCCAGTAGCATGCATAGCATCTTTCAGCACCTTGAAAGCTAGCCACTAGAGATGAAGCTTGGAGAACAGTACCAGCTTGACTTCTCCTTGTTTGTTCTACAACGTATATATGTAGTGCTTTCAGCAATAGGGTTGGGTTGGTGATAGTGCTTCTTGGTATGGATATCTGATCTCACTCTTGTGGAGAGGGTGTTTGGATCGTTATTTGCTGTTACCCCAATTCATTGGGTTGTGACCCAGCTAAGTGGTGCTTTGTATTTAGTCTTGGAGCTGCTCTGGGTTGATGTGCAAATGGGGTGTAAGAAGTGACTTAGTTCAGTTAAGGACAGGTGCAACTTCTGAGCCTAAACTTCCAGGACAGACACCATGTGGCTCAGAGTAGCATGGTGGGATGGATGACTGCTAGTGAGTGGGAAGGTGGACAGGCCAGTGTCAATTTTTTAGAGGAATGGGTGTGATTCAAATTTGGTGGTAACTAAGAAAACAAGCAAATTTAACTCTTGACTGGGTTTTTCTGGGCTGATGCACAGGCTATACAACCCAGCTATGCCTGGGAGTGTAAGGATGGCCCTAAGGGCAGATGAGATTCTATAGAGATGACCACACTGGGCCAATGTGAAGGCAGTGCAATCTGACCTAGGCCCAGGGGATGGAATGGCGGATAGGGAATACTGGGGATGGGGAACTCACAGGTGTGGCAAGTTCATGGGGATCCACAACCCAAGCAATTCACAAGTCTGGTGAAAATCACAGGTCTGGTGATTCACTGCACCCCATGATCACTTTATGGGGGTGCATGATCAAAGCCACATCCAGGAGCAGGTACGGTGGACAGGTCATGCTAGTGCTGAGGAACTCGGGTCTATGGGAAATCTGGCACCAGTGTTCTTATCTGGTACCGGACCCTGAGTGCTGTAATACCAACCTGCCAAGTAAGATGTACCCACTGGTACAATAGTGGCAAGACTGTTTATAAGGGTAACAAACTGCTCTCTTGATTAGAACTGAGGCCTGCTCCACGAGAGGGATTTCATGCCCAGTACAGTAAACATGGTCAAAACATGACTAGGGAAGTCACAGGCCCTAGGAGAGAACATATTGATGTTTTTCTAAGTGGTTATGTTGTCAAACTGCCTTCTAAATATTTTTGTTTATAGCCACAGATTGGTGCTGCTCACAACCTTGGTCAGAGAAGCTTCTTACTGCAGTTGGTAGTGGTTAATACAGAGACACATTAGTGTTCAAAGTGATGAGAATAAGTGACTGCGTGTTCAGTCATAGATGGGACACTTATATCAATTCCCTCCAAGGTTCAGAGAACATTATGACAGAGGAGGCAGAAAGAGTGCAAGAGCCAGAGGATAGGGAGGAGTACTCTGGACATGACATGGCTGTTGCACACATGGACCCACAGCAGCAATGGCTGTATAAGACCTGCACAAGATCAAGCCAGTTAAAAATTCCAGCACAGAGGGAGAAGGGGCTCCCAAAGGCCCACTAGCCTCTAGCTGGGGAGGTACTGGCAGTTGATGGCTGCTGAGGGAGGAAAAGTCACTTTTCTTTAAGAGTGTGGCAACAGGTAGGTCCCCCATGGCCCAGTGTATGTATGGCCAATACTCATTGGACTCTGTGGATTAAAAAATAAAACAGTGGGATAAAATTATAAAAGGAGGGTATGAAGTTGGGAAGGAGATGAGATGAAGGGTCCTGAAGGAAGATAAGGAGCAGATACGGTCAAGATACACTGTATACAGTATGAAATTTTCAAACGATAAATTAAAATTAAAATAAAAATAAATGAACAGCACTGGTCCAGTAATAAATCACAGATAGCCTTTAAAATAACTTTAGTGTCACATTATTTAAGCTTCCAAAATCATTTTTCAAAAGAATTTATGTATTCTCTACTACAAAAATTAAAAAATGTCATTTCATCTTAAATCCTTTGGAGACTTGATTTTTCTCACAATCTGCTGTTTGATATTAACAATTAAATACCCATCGCAATGTCTACCCTTTAGCCATTCTTGAAATCTCTGTTCCATGAGGGAAAGTGAAGCAGGGAAACAGGTTTTATCTTCTCAAATTGGAAAGAGAAACATTGAATGTGTTTCTGCAAGGAACAAATTGAAAGGAATTGGTGCTGTGCAGCCACAGTTCTTCCCTAGTGAGCAAAGCAACTTTAATCAAAGCACTTCCCACACTGAGCCTCCTGTTGGCTGGGAAGGCAAGAAACAAAACATTGACCTTGGGAAGAGAAATCATAAGCAGAGCTCTGTTCCAAGAAGAGGCTCGGGAGCAGTGACCTGGACAGGACTGGAGGAGAGGGTGCTGTACACAGATAAAGCCTAGGTTTTTCCAGAAGCAACATGTAGGGAAACAGGAATGAACATGTGCAACATGTGAGAGTGAATGACAGATTGCCTTTGTCATTGGCAGCCTCTTGCTGACCAGGAGATAGATTTGCGTCCAAGGACTAGGCATTTCCTTAGCTACAACCTATTTTAAAAATAATATTAGGTGGATCTGGAGAGGTTGCTCAGTGGTTAAGAGCACAAGCTGCTCTTGCAGAAGACCAGGGTTTGAATTCCAGCACCCACGTGGTGGCTAACAACCATCCATAACTCCAGTTCCAGGGGATCCAACGTCCTCCTCTGACCTCTGCAAGTATTACATGACATGGGTGCACTTACACACATGCAGGCATAATGCTCATGCACACAAAATAAAAAATAATAATAGTATTAGGCAAGAACATAAGATTAAAAATGGCATAATGGGATAGAAAAAGTGCAAATATTTCTCTGAAGACCTGGTTCCACCACAAATGTGTTATGCTACCTCTGTAGATTCCCCAACTTTCCTTAGTTACAAAGTGGATTATGTCATTTGATCTCTATCAGCTCTCGCAGTCCTAAGATTAACTTGTGGCCCACATTCTCTATTTTAGAAACTTGAAAACCAGAGAGAAGGCTCACCAGGGAAAGGTGCCTGCAGTCAAGCCTGATGACCTTGGATCAATCCCCAAGACCCACACAGTAGAATGAGAGAACTGACTCCCAGAAGTTATCTTCTGACCTCCACACATTCACTCTTCATACATGCCCACACACATGAACACACACATATGCACACATAAAATACATACATACATAAGTCATTTAAAAGTTTTAAAAAGAGGGCTAGAGAGATGACTCAATGATGAAGAGCATTGGCTGCTCTTGTAGAGGACCCAGGTTTGAATCCCAGCACCCACGTGGTGGCTAACAACCATCTGTAACTCCAGTTCTAGGGGATCCAGTGCCCTCTTTTGACCTCAGCTGGCATTGCACTTACATATATGCACACGTAACACTCATACACATTAATTAATTAATTAATTAATTAATTAATCGATTGATTGATTAATTGATTAAATAAATAAATAGGTTTTTAACAAGAGACCCAATCTGCCCACTATTTAGGTTAGCTAAGACTAGGCCCTTCTTACTGTTCCTCCACTCAGCAGAGGCTAACCTGGAACCAAAGGTATTGACACTTTAGATCCAGTCCACGGGCCACCTGGGTTAGCAGAGCCCTTGCCCTCCAAGCTGCCCCAGGACTGTGTGGAGTCAGACCCCCCCCACACACACACACGTAGGGACTCCCCCAAGACCCAGTCCACCTGTCATCTTGTTAGCAGAATCTTTCCCTCTACACTGCTCCAGGACCTGGTAGAGGCTGACCTGGAAAGGCAAGTAAGGAATCCTAGACCCAGCTGCCTGTCATCTAATTTAGCAGTTTCCACCCTCTGTGCCACTCTGGGACTGCATGGAATCATACCAAGAATATGGGAACCCCCAGTCCCAATTCAACAGTTGCAGCCACCCCACCCACAACTCAGCTCTGAGGCAACATGGCATCCTGTGATCCTGACCCAAGGAGAGGCCCCCAGGGCCATCCCACTGCCCTTCTTACAAAGACTCTTTGGGCCATATGATGTCCTGCACCCCGCAATCCAAGATAAGAACTCCTATCTGCTTCCACCTAAGTATAGTGTGGTGTGTCCTATACCCCACCTCCACAGAGCACCATCTACTCACTCTATGCAACAAGCCCCTGTGATCCAACAATCACCTATAGAACTCTGAGAGTCCTCCACAGACTTCAGAAGATCAGCACCAAGAATCTTCTAAACCCACAGGTTTTCTCCTGGGCTCAGAAGTTGCACCTATCCCTAGCTGAAGTGAGACCATTTAGAACACCCCATTGGCATATCAACACAGAGTGGCCCCAAAAGTGAACAGCAAGTACCACTTAAGTGATCCATAACCTAAAAAGTTGGAGTCAGAGCAAACAAAAAGCCAAACACCCACTTGACAGAGGTGAGATCAGATGCTGTACCAAGAAATACCACCATCAACATAACTCCAGATGCCTAGGTCTCATCACAAAAATACAAACAACATGAATAACCAAGACACTATGTCTTCTCCAGAAATGAGAATAATAATGTGTCCTAGAAAGGCAATCTGGCTGATACATAAGGCAATTATTTCAAAAATAGCAATTATAAATATGTTTAAGGAATTCAAAGAGGATATGAATAAAAGACTGAATAAAGACTGGAAAAACACAAACAGTTGAATGAGGTAAGTAAAGTATTCAAGATGTGAAATCAGAATGCAGTAAATAGACAGGGTCTCTGTAGAAAAGCCAAACTGAAATAAAACTAAAAAGAAAAACTTAGGAAGTCAGACAAACCTCAGCGGAAGACTTTGTGAATAGATTAGATCTATTAGATCTATTCTATTCTGATAGTCTATTAGACTATCAGATCTCAAAGATAAAGTCAAGGAAATAAATCACTCAGTCAAAGAAAATGTTAAATCTAAACTAACCCAGGAAGGGAACACACAGATTCTCTGGGACATGATTTAAAAAAAAAAAAAACAAGCAAACCTGTGAATCATAGGTATAGAAGAGGGAGAGGAAACCCAGGTCAAAGGCATAGAAAACATTTTCAACAAAATCATAGAAAAAACTTTCCCAAATCTAAGAAAAGAGATACCTATCAAAGTGCAAGAGGCATAAACAACATCAAGTAGATGGGACCAAAAAAGAAATTCCTCATGTCATATAAGTCAAAACACTAAGTACATAGAAAAAAAGAGAAGATTTTAAATGCTGTGAGAAAGATCAAATCATATATAAAGGTAGGCCCATCAGAATAGCAGCTGACTTTTCAATGGAGACAATGAAAGCAAAAGGGCTTGGACCAGTGTTCTACAAGTCACAAAAGAACACAGATGCCAGTTGAAACTACTATACCCAGAAAAACTATCAGTTGTAATTAAAAGAGAAAGAAGACCTCCCTCTGCTTCCCTGGGCCTACAGGACCGCTGCAGGCCTCTCTCCAGGGTAAGTCCATTGCGCCCTCTGTGCCTTGACTCCCCCAGCCCCATTCACCCTCCCATCTCCACCGCTGTTCTCTCCTCCAAATTTGGGCCCTGTCCCACTCCTTGTCTTGGGGCCCCAGACACCTGGGGAACCAATACTACTCCCTGATCCTTTTCATACAGATCAACCTAGTGCCTCTCTGGGCCCCAAGAGCTCTGCTTCTGGGCCTGGCCCTGCCCTCACCTCCCTCTGCTTCCCTGGGCCTGCAGGGACCTGCCACAGGCCTCTCACCTACCTACAGGCCTCTCTCTGGGTAAGTCCATTGCGCCCTGCATGCCTTGACTCCCACAGCCCCATTCACCCTCCCATCTCCAGCGCCATTCTCTCCTCCCAGTTTGGGCCTTCTCTGGGCCCCAGGAGCACTGCTTCTGGGCCTGGCCCCGCCCTCAACTCCCTCTGCTTCCCTGGGCCTGCACCTCCCACCAGCCTCTTTCTGAGACTCTGGGGCTGACCTTTCCTCTTCTTGATCCTTTGCATCCAGACCAACCCTGTTCCTCAGTGCAGTCCCCAGAAGGCCTTGGGGCCACTTCCTGCCCCATCTGCCTTTGCATCTCTTCATGGCATGGCCATCAGCAGCCCTAGACCAGCATCTTTCCTGAGCCAGGCTCCCAGGCCAGTCCAACCCCCAAATTCCAGAGGCCAAAATCATTCCTGGAGCGATCCAGACCTTAGGAGAAAGCCTGAAAACATCTGACCCTCACCTGAATTGGGCCTCTGTGGGAACTCCTGAAGACAAAAGCAATCCGGACACTCCAATATAAAATCAAAAGAGAACCAGAAGCTTAGACGAACCAGATTTCATGCCCAAAAGTAAACCACAAAGACACATAAAGTTCATGAAAAGAAGCAGACCTAAACTTGAAGGCCTGAGTCTCACACAAGAATCAGAAACTACAAAAGAAATTCACATGTCAAAGTCACAGAGAAAAAATAATAACACGAAAAACC
>NW_008350786.1:27858-28250 GCF_000622305.1 Nannospalax galili
AGTATAATGAGAACCCCCGAGAGATAACACAAGACATGGAATTCAAAAGAACAATTATAAACATGATAAAAGAATTCAGTGAATTTAAAGACCACACAAACAAAGAAATCAAAGAACTGAAGGAAGATAGGGATAAACTTCTGAATGAATTCAGAAAAGAGTTAGAAATATTGAAGACTACTCAAGCTGAAATGAAGGGAAGAAGTAAAACACTCAGTAACCAATTAGAAATGACAGGAGAAACCCTCACCAATAGGATGAACGAAATGGAAAACAGAGTATCAAGATTGGAAGATAAAGTGGATGAACTGGACCACTCAAGCAAAGATTATGAAAAATTTAAGAAATCACAAGAATGGAATATGCAGGAATTGAGTGATACCATAAAAAGA
>NW_008350786.1:28853-29945 GCF_000622305.1 Nannospalax galili
AAAGCAGGCATTGCAATTCTAATATCTGATAAAATAGCCTTTAAACTAAAACTAATCAGAAGAGATAAAGAGGGCCACCTCATTCGAATCAAAGGAACAATTGACAAAGAAGTTATTACAATCATGAACATACATTCACCAAACCCTGGTGCACCCAGTTTCATTAAAATAGTACTACAGGACTTTAAGACCCAGATTAATCCCAACTCATTAGTAGTAGGGGATTTCAATACCGCATTGTCTCCATTAGATAGGTCAACAGGTCAGAGAGTTAACAGAGAGACATCTGAATTAAACAATACCATATATCAAAAGTACTTAACAGACATCTCCTGAGTATTCCACCCAAGCACCAAAGGACATATTTTCTACTCAGCACCCCATGGAACCTTCTCCAAAATTGACCAAATACTGGGGCACAAAACAAACCTCAATAAATACAAAAAGATTGAAATAATTCCATGCATTCTATCAGACCGCAATGCAATAAAGCTTACAATCAACACCAGAAGAAGCCATAATCACCACATGAATACATGGAGATTAAACAACACACTCCTGAATGATGAATGGGTAAAAAAGAGAAATAAAGAAAGAAATAAAAGTATCCCTGGAACTAAATGAAAAGGACAATACAACACAACAAAACCTCTGGGACAGGCTGAAAGCAGTCCTTAGAGGGAAATTTATAGCTCTAAATGCCTACATCAAAAAATCAGAAAGAACACAAATAAATGACCTAATGATGCAACTCAACACACTTGAAAACCAACAGCAAATGATATCCAAACCCAGCAGACAAGAAGAAATAACAAAAATCAGGGCAGAAATTAATGAAGTTGAAACAAAGGAAACAATACAAAGAATCAATGAATCCAAGAGCTGGTTCTTTGAAAAGATAAACAAGATTGACAGACCACTAGCCCAATTGACCAAAAGAAAGAAAAAGCACCTCCAAATCAACAAAATCAGAGATGAAAGGGGAAACATCACAAGAGACACCAGAAAGATACAGAACATTATAAGGGAATACTTTAAAAACCTATATGCTACTAAATTTGAAAACCTAAAAGAAATGGATGCATATCTAAA
>NW_008350786.1:30764-31785 GCF_000622305.1 Nannospalax galili
AAGGTGAGAGAATTAGGTTTAAAAATAGAAAGCACATTTATGCTCCTGCTGGTACAGGACACTGGTCTGCCTACCTCTGAAGGAAATTTTATTATTTCCTGGGGAATGAGATAAAAAGTTATGGGGGCAATGCAGATTGTGGTTTCTGCTATGACTCAAAGAAAGTTGGGCTAGAAACAAGTTAAGTTGATTCTCTTAGACATCTTGCTTGAAAATCCAAATTGAGAAGATGGAGAAGGTCGCCTGGCACCCACATACCCAGCAGCCTCTGTGACCTTCCCTTTCTTCGTTCTCAGATAGGCACTTCGAACCTAAAATTCCAAAACGAATTTTTTTATTGTTTTCTCATTTTATTTTTTAACTTTGTTTTTAGAAGAAACATTTCATTACAGCTTTAATATACTCTAACAATTTCCAGAGCAAAGATACACCTCTTTCAAAAGTGGCTATAAATTTTTAGGTTTAAATGGGCCAATATAAAATTTTATGAGTCCATATGTATAGCTAAAGGCTACAACACAAGCAACAATGCCAGATAGGAGTTACCTTCTTTTGAGTTGTTGGCCAGGGTGGCCCAAAGGACTCCTAGATAGTAACCCAGCATAGAACTGGGAAAATGAACAGCAGACCCCAACTGATTGCTGCTAGATGAGGAACGGCTGACCCTCCTAAAACAAAGACCTCTAGGTAGGCTGACTAGATTCACCAGAAGGGCAAGTAATGGGGAATGGCTGGGTTGCCTACAACACAGCAGACAGCAGCAGGGATATCAGAGTATAAGGGCTCTAGTTGAGGAAGGGTGGCTATGGGAGGGTGTTACCTCGGAAGTGGGAGTATAAATTTTAAAAAAGAAGAAAAAATAACAATTCTTCAAAGCATAAAAATTTGCCCCTTAATAATTAGTAGATGTGAAAAACTACCATTGAAATCTACCTGATGACTTTATATCCATGCTCACATGCCAAGGAGCTCAGAAAGTAACCGACTGTGACTAGTAATAATCAGATATACAGAGATTAGA
>NW_008350786.1:31980-37498 GCF_000622305.1 Nannospalax galili
ATCAATTCAACTGTAAGCCTAAAAATTTACAGCCAATTTTGAAAGAGATGCATCTTAGCTCTGGAAATTGTTATTGAATATGTCAATGCTCTAATGAAATGCTTCTTCTAATTATATGGTTATTAAATAAATAATTTTTTTAAAAAGAGAAAGAAAACCTTTCCATGTTTAAAAAAAAATTCAAGGAATTTTTGTCCACTAAGTCAGCTCTATAGAGGACACTAGAAGGAATACTTCAGTCTGAAGAGGTTAAACACACCCAAGAGGGCATAAGAAGTAATTCCAAAACAGTTAACCAAAAGAGGACTGTCCTGGTTTGTTTCTTTATTGCTGGGACAAAACACTGACCAATACCAACTTGGGGAGGAAAAGGTTTATTTATCTTACATTTCTCGGGTCACAGTTCATCAGGGAGCCCAAGGTAGGAACTCAGGACAGGAACCTGGAGGCAGGAGCTGAAGCACAGGCCATGGAGGAACGCTCCTTACTGGCTTGCTCCTCTTGGCCCTGCTCAGCCTGCTTTCTTATGCAACACAGGCCCACCTGCCCAGGGGTGGCACTATCCACAGTGGACTGGGCCCTCCCACATCACTCATCAAGAAGATGCCCCTCAGACATGCCACAGGCCAGTCCAATAGAGGAAATTCCCCAATTGAGGCTCCCTCAACCCAGGTGTGTCAAGTTGACACTAAAGCTATCCAGCACGAGGACTAAAGAACACCACCACACCAATAAAATAACTAGGATCAATAAACATTAGTTGACAGTCTCAATTCCTTGATAAAAAAAAAAAAAAAGACATGGACCAACACATTGGATGAGAAAAAGGATCCATCTTTTCGCTGCCTCCAAGAAACACCTCACCATCAACAATAGATACCACCTGAAGTTAAAAGGATGGAAAAAGGTAGCAAATGGAACTAAGAAACAAGCAGCTGTAACTATTATAATATCTGACAAAATAGACTTCAAACCAAAATTAGAAGAAATAGGGAAGGACATAACATAGTCATTAAAAGAGAAATCCACCAAGAGGATAGATATTACAATCATAAACATTTATGCACCAAACACAGGGGTAGCCAATTTCATAAAAGAAACACTAGTAGCTCTAAAAGCACAAAGTGACCCCAACACAGTGATAGTGGGTGACTTCAATACCCTACTCTCACTAGTAGCTAGGTCATCCAAACAAAAACTAAATAGAGAAACCCTGGGATTAAATGACATCATAAATTTTATGACACTAATAGACATTTACAGGATATTCCACCCCAAAACTAAAGAATATACTTCCTTCTCAGCAGTCCACGGAACTTTATCCAAAATTAACCACATATCAGGACACAAAGCAAGTATCAACAAATGTTAAAACTTTTAAGTAATATTCTGTGTTCTATCTGTCCACAAAGGAATAAAGGTGGATATCTACATTAGAAACAGGGGAAAGTACACAGACACGGGAACTAAACAACACACTGCTGGATGGAAATTAGGTCAAGGGAGCTACTGACGAGAAGCATTCTATCAGACGTTCAAAGAAGAACTAACACCAATACTCCTGAAATTATTTCATAAAATAGAATAAAAAAAGGAACACCTCAAAAAAATGTTTTAGGAAACCAGTATTGCCATGATGTCAAAACCACTGAAAGACCCAACAAAAAAAGAAAATTGGAGGCCAATATTTCTGATAAGCGTAGATACCAAGTTTCTCAATAAAATACTTGCAAACTGAATGCAAGAATACATCAAAGAGATTACCCGTCATGATTAAGTTGGCTTCATCCAAGATATGCAGCAGTGATGGTTCAACAAATATAAATCCGTAAATGTAATCCACCACATAAACTAACTCAAGGACAGAAACCACACAATTGTGTCATTAGATTAAGAAAGAAACCTCTGACAAAATCCAACACGCTTCATGATAAAAGTCCAGGGATGGGCATTTTACCCACAAGAATATGGGATCTGGATTCAAACGACCTGCCTTAGAGTACCAGTTCAGTTACTTACTTAGCTGCTTGCCTGTAGCTCAGTCTCCTCCTGTATTAAATGGTGGTGACTAGAACTAATGTTCACAGTACCATGGAGCTTTCTACATATCTGTTTCATCCTCTTACCCAGTGAAGGATACAGCTATTGTGACCATGTGACAGTGAGTTTAGATAACTTATACAAATTACTCAGGAGCAAGTGGCAGAGCTGGCTTTAAACCCAGGCAGTCAGGCTACTTGTCAGTGCTGATCTCCTGGGGCTGAGAGGCCTCAGTGAGGGTGCTAGGACAAAGGGAGAGGGGGATGCTGGGCAGAAGATCGACGATGACCACCTCTGCCAGTCCAGTCCCAGGTCTCTATCAGAGCTCCTCCTGAGCTTGCACCAAATCTCAGTACCACAGCCCTCCCTGCCCAAGGAGTGCATGAGCATTAATCCTTCAACTGATGGATTGTGGGGTCCTAAGGAGGGACCTGGGTAGTGGGGTCACAGGGAGAAAAGAGCATTTGAGGAGGCTATGGCAGTGGCTAGGAAATAGCTGAGTATTTTAACAAGTCTGACAGCCATACATATATAAACCTCTTCATACAGGGTTTGTCCTCAGCCCCTGAATCCATCCCCAGCATTCACATGAAGACAGGTAGACTGGGGTGTTAGGCACCTGTGCTGAGACAACAGCATACCCAGAGATCCAGAGGCATGTTCACTATACAGGAGAGAAACTGGTTATGAGATCCATTATTGGGGTCTAGTTAAGGGGAGAACTACAACAAACCTAGTTATTCAGACACTAAATGCCTTTATTCACAGCTCTAGAATTAGGCAGCTGTTCACACCAAAATGTTGAAGTTGCTGTGCACCAGCAGGAGGCTCTTTATTCACAGCTTCAGGAAAGGAAGTTACCTACAGACAAGGGAAGTGAGGTAGCAAAGCAGCATGACTGGTTACAATGAGTGACTTGTGCTGGACTGTTTAAGCATTTGGACATTTGTGATTGGCTCAGAGTCAGCTTCTTAGTCCAAGAGCAGGTCACAATCTGCTTCCACATCAAGCTACATTGCTGTTCACTATTTATGTGTACCCTTTAGGCCCAACTTAAAGCGTATACAGATGCAGCTATAAGCCAAACAATTAATTTTAATAGGAGGGAACCAGAGGTAGGGGAGCCAAAGAGGGTTCAGTTACTGAAAGAACTTGCTCATCAACCAACTGGAAGCAGATCTGAAAACCCACAGCTCTTGACATGGCCTAATCCTGCTCTTCTGCAGCAGCTTGTTGCTCTTAGAAACAACAGTGATTGAAAACCACAAGCAGAAGACCCATGGCCTTGGCCTGGGAGCAGGAAGAAGGTGAGCAGCAAGTACATCTGCTCACCCAGCCTGAGCACACCTCAGCTGTGCTGTCTGGCATGGAAGTGGTCCTTCCACATAGCCCTCAGGAGTGCCAAAGGGAGTCAGGGGAAGGTAGAGGGAGCAGGAATAATCTCAGCTTAGGAAGCATTTAAGAATTCTGTTCTACATCTGTGTTTAAAAAAAGAAGTGGGGACTACTATCCTCAGGCCTCTTGGGGTAAGTCTATAGCGCAGCTCTCCGCGATGGGACTCCCTAAGCCACATTCACCCTTCCATCCCTCCCGCCGTT
Organism: Nannospalax galili; assembly: GCF_000622305.1. Classification (NCBI taxonomy): domain Eukaryota; kingdom Metazoa; phylum Chordata; class Mammalia; order Rodentia; family Spalacidae; genus Nannospalax; species Nannospalax galili. Next base: position 35,619 of record NW_008350786.1, read on the forward strand.
CTATACTCCTAGTTTGGGCCCTGCGCCATTCCTAGTCTTGGGGCCCCAGACACCTGGGGAACAAATACTGTTTCCTGATCCTTCTCACCCAGAGCAACTCAGTCCCTTTCTTGGGCTCCAGGAGCACCACTTCTGGTCCTGGCCCTGCCCTCATCTCCCTCTCTAGTCTTGGGGCCCCAGACACCTGGGGAACAAATACTGTTTCCTGATCCTTCTCACCCAGAGCAACTCAGTCCCTTTCTTGGGCTCCAGGAGCACCGCTTCTGGTCCTGGCTCCGCCCTCACCTCTATCTGCTTCCCTGGGCCTGCATCACCGGCTAACTCTTGTAGCCTGAACTACTATCCTCAGGCCTCTTGGGGTAAGTCTATAGCTCAGCTCTCAGCGCCAGGACTCCCTAAGCCACATTCACCCTTCCATCCCCCACCTCGCCGTTCTATACTCCTAGTTTGGGCCCTGCGCCATTCCTAGTCTTGGGGCCCCAGACACCTGGGGAACCAATACTGCTTCCTGATCCTTCTCACCCAGAGCAACTCAGTCCCTTTCTTGGGCTCCAGGAGCACCGCTTCTGGTCCTGGCCCCGCCCTCGCCTCTCTCTGCTTCCCTGGGCCTGCACCACAGGCTAAATCTCTTAGCCGGCACTACTATCCTCAGGCCTCCTGGAGTAAGTCTATAGCACAGCTCTCCACGCCGGGACTCCCTAAGCCACATTCACCCTTCCATCGCCCCCCCCTTCTATACTCCTAGTTTGGGCCGTGCGCACGCCGTGTGCCATTCCTAGTCTTGGAGCCCCAGACACCTGGGGAACCAATACTGCTTCCTGACTCTTCTCATCCAAACCAATACAGTCCCTTTCTTGGGCCCCAGGAGCACCGCTTCTGGTCCTGGCCCCGCCCAACCTCCCTCTACTTCCTTGGTCCTGTAACACGTGCCAGCCTCTTTCTGGGGCTCCGAGGCTTACCTTTACTCTCCCTGATCCTTTGCATCCAGTACAACCCAGCTACTCAATCCACTCCCTGGGAAATCTTGGGGCTTCTTCCCTCCCCATCTGCCTTTGCATCCCTGCATGCCATGGCCACGGCCAGGGTCTCAGGTCATTCCAACACCCAAGTTCCTGAGGCCAAATTGGTCCGTTACCACGTGCCAGCCTCTTTCTGGGGCTCCGAGGCTTACCTTTACTCTCCCTGATCCTTTGCATCCAGTACAACCCAGCTACTCAATCCACTCCCTGGGAAATCTTGGGGCTTCTTCCCTCCCCATCTGCCTTTGCATCCCTGCATGCCATGGCCACGGCCAGGATCTCAGGTCAGTTCAACACCCAAGTTCCTGAGGCCAAAAGCATTCGTAGAAGATTCCAGACCTAAGGAGAAAACCTGAAAACTTCTGATCCACATTAGAGTTGGGCCACCGCGGAACTCCTGAAGACAAAAACAATCCGGCCTCAACAATATAAAATCAAAAGAAAGAACCAGAAGCTTAGACGAACCAGCTCTTCATACCCAAAAAATAAACCACGAAGAAACATAAAGCTCAAAAATAAAAGGAGCAGAACTAAACTTGAAGGCCCGAGTATCACACAAGAGTCAGAAACTACAAAAGAAATTCACATGTCAAAATCACAGAGAAAAAATAATAACATGAAAAACCAAAATAAAATATCCCCACCAAATACCAGTAATCCTCTAGAGGAGCACAATGAGAATCCTCTAGAGACAATGCAGGACATGGAACTCAAAAAAACAATGATGAATATGATAAAAGAATTCAATGAATTTAAAGAACACACAAACAAGGTAATCATAGAGCTGAAGGAAGATAGGGATAAACTTCTGAATGAATTCAGAAAAGAGCTAGAAATATTGAAGAATACTAAGGCTGAAAT
>NW_008350786.1:41946-49455 GCF_000622305.1 Nannospalax galili
GGGCGACTGTGACCAGTGATAGTGATTAGAAATGCATGTGAAAACGTCTCAATGTCAATTGCTTTGGAAGGAATTCTTCTGTATGAAAAAAAAAAAAACAAGTATCTTCTTGAAGTCCCTCAAATTAAGGTAAAGAATAAGAACAAATCATTCTGGAAGAACGCAAAGGAAAAAAGTTTTAGATACTTAAGTGACAATAGAATTTATTCTCATAATTGTTTTAATAGCTTTTGTATAATCCTCATCGCTATTATGAGATATAAAATGTATTTATCAAATCTGTAATCATTATGCCAAAAAATCTGAATTACTGTAATATTTTGCATATTGTTAAAACTGTAACTTTAATTGTAAAAAAAAAAAAAAGAAGGGGGAAGCAGCTTGGTGTCTGAAAAAAATAGCTCAATAGTCTGACACATCATTGAAGGAACAAGAGGTAAATGCATGGCCAAGTGCAACCAGCAGTCTACAGACTCACTACCCTGGTTCCCTGTGACATTGTTTTGCTCTGTTTCTCTCTCTCTCTCTCTCTCTCTCTCTCTCTCTCTCTCTCTCTACTCTATCTCTCTCTGTCTCCCCCTCTCTCTCTGCCATTTATAAAATATGCAGAATAATAATGCTTTTCTAACAGCAGCAAATACTTAAAATATCTACCATCCATCAACTTGTTTCCCACAAAACACAAACAATGCGCACATACACACACACATACATACACACATACACACACACACACACACACACACACAATCACCTTAAGAGTCTGACATTTCTGTGACCCTCAGCAAAACATTGCCATCTGTGACTTCAAGACTGGACGTTCAGGTCTTCAGCTGACTGGCAGATCAGGAAGACAGCCTGCTGGGACATGTCCCCTCTGTACTGATAGCTGAGGAGGGCTTAAACCTTCCGTGGGCAACACTAAAAGGATGTATCAGCTTCATTCATATGGTGAAAGGGACTACAGAGATTGCCTGGATTTGGATACTCAGGATTATTTACAGATAGAGCTTGTTACTCAGAACCTGCTTGGACAGCTCAGCACCACTCCTATGGAAGCTTGCTCTGCCCCTGGATCTGAGAGTCTCCCAAAAGCAAGGCGCATCATCACATTTGTAGGTGAAGCACTTACCATTGGGGTCTGTGAGTGATACAGATAAGCCTCTTCATCACTGAGGAAAAGAGAGTAAAAGAGACCATGAGTGTTGCCTTAACTAAAGTCCTTCCACCTGGAAACACAAAGGATGGAGAATATTTATTTCTCCAAACTCTCTTCTCCTTGGAATGTGATTAATCATTTTCTTAATCAGATTGGCTCACATGATTCCCCAAACAATCCTGAGAAATAAGCTCGTCTTTTAACCACGTTTTACAGATGTGGAAACTTTGATTCACTTTCCCAAAAATCACACAGCTGGTAGACAGTACCAGTATTTGAACTCAGGCAAAACGACAGTAGAATAATCACATATGTCCCTCTGTCTGTCCAGCAATTCTCATAACAAGCCTGTAAAATGAAAGCTACAAACTTTGCAGACTGAGCATCAGAGTTCTACCTAATCATTCCACTCCAAGAAGCATGCAGCTGTGCCCCATTGGTATCAGAATTTTGAAAGTGTCTCTGTCAGGGACAGAAAACCCTGGGAACAACCCCAGGGTCCATTGGTAAAAAACCAGCTGTACACAGTGCTGGCCCAAGGTGGTACAGCAGAGTCATAAGGGAGAACAATCTATAGCACATGCAAAGGCATGGATGAACCTCAAGGCTTAATGGTGGGTCAGAGGAGCAAGAAAGAAGATCACGATTCCATACAATCTCAGTTAAAGAACATATCAAACTACAGTGTGTATGGTTCAGCTACTCAGTATTAGCCAATGAGGTTATAAAGAAAATCAAAGGTTGCATTAACACAGGCGTCAGAACAATGGTCAAGTCCAGGATGAAGAGAGGACGCTGCAGTTAGGGGAATACGTGGGAAGCTGCTGGGCTTTGCTGAGGAGCTATTTCCTGACCTAGGTGGATATCTATATACTGTATTATTGTTCTTTACATTTTACAGATGTGCTTTGTGCACTCTTGTGTGGAAAGTATGATTCACAGTAACATTTTTAAAGTAAGAGTCACGAAGGACGTTAAGATGAAATAATGTGTGAATTGGATCAAATCCAAGATTCAAGAAAGAACTAAGAACAAAATGCAATCTTCAGGTGCATGTGGATTATAATCATTACTAGTAAATTCATGCTTAAACATACCGCAAGCCTCATAACTGTAGCAAAACCTGTGGGAAACATGAGAAGATTCCTGGGGTTTGCAGGAGACACTGGTGCACATTTTCCATCATGAAGGTTTGGGGCTGAGAGCTCAACTCTGCAGCCACGTAGACCTCTCTTTGTGAAAGAAGTCAAAAAAATCACCCTTATTTTAAAGGACTGGTGTGTCTTTAAAATGGCCTGCGAGATGGTTCAGTGGTAAAGGTGCTTGCTGCTAAGCCTGACCTAAGTTCTATCCCTAGGACACACTTGGTAGGAGAGAATTGACTCCTGCTAGTTGCCCTCCAGCTCATCATGCCGTGGTGCATGTACCCACACACATACACACACAATAAAGAAATGCAATTGCAGGATTTCTAATGATATGGAAATTTAAAATCTGGAATACAGTATGAAAATATAAAGATTATATATTATTTATATGTATACATAAACTCAGTAACTAGTAGTAGTTATTAATGGCCTAGAGGTAAAGAATCAGATCAGAAAATTTCAGTTTTAAGGTGTTTAGCAGAATAGTTGTCTTGTATCTTTTAGCATTTGGATGTTGAGAACAGGTGTGTGCTGTGGTCTTTATGAATTAGGAGACTAATGGAACGAGAGCTCCAGGTTCACAGCCACTGGAAAACTTCGCTTTGGCACAGTCAAGTAGTAGAATCTGGAAATCATTATGTGTCAAGTTTCCAATTGTCAGAGGCTCAAGTTTATCAAACCTTCCACCTACCCACAGTCTCTTTTGTACTTGAATTTTCTGGGATTCAATTGTCTTCAGGTTTCATTGAAAACTGAGGCTTCTCTTGGGGTGTTTTCATTTTATCCTTCCACTCAGTTACCCTGATGATGATATTAGCCTGCCTCAGAGCCGGACAGGCAAACTACTCCCCCACCACAGCCTTCTGTGTGTGGCCCCTGCTCCTTAAACTCCAACCTCACTTGGTTTCCAACATGCCAGGACAGCCAGTCAGTGTTGGGTGAGAATGAAGGCTCAGCAGACAGGCAGACTAACAACGTAATCACTTTCTTTTTTATTATTTTTTATTATTTGATGGTTTCCTACATGTATACAAAATTTTAGTCATTTTTCACTTCCACTGACCTCTCTCATCCTCTCCTCTCCCACCGAAACCCTTCTTTCTAGCAAATCCCTGACTACTTTCATGTCGACTTTTCATGTACGACCCACTGAAGTTTACTTACAACTGCTTACACTACTAAAGAAAACCACACACACACACACACACACACACACATATACCCCTCCATCAAGGTCAGTTACTCTCTCTAAGCCTCTATTTCTTCATCCGTAAAATGGGCATCATGTCAACTTCATAACACTTTGTTATTACAGTCATACGATATAATACATGAGTAAAAGGATAGTTCCAGTCTAATCATAAGCATTCAAGAACATACTAATTGTTCTTACAATCTAGTTTTTAATCCGTGCTCTACAACCACCTGTTAAGTGTCACTGTCTGATGTCCCTTCTCTGCCTGTACTCTAAACGTTCGAATTATTTTCCCTTCTACTTTGTCCACCTACCTTGGGTGATCTTACCCAGTCCCACGACCTTCTCTGGCACCTACCATATACAGCACACACACTGTTGGCACTCAGAGCTCTCAGAGCAAATCTGGTCTCTTAATCCAGCTGTTAGGTTTATGTCTCTGTTTACCTTGTCACCTTAAATGCTCCACAGGTATCCAACAGAGCCTACTGTTGTCCTCTGTGCCCTATTTTACCTGTTGTCTTCTCCAGAACAGTTAACTGGTTCAGTCTTGTGAGGACACCCCTCTCCTTCACCAAGCCTGGATCCAGCCCTGTTCCTCGCTCCTACCTCTACTGCTTTGGTTTTGATCTTCCACGTAGCACACTGTATGAAGGAATCAACCTCCTATTTTCTGCCTCTTCACCCTCACACTTTAACTCCATCTCATAATGATTCATCCTCTGGTGTTCTACTTAATTCACCTTCAAAAAAAATGGGGGCTGAGCTGCATTTTAATAAAGATGCTTATCTTGCTTGTGTGAGGCCCTAAATTCAATCTCTAGCATCAAAATATAAAATCAGGGAGAGTTAAATCTTCTTTAAGGAAGTGACTCTAGATAGGCTGACTAGACTCCAGTGGCTTAAGTTGCACCGAGGGCCCTCTGGATACAAATGCTTGACTGGACAGGACACATATGTAAATATATGACAGAATGCATGAAATCTGGTGGGGGGTTATGGAGGCATGGATGGGAGAGGATGTCTAAGTTTGATGAAGATCTATTATATGAAATACACAAAAACTCAATAAAAATATTTTAAAATAAATATCTTTAGTACATAAAAAAGCAAAATCAAGTGAACCAAGGACTACAAAGAATGTGGGGAATAAAAGGAGCATCAGAACAAATGTTTAATATAAAATATAAAAAGGTTAAGAAATTTTTTAAAGTATCTAATGATATTATTTAACTCAGTTCCGGGTACTATGCACAACGTAGTTAAAACCCCATCCCAGCTAGAATTAGTTGCTCTGCCCTATGGGCATCCACCACATTTTCTTCGCACAATTTTCTTCCTACATGCATTTATTATGTATGACATTTCATTTCTGTCTCTGCTTAGCCAGCATCAGCTGCATCTTTATATTCCCAGAATTTGATATCATTTCTAATACCTAGTCAGAGCTTGCTAACAAACAGAAAGCAACCTTATTGGCTTTTTATATTTCCCTTTAGAAGTAGTGACAATTGAAATTTTGTTTGAAGTCATAATAATACAATTTTTTGAAATAGCAAAGTATTCTCCCCCTCTTCATAATTCAGAGTTGTTATTTCATACCTTTTTTGTTCCCTTCTACCATTAAAGCCAGACTCCGGGAATGGAATTTGATCCCTCGTATAAAGTAGGCATTGTATAGCTTTGAATTTCACAGTCGACTTTTTATTAAAGTATAAGAAAGAACATCTTTTATTTTTCTTTTTTGCATGTGTTTGTATGCATGTATGCGTGGTATATGTGTGTGCATGGTCACATGCATGTGCCTGTGTTCATGCGTGTGCATGTGTACACCTGTGGAGGTCGGAGAATGAGAATCTTCTATTGCTCAATACCCTATTTCTTGAGACAGAGACTCTCACTGAACCTGGAGCTCAGTGCTTCAGCAAAATTACTTAGCCAACCAGGGATCCTCCTGTCTCCACCTCCCCAGTGCTAGACCTACAGACGAACGCAGCCACACCTGGTTTTTTATAGGTGAGTGCTGGGGATCTAAACAGGCCCTCATACACTTTGCCACTGATCCCTCTCCCCAGCTCCAGAAAGAAAGTCTTGAAAGAAGCAACAGCTGGAGGATGGTCCATGTAGCAAAGTATAGAAGGGGATACTTGAGGAAAGCACCTGGCTGTCTAGCAGGGGAGACCCTTCCTGATGCTGAGAGGGAGGGAGTATCTCTAATGTGCACATCCCAAAACACAGGGATATCACTGTATAAAGAACAATGAAGTTCAAGAGCCTAGCTTCACCCTAACTAGATGCACAGGCTGGTGCGGGAAGCATGATGCAGGTACTCACTTAACAAGGAAACAGAGCATAAGGTTGCAAACTGTAGCCCTGGAGTAAAATCCCTGGGCAGAGACCATTCACTAACTTATGTCACTGGGACTACACAACTCAGACTTTTATTAGTCCATTAGCACAAACCTGAGATTTTTCTCCTACTTGCAGTTTCTATCTTAAATTCATGCTTCATTTATGTGGCATCCTCAGGTTAGCACCATCAGGCACATTTAAAGCTCTAGAAGTTGGAGCTGTAGTTATCATTAATGCCAGATGATTAACTGAAGTTGGGGATATCTGACCACTGGCCCTAATGTGCTTCCCAAATACTGGACTCAAGCTTAGTTAAGGTGTTATTTCTCTAAAAGCAAACTGTGGCAGCCAAGTGATCCACCTATCTGCTTGGTAAGTAGCTTAATGAACAGGATTCAAAGCCAGGGTAGTTGGTTAGTGTGATGGTTAGCTTTAATTATCAACTTGGCACAATCTAGAATCACCTGGGAAGAGTCTCAGTGAGGAATTATCTAGATTAAGCTGACCTGTGAGCATGTGTGTGGAGAACTGTCTCAATTGTATTAACTGATGTGGGAAGACCTAGCCTACATATGGGTGGCACCATTCCCTGGGCTGGGATCGTGAATTGTGAGAGAAAGCCAGCCAAGAAGTGGGCACCCATGCATTCATTCATTTCCTCTCTGGTCTTAACTATAGATATGATTAACTGCTTCAAGTTTTTCCCTTGACTTCCCCCGAATGATAGGCTGTAACCTGGAATTATAAGTCAAATAAACCCTTGTCTCCCCAAGTTCAGATTTTTTTATTTGTTATTTTTATTTTATGTGTATACGTGTATTGCCTGCATGTAGGTAAGTGCACCCATGTCGTGCAATGCCCGCAGAGGACAGAAGAAGTTGTCGGTGTTGGGAAAAAAAATGAAATACCATGATGAATGCTGTAAGAACTCTGCATTTTGATAGAAAACTCTGTTTAAAATGACCTGGAATTAAATAAACCCTTGTCTCCCCAAGTTCAGATTTTTTTATTTGTTATTTTTATTTTATGTGTATACGTGTATTGCCTGCATGTAGGTAAGTGCACCCATGTCGTGCAATGCCCGCAGAGGACAGAGGACGTTGTCGGTGTTGGGAAAAAAAATGAAATACCATGATGAATGCTGAATGCTGTCTGCATTTTGATAGAAAACTCTGTTTAAAATGTTGATTTAGATTTACTTGCTAAGCTTGCCTGTTCTGCCTGACTGTATCTACCACACATGGATGATTAACCTAGTTGAAATGCTAAGAATTGAAGTGCTGTAAACCTCCTTCCTGGACCCTGGACCCCAGACTCAGTTGATTTACAATGTGTCCTGTAGGCCTGTTTGCACACACCAGATAACTGATAAGGAACAAAAGAGGGAGGTTGCGCCAGGCTTACACCAGATCTACCCTTCCTGGAAAAGATGTTTAACCAAAACTATAGCTTTTAGAAGATGTTTGATCAAAGTGTCTGCTGAGGAATGCTTTTTGTGTAATGACTATGTGGGCCTATATAATCTGTATCTGAAACTGAATGGGGGTCGATCGTTCTGACCAGACTTGCATGTCTTGGGAAATCGGTCGACCCCAGCCGGCTGGAAAGTAAAGACTCTGCTTGATTTTTACATCTCCAATCCCGTGTATTTGTTA
>NW_008350786.1:55984-61932 GCF_000622305.1 Nannospalax galili
TTGCCCTGAAGGAGGAATGTTGTTTTTACAGAGACCATTCAGGTATAATAAAGGATAACATGGCAAAGATACGAGAGGGATTAGAGAAACGAAAGATGGAAAGGGAAGCCAGTCAAGGGTGGTTCAGCTCTTGGCTTAATCAAACTCCTTGGGTGTCAACCCTTCTCTCCGCTGTTGCAGGGCCCTTAATTATCCTTCTCTTGCTTGTCACGATTGGGCCCTGTATAGTAAACAGACTGCTGAGGTTTGTCCAAGAAAGAATAGACTCGGTTCATCTCTTGGTGCTGCGGCAGAAGCACCAGGTTGTAGAGTCGGCTGAGGAAGATTCCTCAGTTTTACCAAGACAAGGGGGGGAATGTTGGAAAAAAAAATGAAATACCTTGATGAATGCTGTAAGAACTCTGCATTTTGATAGAAAACTCTGTTTAAAATGTTGATTTAGATTTACTTGCTAAGCTTGCCTGTTCTGCCTGATTTGTATCTACCACACATGGATGATTAACCTAGTTGAAATGCTAAGAATTGAAGTGCTGTAAACCTCCTTCCTGGACCCTGGACCCTGGACCCCAGACTCAGTTGATTTACAATGTGTCCTGTAGGCCTGTTTGCACATACCAGATAACCGATAAGGAACAAAGAGAAGGAAGTTGCACCAGGCTTACACCAGATCTAGCCTTCCTGGAAAAGATGTTTAACCGAAACTATAGCTTTTAGAAGATGTTTGATCAAAGTGTCTGCTGAGGAATGCTTTTTGTGTAATGACTATGTGGGCCTATATAATCTGTATCTGAAACTGAATGGGGGTCGATCGTTCTGACCAGACTTGCATGTCTTGGGAAACCGGTCGACCCCAGCCGGCTGGAAAGTAAAGACTCTGCTTGATTTTTACATCTCCAATCCCGTGTATTTGTTATCTGGAGGGGACCCATCGAGTCACGGACCCTAACATTCGGATCCCCTGGAACTGGAGTTACAGACAGTTGTTAGCTGCCATGTGGGTGCTGAGATTTGAACCAGGGTCTTCTGCAAGAACAGCCAGTATTCTTTACCACTGAGCCATCTCTCCAACCAAGTTCAGATATTTTTAACACAGCAATAGAAATGAAACAGTTGGTTCACTGGTTCTTCCACATGGGCCAGTCATCAGGCTGTCAGACTCTGGGGCCTCTTCCACTGCTTTGAAATTAGTCAAATGCTTGGGAAAACTGAGTTTTTGCCAATTGTTGTAGAAACTGCTATATACACACCAAACTCCATTTCTTCTTCTTCCAGTCTCCCTTGCAGTTAGGGCAGATCAAATGACAGCTTCAGCCAGTACAGTTCAAGTAGAAGCGATGTGTATCCTTCCTGGCCCAGCCAACAAACACCCCTACAGGTAGCTGCCCCCTTATGCTCTACAAAGACAGACTTGATGGCACATGAAGGCATCAGAGCCACAGAGGAAGAAATGTGACTCCTCAAATATCTGGACGACACACTGTTCTGTTTCAAATGTGAAATGCCCTCCGCAGGTTTATTTGTTGAAGCCTAGGTCCCCAGCTTGTGGTGTTATTTTGGGAGGTTCTAGAAACTTTAGGAGGCTGCCTAGTTGAAGGAAATGAGTCCCTATAGGCGTGTTTTTGGAAGCTACATCTTGTCCTAGGCCTGTCTCTTCCTGCCCACCATAATATGAGCTTCTCTGCCAAGCCTTCCTAGTTTTCACGGACTAAAACCTCCAAATCCATGAGCCGTAATATATCTGACCTCCCTTGAGTTGTCACCGTGGTGAAAGATTGGCAAACATAGGCTCCCACTCAGCAGTCTTGTCCACTGCAAGCTTTACACAGGGGAAAGATAAGCTATATTGTTGGAGCCACTCCACACCCATGAATTTGTTACAAGTTCCAGAATTGCTGCAACAGCAGAGTCTGTCCTGATCATCACAAACCTGCCCTTACCATGGTGGGAATTCATAGAAACCCAGGATTTTACTAGGAAACAGAACCTGGGAGCTGAAACAAGAGTCACTATCTCCATGCACCATCTCCTGGGACTTGGGAGAAGAGTTCAACTGCCCACATTTGTGAAACCAGAGCATGTGACTAAGAGGAAGAAATGTAAGCCATTTTCCCCCCAAGTTCTTTTCTTTCAGATTTCATCAATCAGATCATCCAGATCCAGGATTACCTGAAGTTATTTCATTCAAAGACTATGGAAAACAGAGCACTGAAGTATGCAGGAAGCAATTACACTCGGAGAAGATTCTGAATAGCACAATCATGGGCAGCTATTTAAAGAAAAAGGACAATCCAGATTGCAGAGGATGTTAGATTTACACTAAATGACTAAATTAAAAGACCAGAGGACTGGAGTGGCCCCAGAGAGAGTCCTGTCCCAGGGCAAGAGGGCTCACAGTCCAACCAATAATAGTAACTAGGGAAGGACAGATACCTGAATATTCTCTCTCTCTCTCTCTCTCTCTCTCTCTCTCTCTCTCTCATGCTCTCTCTCTCTCTCTCTCTCTCTCTCTCTCTCTCTCTGTGTGTGTGTGTGTGTGTGTGTGTGTGTGTGTGTGCTTCTGTTCATTTGTATGCATTTGGAGGCTAGAGATTCTTCAATCACTCTTCACTGTGTTTTTTGAGACAGGGTCTCTCCCTGAACCTGTAGCTTACCGACAGCTAGACTATCTGGCCAGCAAGCCCCAAGGATCTGCCAGCCTCCATCCAACCCCCTAGCACTAGAGTTACAGACATGCCAGGGCCCAGTTTTTTTCTGTGGGTGTTAGGAATCTGAACTCAGGTCCTCACGCTTTCACAGCAAGCACTTTACTAAGTCACCCACCTCTCCAACTTCTCCAAATGCCTTTGTGTCCCTCAAAAGTTCTTAAGGGAAAAATCACACCACATTGCATTTGCCACCGAGGGCACATGAGGTTGCATACACCATAAATCTCCTTATTTTCTAAAGTCTTTTCTGATCAAAGAAGAAACAAACCGGCTCTCCTCCCCTTTATCTTTCATTTTTCAGTAAACAGAAAATCAAGCCTAGCAAGGCAGGTGGCAACATAAAAAGTACAATCTTGGACCAAGAAGAGGTGCATCAACAGGAGAACGGCATTGTGGGTGGCGTTAGAGGCAGCCTGAGGATGCACACAGACAGGAAGCAGCTTGGAGTTTGTCATCCCCCATCACCTCCTTCACAATGGCTTCAGTAGGCATCTGCTCCATACACATACATGGCCACATTCTGTGTTTTGTGATTGAACAGATACAGATACGCAACCTCAGGGTACTCAACTTAGAGCTGGCCAGCAGTAGCCTGTGAGAAATTTCTGCCCTAGACTAATAGTGGGGGTTAAGCCATCTGAGTCAGGAAGATAAAATGGGGGTGGCGTCTCAAGAATATGAATTAGAGGTAGGAAAAGAGTCTGTGTCTGGTAGTAAGAGAAAGGGATCACAGAGAAAGCACAGGCAGGATTAGGAAGGTTATGCAGTAGTGGAAAGCAGAAATTGTGTACTAGAGCAAGCAGGCACTGTGAGGAGGCAGGTCTCAAAATTCAAGGGATGTACTGAAAGTGAGGGTTTCAAAGTGTGCGAGATAAGGATAAAAGGAGGTGTAGTCCATGATAACTGGCCACAAGAAGGTCAACCCATTGCAGTTTCAGGGAAGGCCAGAGGAGGGGTAGTTCCAGGACAATAAGGTTAACAAACAGCCTTCTGGGTCCCATCATTCATTCCAGACTCTGGTGCTCTGCTGTGCTGGGGTCCTACTCTTCTCTAGAGATCAAACAACTTTGTCTTCATTCCTAAAAGCACTGGCAGAGACGGAGATTCCTGTTTTCCTCATTTCCAAGTGTATCTAGCAATCCATCCTTTACTTGAAGAAACATGGCTAAGTGCATCCCTTGTCACCAAGAAGCAGTATGTGTGTGTGTGTGTGTGTGTGTGTGTTTGTGTTGTGTATTCTTGTGTCTATATGTATTTGTGTGGGGTGTGGGTGTCTGTGAGAATGTGTGTGTGTGTGTGTGTGTGTATCCCCATGTCTCTGTGTGTTTGTGTGTGGTATGTGTGTGTGTTTTCAAAGTGTAGATATGTGTGTGTGTTACTCATTGGAAATGATAGTCCCAACAATACAGAAGTGAGCTTGGCAGGGGTGTGTTTGGGAGGCCACCGAATGGGGGTAAATAAACGCCCAGGCTCCTTTGGGCTTCTTCATGTTCTTGGCTAGTACTAGATCTATGGCTTCCTTAGATTCCTTTTCTCAAAAATATACTAAGTATTGATAGTAGAAGTCACGTACCCCTTCTGTTTCTATTATGGATCATTTGTTTTTACTCAAGAAATCAACTCATCTTCCCTAAAGAATGGTTTGTAGACTGTGTTGGTTGAGACCCTCAGTTAACAGGGGAAGAACCCCACTTAGGGTCAGTTGGGCTAAGCTGCCACTACCCTTGTGCTGACTTCTTCTGGCTTGTTGGGCACCTGCTGGTAGCCTATGCCTACTCTCTTAGGATGAACTGGGAGGGGCACTGGGAGGAGCACGGCTCCTGTATTCTTGTCTTTACAGCTTCCCGAGTCCGGCCCAACTTCCTTAGAGCAACTGCTCTGCCAGCGCAGTGAGAGCAGCTCGCATTTGAATCAAGCATTAGACACTTAGCAAGAGATGTGGAGCGAAGCCTAGAGGAGCTGTTGGGGTCCCACACACCCACACTTTGCTGTATACACTGTTACTACCTTCACTGTCCAGGCTGTGAGCAGGGCCAAAGGACCACACCTCCCCTATAGCCTGCTACTCCCCACTAGGCCAGTAGGAGGCAGCATTGCCCCTCCCTGCCTGCTCAGCGTCTGCTGTCCTGACTCCAGACTTCTAGCTCAACAGATCAGTGTTAATTAAAAAGATTGTTTTCAGAAAGTCTATCATTTCTCACGTGCCAAGAACCTCCCAGATTAATCGAGATCTTCCTCCTCTTTTCAGGCTTCAAATTCTAAAATAGAATCATGAAACCCTAAAGCCAGACGGGAACTCTAGACACATACCACGGCAGCCCTAGTTTAAAAATGACTAGGCTCCCCGGAGCAGAGCCTCGGTGATATATATTTAATATTTGGTAGAAAATGGTTAAGTATTCTGAACTAACACTAAAAACAATCAAGGAGAGATAAAATATCTGTATGAGGTTTCAGTTGTCAATCTAGAAAGCAGAACTAAACTTTTAATTATTAAAAAAGTAACTGGAATCTACATTCCAAGTCTTGCTGCTGTAACCACACAAGGTTCTGTTCACCCCCGGAAGGAGTCCATGATCCCAGAGGTAGAAACAGAAGAAGAAAGGCTTGCTGACAACATGCCTACATTCTGATGGTGCTACAAGTTTTTGGAGAAAGCTTGAGTATGCCCAAGAGGTGCTCCTGTCCGCCATCTCTGTGAGAAACTGGGGTACCCAGAGGCATTCCTGCTTTATAATGAAAGCTGAGCACATCCACAAGGGCTCCTTCCTGCCATCTTAACCTTTGAACATGTGTTCCATGACCTGAGCTAAGCAAAAATTATGTCTGTCATCTTTCCTTCTTGAACATGACCTTAAACTGAGCATGCTCAGGAATATGTCTGCCCCCTAAAGTACTCTCCTATATGATCATGTGTAAGCCCCTCAAACAAAATCCCCACACTTCCTTTGACAAGGAGTACGAGTGAACTGCTGTGAAATCATTCCTGTAGTCTCCTTACCTGCTGCATCTAATAAATCTTTCCTCACTCTCACAAAAACCAAACAACAACAACAACAAAAAAAAAAAAACCCAAAACTACTCTTCTTATTTTTTATTTATTATTTTTATCTCACGTTGTGCTGGATAGCTTTAGTGTCAACTTGACACACCTGAGTTGAGGGAGCCTCAATCGGGAAACTGCCTCTATTGTCTATTGCTGTGGCCATGTCTGAAGGGCATCTTCTTGATGAGTGATGTGGG
>NW_008350786.1:62178-89173 GCF_000622305.1 Nannospalax galili
TGTGTTGCATAAGAAAGCAGGCTGAGCAAGGGCCAGGGGAGCAAGCCTGTAAGCAGCGTTCCTCCATGGCCTGTGCTCCAGCTTCTGCCTCCAAGTTCCTGCCCTGAGTTCCTACCTTGGGCTCCCTGATGAACTGCATGCGACCTGGGAGATGTAAGACAAATAAACCCTTTCCTCCCCAAGTTGGTACTGGTCAGAGTGTTTTGTCACAGCAATGAAGAACAAACTAAGATACACGTGTATGAGTGTATTGCCTGCATGTATGTAAGTCCACCTCTGTCATGCAATGCCCATGGAGGTCAGAAGAGAGCATCAGATTCCCCTGGAACTTTAGTTACAGATGGCTGTTAGCCATCAAGTGGGCACTTGGAATTGAACCTGGATATGCTACAAGAACAGTGAGTGCTCTTAATTGCTGAGCCATCTCTCCAGCCTCCAAACAACTAATCTTTAAGTAGAAATACTTGTGCAAATCAAGTAAACAAGCACTGTACAATAGAAACAAAAGAAGCCAAAAACGCAAATCAGATATAGAATTGTAAAGTATCTACTAGAAAATTTATTTTGTTGTTGTTGTTTAGACAAGGTCTCATTATGCAGCCTTGGCTAGCCTAGAACTCACTATGTAAACAGGCTGGCCTCAAATTCACAGAGATTCTTCTGTCTGGGATTAAAGGTATATAAGAGCAAACCTGGTTTAAAGTGTTTTAAGTAAAAAGAAATAGAAGTGGGGCCAGAGAGATTATTCAGTGGGTAAAGGTGCTTGCCGCCAAGGCTGTGGCCTGAGTTCAGTCCCTGCATCCCACTTGGTGAAAGAGGAAAACCAGTTCCCTCAAGTTGTCTTCTGACATCCACATGTATACACACACACACACACACACACACACACACACATGCACACCCCATGGTATATGTGAGTGCTCTTGCAAACACACACACACAAAATAAATAAATATAAAAAGGAACCAGGAAAAGTGGAAAAAGCAGATTAAACAATCTTTAGTATTTAATTCATATACCAAAAATATAATTTCACCAAGTAATCAATAAAAATTGGTGGTGTGTCGGGGGGTGTCATTCCAGGTCTTTGCAACCTGAAGAGTACTTTGACTTACTGCACATTTTAATTTGGACTAGCCACATTTCATATGCTCCACAGCTACATGCAGCTGATGGCTACCAGATGGGACCATGCAGACTCAAACAACAGGTCTGTACAGAACCTCATGGAATCTTCAGAACACACTGCGATAGACATCTCAGCTCCCCAGAACACTCTAGAGAAATGTTTTACATAAATAGAATATAATGGGCTTGTTCACTTGGATTAAAAAGAGGTTGCTCTTTCAAAATTATGAACTTTTAGCTCCATCTCCCCTCCTCAGATCAACTACAGATAATAATAATAATGGCGCCATCACAATTCTCAAACAACGATCTGAAAGGACTCAGGCCAATGTCATGACAGAAGAGGCTGCCCTGTTCTGTCCCGAGGAGCTGAGGCTTGTTGATCCAGGAGCACTATATACAGTATCCACATGCTTGCTAAGGACAAATGAGTATTTTTTTCCTCAGTACTAACAACACCAGCAGGAATTTGCACATTCCCAACCTTCTCTTTTCTGGGACTTGATGGGAGAGATGAGTTGTAATCACAGTGTGTTAACTCAGGACAAAGTAGAGTATGTCAGGCAGATTGTGTTTGGCCAGTTGTTGTCAAGAAAGAGCAAACAGCTTTGGGATGCTGAGTAGCTTTTGCATGTTCCAAAAAAAGAAAACCCAGCAGTTTCCAGCACAACGTCAAGGTGGAGGACAAAGTCAAGGTCAAACAAGGCACCAATAAGAACCAGGCTAAGAGAGGTACCTACCTGTGTCCCCAAGCCTGTTGTCCACCATGCACATTAGGGTCCCTCTTGGGTGGTATTTTACACTATTCACAGCAGTCTTCTAGGTTTGTTATGACAGCTGGGCCAAAGTTTGCTCATGCTCTAACTATACCCCAAGAGCTACTGCTTTTTTGCCTTGACAGTGACCTGGAGAATGGGGGTTACTTTCAATCAGTGCACAGTGCTGTGGGCACAACTTGACTTAGCCTCACACATGTGAGTAGGCCAGGACTCCCTTCGGTTATGGATTCCCTTTTTGTGCAAGAATCTATGGTAAGCATATTTGTTGTTCTGAGTCCCTAGTCATTTTTTCTAAAAATAGTGGTTGACATTCACCAACCACTTATTATACTTCCCACCTATTATGTGCTTAGCTCATTTAATGCTCTGCAAGGAATAGTGATTCCAAACTCCATCCCAAGAGCTTCATATCCAGTTAGGGCTTCTTAAACTTTTTCCACTTGAAACCTCTTTTTGCCCAAGAAATTTTTATATGAGTCTGAGCATATAGGTATATAAAATAGGTATGCAGATCAAACATTTACTGATAACAAGTCATTAAAATTTTTACTTTAAATCACTTCTTTGGTATACATATAATTTTACCATTTATTAAACATACAAGCAATTTGCATGCTAATGAATGAATATGGTTATTTAATTTTGCATAAAGAATTAATTATTGGGGGGCTGGCGGTACAGTTCAAAGGTTAAGAGCACTGGCTGTTCTTGCAGAGGACCCAGGTTCAGTTCTCAGCACCTATGGCTGCTAACAACCATCCATAACTCCAGTTCCAGGGGCTCCCATGCTCTCTTTTGGCCTCTGCAGGCATTGTACAAATGTGGCACACTTACATACGTGAAGGTAAAACACTCATACACATAACATTAAAATAAAATTTAAAAATAAATAAATAAAAATAAAATGTAGAGACCAATACACTTATGACCTAATAAGCAACATTCCAACAACTCCTCCTGCTCCCCCTGCTCCTGGGGGGCTGGCGGTACAGTTCAAAGGTTAAGAGCACTGGCTGTTCTTGCAGAGGACCCAGGTTCAGTTCTCAGCACCAACACAGTGGCTAGCAACCATCCCTAACTACAGTTCCAGGGGATCTGGAGCCTTCTTCTGGCCTTCTCAGGCATTACATACATGGGTGCACTTACAGACATGCAGGCAAAATACTCATACATATAGCATAAAAACAAATGATTTTTATTCATTATTTTTATTTTATGTGTATGAGTATGCACACATGTGACATACACAAACACACAAATAAAAATAATTTTTAAAAAAACTCAAGTCAGTAACTCATCCAGCAATTTTTTAAAGCTTAAACATTCCAACAATACAATCCAAAAAATACATTCAATTGATACTTACATGCTAAAAAAAAAAGGTTAAAAAGTATTAAAAGTCTTTGTTTTCCATAATTACATCATTGTGTTTCTATGAGAACAAGAAGTTTCATGTATGCCATGGAAACATGACATTCTGAGCTGAGGTGTTTTAGGCAGTTGGTTGGCATTGCCTGGAGTGAGGGCACCTACAGTGAGAGTGCACATGTTATACGTCTGGAACCACGGCTGCAGGGAAGTCTCATGGCGTGCAACACAGTGAGCACTGCCAGGAATACCCCAGATTCACCACAAGTTGTTGGTTAAAAGAACCTAAGCTGCTTTCTTAGTGCATTTGACTTTGAGTCCTGAATGCTCATAACAATATCACAATACCTTTTACGTAATGGATTCTAAAAGATGTTCTCTGCTGTTTGCCCAGATAAATTCTGTTCTAAAATAAAGCAGTTTTATTCACAGCCTAGAGTAAAAGCTCATAGAAGATAGTCAGTTCAACAGTGTGGTTCACTTCTGTATCCTGAGCTCTAGAACTATTTTCCTGGTCTAATGCACATAGTAACTTGTTTTACATACTGTTCTGAATGTTTTCTTGTTACTTTTCCTTATAGAATTAAGACTGTAATCATTTCATGGATTAGGAGGAAGAAAGAATGACTCTTATACATTGATATAAAAGTTTCCCAACAGAATAAAAGCAATTCTCTATCCACACATGTGTGGACTAATCTGAGGAAACAGCCATTACACAGCATGTATTGAATTTGCCTGCCATGCAGGGCATGCCTGGTGTGCACTACAGACCTCTCTTTTTCTGTTTTTAATCTGTGACCCACACCATAGCTACTGTTTCTTAGGATACAGTACTCAGGATCCAGTTAATCTTTTAACACCCACTTTACTCCATAGATTCATTTTACTTTGCCATCATGCTAAACATGAATGCTTTATACCTGATGAGCATTCAGATATGGGAAGGCTATATGAATGAAAATTAAGGTACCCTAAGAATTTGGTTAGATGGCAGGAGTAAGCTCTGATATTCTGCAGCACAGTAGGATGATAGAGATCATGACAGTTTATTATTTTATAAATATGTAGGAGAGGGGAGTTTCAAGTTCCCCATCATAAAGAATTATCAAATGTTTAAGGAAATATAGACATAATTACCCTAATCTCTTCATTACACATTTATACATGGAACCCTCTTATCACACTGAACTGCATAAATATGGACAACTATTATATGTCAGAAAAAGATATGCCACTCAGGGACCATCGTGAAAGAGGGGGTGAAAAGATTGCAAGAGCCAGAGGTCAAGAGGATCAGAGCAAAACAGAGTCTTCTGGACATGCAGGACTGATGCACGCATGAACCACTGCAGCTGTGGTTGCCTTCAAAAGAACTGCACAAGATCAAGACAGTCAACGTTCTGGCATGGAGTGGGAAGGGGTTCATGAGCCTATGCCTCTAAGAAGCTAGAGAGAGTTAACGGTTTCTGGGGGGAGTCAGTTGTCATTTAAGGTGTAGCTCCCGGTAGGCAGACAGTCCTAAACCCAGAAGTATAGACAGCACAAATTAGAGTCAATGGGTTGGTTATCAAATCAAAGGAAAAAGAGGACACAAAGTGGCAGGGAGAGAGTAGGGAGATGGAGGAAGGGAGGATCTGGGGAGAAAGTGATCAGAATATATTGTATGAAATTCTCAAAGAATGAAAATACTTGTTTTTCCAGGATAGCTAGGGCTATAGGGAGACCCTGTCTCAAAAAGACCAAAAATAAAGTTTTTTTAAAGACATGCTAAAAATAGGGGCTGGAGAGATAGCTCAGCTGTTAAGAGCACTGACTGCTCTTGCAGAAGACCTGAGTTCAATTCCCAGCATCCACATGGTGGCTAACAACCATCTGTAACTCCAGTTCCAGGGGATCTGACATCCTCTTCTGACCTCCACAGGCATTGTATGACATGGTGCACTTACACACATGCAGGCCATATACTCATACACATAAAATAAAAATAATAAAAATTTAAAAGATATGCCAAAAATAAATTACATTAAGTTTTTATAATTAAAGTATAAAAAGGGGGAAATGAATACACTTTCATTTTTTAAAATATAGTAGGTAGCCTTTGGGATAACCATGGAGTTTAACATGGTTAAACTTGTAACATCATTTCAGTGACTTTCCCTGATGTCTGCACCTTGACTCACTTCATCACTAGGACCAAGACTGTCTATCTGAATCTGGGTATATGTCACTTTTGTAACAACCAACCAGTAATTCAAGAGTTTCATCCCCAAATTACAGTGTCTAAGTTCTAATTTATGGCTGATTGACATAAACATTATAGAGTGAGGAGAAGGTAATAGGTTAGACTCAAGGAATCTAGAAGTTGTAATGTTATCAGATAAATGAATCATCAGGGACCAGAGGGACTTCTTTATAGTGATGACTTTTATAAGACTTCAGTCTCTTCGGAGTGTTCTATCATACCTAATATTATCTTGACTGCTTGTTCTCCATCTCCTTCCACGGAACAGCATGTTCTGTGAGAGCAGAGACCGTCTTGTTCATTACTGTATATTCAGTTCCTGGCACATGGCATATACTAAACACAAACTTGTTGAACAAAAGAATAAACAAAAGTAAAAACTTGAGGCAACTCTTGCCTTTACACTATTTCTAGTGCTAAAGGTTTAAGAACGCCTCTGGAAGTTACCCAAGAAAGCTTTCCCCACACAAACACATGGGCTACAATGTAGGTTCTCTGTGCCCTGGTTACTAGTTTATCTGAGTCTAGAGTGGGAGAATGCTACACAAGCTGCAGCAGGCAGATTTAGTACTGACAGGCAGGCATGAAAGGATAGAAAAAGCCTTGACTCCATTGCAAATGTGTCCCCAAGGTTCAGGAAACCTACTTAGGGTGCCCAGTCTCCATATTCATGTCCTGCTAACACTGTGGCTGAGAGACCCTGTGAACAGTTCACCCTGGACTGTATACCCTGAGCAGTGCTACACGCTGGTCCAAAACCTTGAAGGACCTCTTATTTCTTGGGGTAACTGGAGCAGAGCCAGGCTCTTTGGGCCAACACTCTACCACTGCCACCCTCTCAAGGAGCTGCATTTTCAGTGCTTTCTACAGTTGTTCTTGAGGACTTTAAGCAAAACTGGGGAGCGAGGGGGATGCCAGGTCTTTCCAAGGTCATTTAGAGAACTGTCCTAAAGGAGTCATGAGAAAGAAGTGTCTGGGACTCAATGGAAAGTTTTCTTTTAAAATATCAGTAGTGTCTATCTCTGGTATCTCTAGTATTCTTTAGTTTTGTACTGGCATTCAAAGTGGTTCTGTCCTCTACTCCATTCCAAAATTACATTTTCAGTGTTTTGTTAGGTCTCTCAGGGACCAACATCTGGATTAGTTACCAATTACTGAGTGAAGTGTTCCCTCAGAGTCAGTGCATGTAGAGGTCAGCCTGTGCCTGCCCCAGGTGACTCCTTGTTGCACAGAGTATGGGCTTTCTGGCTGCTGCTCATCCTCAGCTACTCCATTTACAGGCTAGATGCTAAGGTAGAATGACTCTGCATCCTGTTTGTAGATGTGAACAACCACCATCTGTGTAGCACAACCGTAGGACACAAACTGATAAATGACTTATTCATGCTAATAAACAATTACCCCCTGTGAGCATACCAAAACTTTAAACACATGGACTCACTGGACATATCGGAGACACCAGGTACAAAAGCTCACCAAAGACACCAGACCAACAACCTAAGATGCAAACTTCTCACATAAGATGTGTAAAATGCCTAGGACTGTTCATGACACCCTGGTCCATAACCTTGTCACAGACCACCCCAGCTCAGCTCGAATTGATTTTCCCTGCAATTGAAATCTCCCACATCAGCACTGACAGATCCATAGGAGTGTGTTAAACCAAAGTCTAGTCAACTGCATTTGTTTGCATTGACTCTCTTATATTGCTACCTTTTTCTCTTCTTTGCTTTTTTACCCCAAATGATGTGACTCAAACCCAGGACCTTGCCCATGCTAGGCAAGCATGACAGGGTCCCCCTATGTAGCCCAGGTTAGCTGTGAACTCATGATTCTCCTGCCTCTGCCTCAATAGTGCTGAGATTATAGGCATGTGTTCCCTTTTTAAGTCCTATAATCTCTTTTTCAATTTTCTGAGACAATATAAATGTCTGAAGTGTGATATATGATTTCAGTGTTGACATTGCATGTTAAGGTGTTATCAATCAAGACTGGAGCAGAATAGAGAACTGACGGCCATGACCATGATGCCAAGTGAAACCAGGAGTATTCCATGCAGAAAAGCCAGAGAAGCTGATGCATCTTGTAAATCTATTGATAGGCAATGAATTCTGACATTATAGAAAGACCAAAATGCATAGGTCTACATTCATGACAGAACCTTAAAACAATTGTGATAAAATAGAGAATATATACTTGGTCTTTGTCCCTGATTCCTGGCACATTGTTCCTAAATTTGTAAAATCTAGGATATCAAAAACTTCTTTTTATGATAATGAGATGATTGGTGGCTGGGTGCCCCTAGATAGACTTGGAATAGGAGCTGATCATCACAAAGTCCACAGAATAGCTTTCAGTGCCACACTGCAATCCCTGGGTCAATGAACAATGATTTAGTCAATTATACTTGTGGAATGAAACCTCCAGAAACATCCCTAAGCAGCAGCGTTCAGAGAACTTCAGGTTGGTGAACACATCAAGGTTCTGGAACAGCAACATGCCAAGGAGAGGATGATAACTACTCCCCCATACCCTGCCCTCCACATCTATTTTGTTTGGCTATTGTAATAAACTAGATGTAGTGAAGTATGCTCATGATATCTGAAAGCACATTCCAGAAAGTGATTGAACCTGGGGAGATAGCCAGTTTATAGCTGGTTGGAATACTAAGAGGTCAGAGCATGTAACTGGCATCTGAGGTACAGGCAGTCTGCTAGGACTGAGCCATTAACTCGTAGGATCTGCATGTATTCCAGAGAGTTACTGTTAACTGAATAAAATGAACTGAACTAAACATCCAGTTCATGTCTGGAGAATCAGAGAATTGGCTGTTGGTGTAGAAAACACCCAGACATCTAGTGTTAGAAGTGATTTTAATAAGAACATCTTGACAATAAACATTTATTATCTCTATAAGGAACATGAGGACAGCTTCTTTTGATGGTTCTGAGTTATAGAGTCTTTTTTATGTGTATGAATCTATTGACTGCATGTATGTATATGCACACATGTCATGCAGTGTCCGTAGAAGTCAGAAGATGGTGTTGGATCCCCTGGAGTTACCAACAGTTGTTAGCTGCCATGTAGATGCTGGGAATTGAGCCCTGGTCCTCTGCAAGAGCAACCAGTGCTCTTAACCACTGAGTCATCTCTCGGGCCCCTGGGTTAAAGTCTTTTTGAGGAGTTATAATTAAGATAGTGGACTGGGCTACAGTCACTCAAAGTCTTCACTTGACTGAGAAGCTTCTCTTCCAAAATGGTTCACTCCATGTGGCCTAACTAGTACTGTTTGTGACAGGAGGCCTCAGTTCACAGCATGGGCTTCCCTGCTAGACTGCTTAAGACATGGTAGCAACTTCCCACAGAAAGTGCTTAAAGAAGGCAAAGTGAAAGCTATCATGTGTTTTATGTGCTGTGTCGTAATTCACCATCTGCTACTTGTTACCTGAGTCATCCTGACCAGCTCCTTCTATGAGGAGAATTATACAAGAAGGTCTTTACCAGGAAGTAAGGTTCTTTGGAGGTTATCTTGGAGGTTACTGGCCCTACAGTACTCAAATACATTTTCACAGTGTGTGAATGAATTTTTCTAATTAGCTGTAAACACTCCTCATGCAATCCATTTGGATCTAACATTAGAAGTCAGGTTTCCAAAAATATGAAACTATAGAGGCTGTAGTGTTTTTACTGTGAGAGATCTCAGGCAAAATATTCTATTTTTATTGTGTCTCAAATCTTAAGATGAGTGTTGTAAAATCACCATGAAATTAGTTTTAGGGCCAGAAGGGTGTTCATTATTAAAACTTTCCCACAGGGTTGGCCCCAGACAAAAATCATTTCTCACCCACCTCTACAAATCTCCACAGCCCTCCATCAACCGTTGAATGCATGAGTCAGCTCAATAGATAAAGACACTTGTTTTGCAGGATTTCCTTTTACACACCTTGAAAGTAGTGGTTGGAGATAATAATCATGTATAATGATGCTTCATTATAGTCAATAAAATCAATTTTTCTTCTAACTTTAAAAACTCATCCCTAGGGTTTAGAGAGATGGCTCAGCAATTAAGAGCACTGGCTGTTCTTACAGAAGACCCAAGTTTAAATCCCAGCACCCACGTGGTGGCTGACAACTGTAACTCCAGTTCTAGGGGATCCAATGCCCTCTTCTATCTTCCTCAGGCACTGCACAAGATGGGTGCACTTACACACATGCAGACAGTACATTCATACACATAAAATAAAAATAAATAAATCAGAAAAAAAAAACCTCATCACTAAAACTTTGGTTGAACATCTATGATTTGCTGGCTTCTAATTAGGAGTTGGGATGTGTGAAAATCCTTAAAGCTGGAAATCTTTGTTGTGGAGAGATTATCAGGTATCTAGATCTTCTTGAGAGGCAGCAGATTTCCCACACCTCAACTTCAGCTCTCCTGAAGAATGTGTGCACTGAGATGCAGCGCAAGTAGGGTTCACTTGTTTGTGCATTTAGCACAGGTTTTCTGAGTACCTCCTTCATGCCAGACATTGTTAAAGTTGCTAACGCATCTTGATACTTCTGGGCTTTGCTCAAATATCTTTACTTCAGTAAAGGTTCGACTGACCAGTATATGAAAACCTGCAATGAAATTGCAGCTTTGCCTAAGTTGCTTACTCTTAGGCTCTGGGTTGGGTTTTGTTAAAGCACATGCCATTTACTAAACACGTGACAGTTTATTTCTCTGTTGCTTTTCACTTTTGCCTTTCTCCCCAAATCCTCTTTCATGCCAGAATTTCAGCTCCACAGTGGAAGGAATCTTAATCTGTTTTCTTCACTGATAGAATGGTTGGCTCATAAAAGGTAATAAGTACTTGATACATATGTCTGCCTTATGGAAACCCCTCCTCCCCCTACACATACATACAGATGCTGTTCACTGGGCTAAATCTAGCTGTGATGCTGTTATAATGTCCATATCTTTCAGCTATTCCCTATAAATGCCCCTCCAGTAGGGTGTGGAAGGTCATACCTGTAATCCCAGTACTTGGGAGGCTGAGGCAGAAGGACTGCCATGAGTTTGAAGCCAACCTGGGCTATATAGTGAGTTTCAGCCCAACCTAGGCTACAGAGTGAAAATAAATAAATAAATAAATAAATAAATCCCCAGGCAGTCTGTGGCTTCTCTTCAGAATAACCCTAAATGCCCTTGTTGCAAAGCCTGGATCCTCAAGGTACCCCCAGGTTCCAATTTCACACTTGTTTTTGTGAAAATATAGTTTTCTTTTCAAATGTAAATGTTCAAGAGGAACCAAATGCTCCCTGAACTCTGCCAGGCAATGCTCCTGGGCTTAGGGAAGAAAACATGTTTGTTTTCCTCTCAAATTGGTCAAACAAGGTCATAAAGCTCCTACCTACTTTTGTTAATAAAGTTAAGATGTCCACCACTCCCTTCCCAAACTATGAAAAGGCAAAGCTCATTACTCTCCAAAAGCCACATAAAAATAACAACATTCTACTGACAGTTTAATAAAAACCAGCACAGGTGACATGGAAAGTCTCAAGAGAATGACAACTGGAATTAAACAACGGCCCTGCAGAGGACAGATTAAAGACCCTTAATGCACACAATCAACACAGATGTTTGAAGGAGGCTTAATTAAAATAACTTAATTAAAGCAATGAAAAATGGTAACTGATTTAAGTAATATCTATAGCCTTTCAATAGAGATCCTTACATTAGTCTGTACAATGCAGATTAGACACAAGGAACTATTTTTCTGGATAGAAAACAAACTGGGAACAAAGAGTATTCTATGTCAAGATCAACACAAAACAAAATGAAGAGCCTGAGAAGACGGGAAAGTTCCCGAAACCAGCAATTAAGAGCTGCCTCGGGAATTTAAAGGAGTGTTTTGGTGGAAGGACACACATCAAAAAAAAAAAAAAAAAAAAGCCTTTGTGGTTTTTGTTTCTTTTGCTGAAGAAAGAAGTCGTAATTCGCCTTGCAACATGTGACAGAATTGCCGAACCTGATACCCAAGAGCTGAGCTGTCCAATGAAGCGATCCCTGGCCACACGGGCAGAAACCAGAATGAAAAGTGCAGTTCATCTCTTCAGTCACATCAGCCACATGTGACCTAGGACAGCTCAGGATACTGAACATTTCCATCATGGCAGAAAGTTCTAAAAGATCACACTGCTATGAACTTGACAGAAAAGCAAATCCTGGCCAGGGTTTGTACCAGTTGGCTGGGTTGCTGTTTGTTTATTTGTTTGTTTTTTTAATCCAGTGAGTTATATTACCATTGTTTACAGGAATATGGGTGCCTTACTAGTGACTACACCACTGAAGAAAATGTCTTTCCTCCCCCACCGTTTACTCATTATATAAAACCTGAAGGAGAGGTGGAACCTCATGAGCTCCTTCCCACTCCATGGCAGGCTGTTAATGAGACTAACCTTGTGCAGACCTTGTGCAGGTAATCACAGCTACTGTGACTCAAAGAGTGCAAGAACCACGTCATTCCCAGATGTTAACATTCCACACTACCTCCACCCCACCCCCACTTCCTCCAGTTCTTACATTCTTTCCACCCCTTCATGCCAGTCCTTGAGCCTTGTGGGTGGTGAGTCACTCTTAATACTTCTACACACACACACACACACACACACACACACACACACACGAGGCCCAGTGATATAAAAGCAGCCTAAAACCTCTGGTTACTCACATACTTTGGTAGAAGGGTAGACATGAAAACAACCAATTACAAGAAAACAACCAATATTATAACAAAGTTAATTAAGGCATTGTAGAAGACTGGGTTTTCTCACAGAGATTGGCCTGCTTCTGCCTCCTGAGTGCTGGGATTAGAGGCTTCGCCACATCAATTAGCACTGATATTAGCATCTTAATCAGCAAATTTTGAGTAAAGGAGATAACCCTTCATAGTGTGGGAAGACTTTCCCCAGTCAATTGATGGAACAAAAATGAGTGATGGCTTCTGAGCAAATGGGAATTCTGGCAGCAGACTGCATTTGTATTATAATTCTCCCCTGGATCTCTAGCCTGCTAGCCCACCCTGTAGGCTTTGCTCTTGCCAACTTTCACTATTGCTTCAGTGAATTCCTTAAATACCACTCCCCCATCCCGTTCTCAGCTTCCATATACATATCCTATTGGTTCTGTTGCTCTAGAGAACCATAGCTAACACACACACACGATACACATGCTCCACTAAGGCCTCAAGTTCTATCTAATATCTTTCACAATTTGGACTATTTCAGGAGTCCTGGGAATGACAGTCACCACAAGGAGACCATATCATCATGTTCTTGTGATGATTAAATAGCAGCCCCTCCTTGCCTCAGAGAATCGCCTGCCCCAAAGTCACACCCCTCCTGAAGCAGCTCCTCCCATCCAATACTGGTCTGATAGGGTTCGGGGGTTAAGTGTCTTCCCACCTTGTTTCAATTTAGGGAACGTGTGAAGGGGCATCGCCACTCCAGAGTTTTTCACAGTGGCCTCCTGACTTGGTTCAGCCTCATTCTCTGTCCTGTTGCACTTACTACCACCCCTGTATTTTCTGATGTTGAGAGTACCCCAAATTTTACTTCCAGCATGCAATATCCACTCCAGAGTTCACTTTGCATCAACCCCATGCCATGGCCCAGCTCACCCCCACCAGCCCCAATACTATTAGCTGTGATCTGGATGTGGAGATCTCAGAAAATCTCAACCAGTGCCACAGTTAGCAGCCTTGATTACTTGCCCCTAGCAGACAGCTCCAGAGAGCTTGCTATGAGTGATATCATCTTTCAACCTCTTAAATCTTTGGGAAGCTTATTTCAACATTTTCTAAATCCCTCTCTGGGTGCCTAGAACCAATGATAGACAGCAATGCCGTCTAAGGGGACACCCAAGCCTGGATCAAGACTCATCTGGTCTTGTGCCTGTTCCTCCATTTGGGACATTCTCTAATTCTCTTCTACATAAAAGATCAACAAGGTACTCTGTGAGACCCCAGAACCTGCCCCTTTGTGTGTACTAGACTAGCACCAATTTTAAAAAGGTACCCGGCAAGCAGATGGTTCCTCCTACCCAGAACATTTCTTTCTCAAGATCACACAAGACTGGGCTGACAGATGGAACCCAACGCCCTGATTTGGACTGACTTTCATATCAAACACAGGGAGAAAGTCTAGGCTCTGGGATACCAGACACTCACCACCCACTCTTAGTTTTGAGTCATGCACAAGGTCCACAGGGGAGGGTGGAAGAGGTGATAACAATGTATTTTGTCCCATGTAGCCTCTAAGCAGCCACCCTGCCTCCTCTACAAACTACTTGTTATGGCCAGCATTCCTCTGTGTTGCCACACCTGAGTTTTCACAGCTTTTGAGAACTTCTCTTTCAAACTTCAATGGACCCTCTGATTTTCTCCTTCGCCTCCAGCATGTGGTCCTGTGGACCCTCCTGAGCCATTCTGGGCAAGGGACAGATCTTCCTTGTGTGTACATGACTGTTCTTCACCAGCATTTCATCTCTCTTCCCTTCTGAGGGACATGTGTGGAGGATGGGGTGCCCTGAGCCCTGCAGGAGATCATACTGTAGGATGTCACTAAGAGTTCAAGAGGGGACTGAAAGATGGCCCAGCAGTTGAGTGTTTACTGCTCTTATAGAGGACCCAAGTTCTGTTCCCAAAAACCCATGTTGGGTGGCTTAGAACCACCTATAACTCCAGTTCTAGGGGATCCAAAGCCTTTGGCCTCTCTGGACTCCTGTACTCAGTGCACATGCCCACACGCAAACATGCACACATATACGTAACTAAAAATAAAATAAACCTTTTTTTTTATAAAGAGTTCAGGATAAGACTTTGCTGAGAGATGTGGTGTTCTATGATTGTGCTTTAAGAAAATTCTGGTAATGAAGAAAACAAATTATCATCCACATTTTCCAGCATTCCCTGGGTAGGACTTACATGTGTGGTCACCATCAACAAAGCACAGTCACAGTCTTTAAGAGAATTTTAAGATGCCAGTAGTCACCAGTGGCCTGATGAATGATTCAGTGTCACCAACAGTGATGTAATCAGCTTTGCATAAATGGAAATGGAGGTCTGCAGAGGCAAGAAAACCTGTCGCCTCAATAAAATGATGGTGAAATACTAATATATTATGTATAATAATAGTGTATGCTTTCCTCACAATATTACCAGATGGAGGACATGAAGTTAGCTGGGAATGGTGGATTTGACAATAAGGAGACAAAGCAACCGTTTCTGAACCTAACCAGAAAGAAGTGGTCCCTGAATTCTATGAAGAACCTTCATGTGCACTGATTTTGCAATAAACAAAAATGTAACTTTTCTACTCGCTTTTCCAAATCTTCATTGATGAGTCACTATACGTTGCCTGGGTCCATGAATTGTGCAATGTAGCCAACTCAAAATGGCCCTACTGATGCCTGCCTCCCACATCCATCCTCTTAGATAATCCCGATCCTTTTGGTGCATAAGCTCAATTCAGGGATTCTCTCCTAATTAATAGAACAGGGAAAAGTGAAAAGATAACCCTTTTGAACTTGAGTTATAAAAAGACTATGACTCTCAATAGGAACTTCTTTCCTGCCCTTGCAACCCTGTCTGTCTCAAACACACACTCTTGCCCTTTCTCTCATGTGTTAGGGAGAGAGAAATAAGCTGCCATATTGTAGGCCATCCAAGGAGATACTGGGGAGGTAAGCAACTAGCATATCCAGTCAACATCCAGTGAGCCCAGCCCTCAGAGCTAGCTTGGAAATACTGCAGCCTTCTAACAGAGACCTAAGTGAGTTTAGAAAGATCCTCAAAGGTGCAGTCAAGTCCCCAGCAGCCCCACTGACAGTTTAATGACACCCTTGTGAGAGATCTGAGCAAGGGGCCCTCAGCTAAGTATCAATGAAATTTCTGACCTCCCAAAATTGTGAGATAATAAGAATTTTTAAGCTAACTTTTGAGGTAATTAGTAAAAAGTGATAAATGATTCATGCATTGTTGGTGAGCAGTTGCTACTTGACGAGCAATTCAGCCTCATAATTTGTAGTCACCAAATTCCTTTTGTGCCAGTCCTCCAATTAAGAAATTGCTCACCTGTATTTCTGTTTTCCCCAGGCAGAAGCCAGCTACCTTTTTAATGCCTCTCTTGCTGCTGGGGCACAGACTTCATTCCCTAGTTCAGTAAAGCTCAAAGATAAGAAAAATAGTCAAGGAAGTTGTATAGAATTTTCAGGAGCTTGAGCCAACTAGAATTTTGAAATGCATCATGTGACTTTGAGAATGAGGGAAAAGTCTTTTCACTGCAAGGTGCCATTTGAAAGATGCTCAGAAGGACTGAGAAGATGGAGAGCAAAGTATAGGGACATAAGGGAGCTGCATGGAAAAAAAATGGAGATAGAGAGACGGTAGTGAAGATTAGTAATCAGGGCATAGAAAGTCTTACATCAAGAACAGAGTTGGATCTGGTCCTCTAGCTGGTAGGGGAGAAGCTACAGAGTGCTGAGCAGGGATTGATTGATCAAATGATGCTGAAGGCATTGGTCTGCCCACAAGTGGTAGATGAACTAGCTTAGAGATTACTATTGAAACCAAACATCTGTCCCTCCCTGCCTCCGTCTCAGTCCGTTCCAACTCTGGCTTCCCACCTATATTAGTTATATATTGCTGAATGACTACTCCCCAGTACACCACTTAAAACATGTATTATCGCAGCTGGTTTAGGGATCCAGATGCTTCTAGCTGGGTTTTTGATGAGACTGGATCACGCTGCTGGCCATGACTGGAGTCTCATTTGAAGACTTAGTTGAGAAGGTATTATTCTTTCAATCTGGCTTCTAAGATGATAATTCAGATGGCTACTGTCATTCACAGCCTTCTCTCAATTCTTTACCACATGTGCTTCTTTAAAGAACAACTTAAAACAAATCTGGTCTCCTTCAGAGCAAGACAGTGGGAACGTAAGAAAGCTAGAAACTGCTGTCTTTGTGTAAAGTAATCCCAGAAGTGACACACTAGTACTTTGCCTTGTTGTTAGTTAGAAGCCAAGTTGCCAAGTTCAGCCCACATCCAAGTGAGGGGGCTGTGTGAATATGTGAATTTCAGAAGCTAAAAAATACTTGGGAACTTCTGAGAGACTGCCTGCCACACTACAGCATTCATTGGGACCAAAACCAGCTCAGTGGGAAGTGCTGAATGCTGGTGCCTGTGCTGGATAGCTGTGGTTATCGACTTGACACACCTGGGTAGAAGGGAGCCTCAGTGGAGAATTGCCTCCATTAGACAGGCCTGTGGTCATGTCTGTGAGGCATTTTCTTGATTGTCGAGTGATGTGGGAGGGCCCAGACCACTGTGAATGGTGCCACCCCAGGCAGGCAGTCCTGTCCTGTATTGTATAAGAAAGCAGGTCGAGCCAGGGAACCAAGCCAGTAAGCTGTGTTCCTCCATGGCCTGTGCTCCAGCTCCTGCCTCCAGGTTCCTGCCCTGAGTTC
Source organism: Nannospalax galili (assembly GCF_000622305.1). NCBI lineage: Eukaryota > Metazoa > Chordata > Mammalia > Rodentia > Spalacidae > Nannospalax > Nannospalax galili. The sequence continues at coordinate 79,208 of NW_008350786.1, forward strand.
CTACCTTAGGCTCCCTCAGTGATGACCTGTGACCTGGGAGATGTAAGCCAAATAAAGCCTTTCCTCCTAAGTTGGTATTGTTCAGAGTGTTTTGTCACAGCAAATGAAAGCAAACTAGAACACTTCCTCTTTTCAGACCCTGTTCAGTTAGTGTCATTTGGGTTTTTTTCTGTTCTGTTCTGTTTTAGAGATACGCTCTTACTATGTGTCCTGGCTGGCCTGGCATTCGATATGTAGACCACGCTAACCTCTAATTCATAGAGACCTATGGGCCTCTGCCTCCTGAGTATGCTAGGATTAAAGGCATATGCCACCATATCCAGCTCACTTGGACTTTTTAATCTAAAATTACAGAGTGTGTGTGTGTGTGTGTGTGTGTGTGTGTGTGTGTGTGTGTGTGTAGTATAATATATAAAATATAAATCTTGGAATTTCAGTTTAGATGTTCATGTCTAAGATCTTAATTATACACTCAGTACCTGTTTTCCTGGCAACTTGTGGATACACTGTAGACCTAAGGCCAGTCATCATGTACGTTATATGTGTCTGAACCCCTGAAGGGTTGTCTGCAGACCAAATGCTCGTCTTCCTAGCTTCTAAGTATGAAGGTTTTAGTTTCATATTCTCTTAGTATTTGCATGCTACCAACAGAGCTTAGGCAGAAATCGATCCCAGTGGACTTGAGAATCTCCCTATTGATCTGTCCTCTCTACTTTTCCACCCTCACTGTCATCGTCATCATTCACAACACCAGCATTGATTATTTACTTTGCTCGCAGGCACTGGGCGAAAATATTGTCATTTGTTGTGTCATTTTCTTCAAAGCAATTTATGAATAAGTTATTATTTTAACTCTACATCTTAAGTTTAGGAGCAGCAGCTGAGAATAGGAAAATAGCTCACCTATGGTCATACGGCTGGCAAAGCTGCAGCAGGCCTCAGAGCCAGGTCCTCAGATTTGGAAACCCAAGCCTTTCACCACAACACTCCCTGTGCTTGACTCAGTCCCACTCCAGGTGTTGGCCCGTATCAGCTGCTGTTTCCGTGGCTTCTCTCTCTGGACTATTGGTCCAGGAGAACAGGTAAACTAGAATACCTTGTTGCCCTACCCATTTTCAATAAGAAAAGAAGTAAAGTTCTGCTTTGCTGGGCCACTTGGGAACAGGAAAAGATGAATTTATCCATAGTGCACCACTGATATATTTGAGAGACATCAGAAGAGAGTTCTCTTGGGCTTGCAGAAGAAAAGATACTTGATTTTTGCTTCCTCACAGTGGATTTATAGAATACACAGTATGCCCTGAGTTATTTAATCACATGATTCCTTCCTTGAAGGAACTCTGAAGTTCTAAAATACGATGCCTACAGAGTTTGAATAACCCTGCTCTTTCACCATAGTCACCGTGGCAAAACAGACATCTAAGCCAATACTTCCCCTGGGGCGTGCATGCTTTAAAGTCAACCTTTGCAATGAAATTTTTCTCATTTTTAAAAAATTTTTCAAATTAATCTCCATTGTCTCTTTAATCTTCTTTAGGGATCTAATGGATTGGTGAGTTAGAAGTCAAAAGCCATGACAAAATTTATCCAGGAGGTATCTTCATTAGCTTCTATGAAAACAGGAATATATTGCTAGTCGTAAGAGGCAAGTTAGGGCAACTTCAGTGAAAGGGCCAGCAAAGGAAGCTTCCTGGAATGCCACAGAGATGCCCCCAAGGAGAGACAGTCTACAGAAGTGGAGTCCTGACAGGGATTCCATGGCAACCATCACTGGGGGATACAGAGATAATAAGAACAGACAGCCAGAACTGTTGGCTTTCATCTTGTAGACATTGCAAATCACCTCACTGTTCTCAGTTCCCTGTCGGGGTTGCCTGTTGAAGAGTCAGTCAAATTGGGGGCCCATCTTACCAAGTGTAATTTACACCATGTGTATAATTTCTGCAGGTACCGTTTACATCTCTACCTTCCCTTTATAAGGCCTCATGAACTAGCTTAGGAACAATGTAAGAAATGATGGAAATTCGGTGTGCACAGGGCCTGTGGCCTGGTGGGCTCCTCGGCAGGGGGATGTCAGGCTAGTTATCACTGAGTGTTAGGCATGGTGGGACTAGATACCATTAGTCCCTTTTTCCTGAACTGATAGGGTCTACAAGAGAAGAATCCAGCTTCCTGCAGGATAGAGAGGGCTGTACAGCTCTTTCCCCATCTTCCTGTGTTTTCAGAACCTAATGGAAAAAGAATTAAGAATGTAGGTGTTGACTGTTTGGTTGGTGCTCGCCTCCTATCTTTCCTTCAATTGTCCCTTTCCTATATATTGGTGTTGGGGTGGAACAGTGAACTAAAGCAGACATGAGCTTCCACATGCCACCAATAAACACAGGTCCTCCCAGGATGAAGGGAGAGGAGAGTCCAGGTAAAGGATTGCATGAACAGGAATGCCAAGTGGCCACTACCCAACATTCCCTATCAGAAACAAAGCTGTTCTTCAGTTTCCCTATAATCCCCTGGGACACAGGAACCTTGTGATTTCCTGGGAAACTTAAAGGATTTATGACTGAAAGTTCGAGAAAAATACCATACTCTGTGGCTGCCATTTAGGCTCTGTGTAGCAGGGGCACCACAGTCTTGGAAACCACAGTTTGAGAGGTATGTATGTATACCAGGCAGTTTGGGTCTACTTCCTCCCATGAGATGCTCCAGATGTGGTTGTAGATCAGGCTTCTGCTAGTGGGGCCTAGTCTCCCACTCTGTGATTGTTCTCTCTAGAGAGTTCTTCCAGAGTCCTGGAGGAGTGAGAGGTCTCCAGATGATGCCCAGCTGTTTTAAAACCAACAAGACAGAGAAACTGATAGATTAGGAGAGGCTGCTCACCTCCATCTAGGCATTCTCTCACTCACACACTGAGTGCACAATAGGCACGAAAATGGGGGAAATCCTTATTTCCTTAAATTTAAAGGCAGCAAGGCAAGCTTTAGTGAAAAGCCTACTTATTCTTAGCGAGAAAACACTAGTTATACAAATAGATTTCAACAGCATAGCAAACATAAGGTCTATATACTCAGAAGAATGAATATAGTGGTCACATGGGAACAGTGACAGCGAGCTGGCAATGATTAGTCACCCCCATGAGGTCTGGACTAGATGTCACTACCTCATTAATGCTGGGCTAGTGTCCTAACATCCCAGTTTTGATGTCTATACATTATCGTTGGGCAAAGAAGCCCATGCAAGCACTGAGGGTAAATACTGGTACTGTAGCTATGGCAATCAGCAGTCCTCCATTCTTGTTGGCCAAGGCCTGGAATGTACCCATGTTTCCAAGAACATTCCCTTTATCTGAAAATTTGTTCCCTCAACTCTCGATAAAATTCTTCACAGAACTTCAACATTAGAAATACTCGTCTTCTTTCACTATTCAAAGGATTAAAGGCTTCATTTGTTATCTCAATGGAGGTTTAGACAGGGCTGGTAGCAGGTATTTGTTGCTCTGGGGTCACCCAGTGTCCATTCACCCTCCTATTAAGAGCCACTGCTGTCATTTTCCCTGGGAAATCCATTCTTCCCTCTTGTCCCCAAATTATTCAGATGCTCATTGTCCCTCGCTACTCCTCAAAAATGACTTTGCAGTGCACATCTGACTTCCTCCAAGCAGTGTGTTCAAACTTCCCACCCACAGTAATTGTTCTGAGTCATGAGGACATGTTCTAATGAGTGAAACTCAATGGAAATGCCATAGGAGAAGCAGCACTCTTTCTTAATGAACTTAAAACCCCAGACATCAGATGATCATGAATCACGTGGACCCTGATAACAGAGCTAAAACACAAAAGAAGAGATGAAAGCCAGGGAAAGAAAAAAGGAGAAATTGATGTTTTTGAAGAAAAGAGGGGCGAGAGGTAAGATCCTTGTGGTTACTTCAGCTTTGGACCAAACCATGCTTGAAGCCAGAAATAGAGCCCTAGATTTTCTAAGCCTATGAATGAGTGAGCTCTGTGTTAGCTTTATATCACTGTAGCAAACACCTGACACAACCAACTTATAAGGATAAAAGGTCTATTTTTTAAATTTTATTTATTTTTATTTTATGTGTATGTGCGTATTGCCTGCATGTGGGTAAGTGCACCCATGTCGTGCAATGCCCGCGGAGGACAGAAGAGGCTGTTGGATCCCCTGGAACTGGAGTTACCGACAGTTGTTAACTACCATGTGGGTGCTGGGATTCGAACCTGGGTCTTCTGCAAGAACAGTGTTCTTAACTGCTGAGCCATGTCTCCAGCCCCAAAAGGTCTATTTTTACTCACAGTTTGAGAAGTGTCAGTCCGTGATTAATTAGCTCAGTTACTTTTAGGCCAATCATGGCAGGAAGCATGTAGCAGAAGAAAACTGCTTACCTCAGAGGGGGCGATCTGGGGGGTTCCAGGAAGAGAGGAGAAAGCGGACCAGAAAGGGTAATGAGGGGGCAAATGTAAGCAAAGTACAATGATTAATATATGTATCTGAAAATGGCACAACAAAACCCATTATTTTGTACACTAAAGGAGTCCCCAGAAGCCAGCAATTTCTTCTGAGTATGCAGCCCAGAAGTACTCTGCCCAAATGTTTGAAGACAAGAATGTGCTTTGCACCTTGCTCCTGGTAGTGGTGAGGGTCAGGGGAGAAGCAATCAAAATGTCATCTACATTTAACTTATCATATACCATTTCCAACAGAAAACTACATGATATTACAAATAAGCTACTTTTATATACATCAGCATTAATGAATTTCACAATATTGTGAGAAATGTTTATTGTGATTAAATATATGGTATGATAACATTTTTTAAAGCCTAAGAATGCTAAATGCTAAATGCTACAGTCTGAAGAGTGAATTGTCCCTAGATATTGGTGGAGAAGATGATTGATAAAGAATCCAGTGGAGATTTGATTGTGTTGCCATGGATTACTTCTTAAGACAAAGAGGGTGTTCTCAGCTGTTTGCTACATTCTCTATGAATTTTCTGTGTATAAAGTGTTTCATAATACATTAAAATGTGCTTACTGAGAAAAAAACACCCTGCTTACATTATGACTTGGAAGTGAGTGAAAAAAGAGGGAGAGGAAGGGGCTAGGGTCCCTCTACTCCATGCAGCGCCTGCTCCCCAATGGTCTGAACACCCCTCACTAGACCCCACCTCCCTATGGTGATGGGCTGAGGACCATGCCCACAATACCAACAAACCATAGAACATTCCATTTTTACTTCAGTCCTTTCCTTTAGATTTACTGCTTCTTGCAAAGACAGAGCCCCACTATTAAGCTGATGTGGCTGCCATCACAGAGTAAGCTGGACAGAACATTGCACTGATATGACTTGAAAGAAAACAGGCCTCTTCCTCCCTCAACCAGAAAGCTTGTTGGAAGAAACCTGCAAGCAGCAGACCCTCTCCACCTTCCTCCCAGCCCTGGGACTACTGGGATCTTGGAAAGGATGCCACTCCATCAAGGAATGTTGTACCTCTTTGTTTATAACTTGAGGGAGGACATGTGATTTATGTGTTTACAATTAGGAGGCTAACAGACTGCCTGATAGGATAAAGTCTCTAGGTCTTTCATATCCATAAGGGAACATGTTTCTCACAAAGGTCTACCATTTGGATTCACCCAAAGAATGTTCCTAAACCCCAGAATCCCTTGTAAAGCTGAGGTATAAAGTAAACCACATGATGCTGTGGAGACGCAGCAGAGTCCTAAGATATTGCAGCTATTTCCATTTCCTGTTATTATAAAGCCCTCTGGTTTTTCAGGGCTGCCCAGGCAATTTAGAGTCTGGACCCTGAGCGTTGGCCTTCCTCCAAAACCAAAAAGGCCCTATTTTCATGGAGTAGGAAGGGTTCATTTTACATTTTTCTTCCTTTCCAAGTTTAAGTCTGGTTTCTAAAATGGATATGCTGCCCTTTGCAGCTGATCAGACTGACCTTCTAAGGGCTTAGCCAATAGAGTAATCCTCATTCATGAGAAAGACCCCTGCTGAGAAGGCTTACCTGGGACCACATTCCACAAATCACACACCCGCAGGAAAAACCCTCCCTCCTAAAGACGTTATTATACTTTTTGTTTTTCCAGCAGAGCCCAAGCCCCAGTAAATTTTGTCAGGGCTTCTCCATGGGATAATGAGATTTAAGAATAGAATTAATACCAGAGTTATGTATCCTAGAAGTTTCAAAGAATTAATATTCTTTAAATTCTGTCTCTCAGTTTCTTTCAGTTTGTTAGAAAATGACATTAAAAGGACATCAAATTGTTCCTTGGCTTGTTTTTTAATTAAAACAATGTAAAGCAAAAATGTTGTCTTTAGTCAGTCCAGTAAGGAAAAAAAAAGAAAAAAAAAAAAAAAAATGAGAGAAAAAGCAAGCATTCTTTGACCCCAACTGCTCCAGGGTCTCTAGCTGATCTAAATAATAAAATAAAATAATATAATATAAAATTAAAAAGAACAGAAACATAAATATTGCCATTTGCTTATTATAGTGCACATATTATTGAAGCAAATGACCCCAATCTTATCTCATGGCTTATCCAAAGACAGTTTGATTTGTTGTTCATGGGACGCTACATTGGTTGTTAGGGAGCAGTTTAGTAGACCTACTGTCTTCCACTTACCTTGGGGTGTCCAGGGACCCCTGCTTTGGCAGCAGACAAAAGGAGAGAGAGTGAACAGAAGCATGCTGGAGAATTTATGGCAGGCCAGTAACCGTGGACATCCCTGTGGTAGTTCAATATAAAATGTTGTTTGGTACATCTGGCCCCTAGCTGGTGGTTAGTTTGGGAAGCTATAGAAACTTTGGGAAGTGAGACCTGGCTGGAGGAAGTAGGTCCATGGAGCCAGTCTTTAAAGGTAATACCAGATGCCCAGGGTGTTCTTCTTGGCTTCCTATCAGCCATGATATGTACTGTTCCCCCATGCCTTCCCCACCATGATGCAGCAACTATCTGAAACCATGAACCGAAATCAAGCTTCCCTCTAAGTTGTTCTTCTAATACTTCCAGCAGAATCATGCAAAAGTAACTAATGTGTTGGTATCACCACACTCCTCTGGTCAGAACTCAGCATCAGCCCCTACTTAACTAGAAAAATTGGCTTTTCTACTCTGTGCCTAGGGAGAAAAGGATAAGGTTTGGTAATCCTTCAGCTGGTCTCTGTCACCTCTAAAATGACAATCATTCTGTTTAATCCTTATCATAGCTACAACATTTGCTTAGTACTTTACAGTTCATAGTTGCTTACATATACATTATCCCAAACAATTCTCCAAAGCACTGTAAGAGGCAAATTAACTCCCACTTTAAAGATGAATCATGAGTCAGTGGGCAGCAGAACTGGGTCTTGAACCTAAATCTGATAACTGCCAACTGCTCTATTCCCCAGCAAGCCGATGCTAGGAGGTGGCCAAGGAACCTACTGTGTCACACCCTACAGCTGCTGAAATCCAAGCTCTGTCCAATGGCAACAGCACAAACCCCCTGAAGCATTCTGAAGCATCCAGAATAAGGCAGCCTTTCAACTGGAGATTCTAACATATCAAACTCTTCAACTTCACAGAGCATTTCTAACTATAACACCACACCAAATTTCCATAAACTCCATAATTTATGATATTTTCTCATTTGATCCTTGCCCTATGTTTACCCCACAAAGGAGGCACAAAAGATGGTATTCCCCCTTTCTAAAGTCTAGCAAAATGAGTCCCTAGTTACATGACCTGGAAGAGAGTAGACTGTGGGGCTATGAAACAGCGGGGTCAGTCCTAAAGCGCAGTAGAGTGTGGGGTGTTACTGTCTTTCTTAGGATGGAGTCTCTCTAAAGAAGACCTTAGACAAAGACCGGAGGGCAAGCATTTATTTTGGGGCCATCCTAGGAACTGAGGAAATGCGAGGAGGAAGGGAAGGAAGCTAGTAGAATGTGCACTATTGAGTAAGTTACCCCTATAGGTAACTGAGGCTCATCTGCTGGGGAACTCTGGGAGACTGATTGCCATTCTCCAGGTGTCACTGTTTGATGACTCTTCCCAGGGCTGTTAGCCCATTCAGCTAAGAACAGGGCCCTATGTGGAGCATCCTTGGAGGTTTACAGTAAGACTATGCTAACAGGTATCCAGATACAAGACTGAAAGAGATGTGGTTGGAACCAACAGTATCTTCTCTGCCCCCATGTTCGACAGAGGCCCCTAGCCAATGCCCCTTTCCTCAGCCCCATCTTTCACAGACTCCTCTGCAATGAGAATTAGTTGGTTAGCAGACACCATGACTTTCCCAGAGAGAGCCCAAGATTCTTAAGTAGGAACAGATTCAAAACACCAAATGATGTGGCTGGATTAAATACTGAGTCCAATTCTGCAATGTCCTTGGGTAAATTACCTTAACCTATTAGACCCTGCTTCCCCTCTTATGAAATAAGAATGATATTTATCACAATGGGCTGCCAGGAGAATTAAAAATATAAAAACCTAAAGTACAAGCCCTATGACCGCAGTATGTGACACAGTGGTTAGCTAAAATGTGCTTTTTTCCCAATTGTGTTTGGTTTATGAGAAACAAGACGTAGAAAGAGAAGGGCATGCTATTGTACTGACAGCAAGAACCAAGCAGGTCTCAGTTGTTCAGTTATTCCCAGCATTTACAGAGTGCCTGAGAACACAGGAGTGAGTGAGGAATGAGTGGAATGAAGGCAGGAGGGAGGACAGACCTGTTTAGCACCATACCTGGTCCACAAAAGGCTTTCAGTCAGTGCTGGCCTTCTGATCTCTTAGCCTGGTGATAAACTATAGCATCAGTCACTGGATCCAGTGAAATCAGGATCAAATGAAAACTTTAAGTGTATTAAATATTTCACCTCACAAGGGAACCATGAAGTGCAGAACTAGAAAAGTGCCCCCCCCAAGAGACCTAGTGTCCCTCTAGCTTTGTAGCCTATGAAGCACTGTGTAGACTTCTGTGCTGGATAGCTTTAGTGTCAACTTGACACACCTGGGTTGAGGGAGCCTCAATTGGGGAATTTCCTTCATTAGACGGGCCTGTAGTCATATCCATGGGGCACCTGCTTGGTGAGTGCTCTGAGAGGGCCCAGCCCACTGTGGGTGGTGCCACCCCTGGGCAGGTGGGCCTGTGTTGCATAAGAAAGCAGGCTGAGCATGGGCCAGGGGAACAAGCCAGTAAGCAGTGATTCTCCATGGCCTGTGCTCCAGCTCCTGCCCCCATCCTGCTGTTCCTTCTTTTGATGACACTGGCAATTTACCAGTATGGAACAACCAACAGCATAGTACAGAGCAGGTCAAAGCTCTGCTTGGCTCGCTCACTGCCTCTTGGATGGCTTCCTAGCATTCTGCCCACCATATACCACATGCATCTGCCTCTCACCTCTTCACTTTCCACTCTATCACCACAGGTCTCATGAATGTGACTGTGAATAATCAAATCCTAAGTATCATTAGCCTTATGATCAGAAAACACATTACTTTAAAAAAAAAAAAAACTTGCTATACACATTAATAGTCATATAGTAAGCTGGGGGATATAGCCCAGTGGTAGAATATCTACTTAGTCCTTGGGTACTGGATTCAATACTTGGTACATATACATAAACCACGTACACACACACACACACACACACACACACACACAAACACACACACACACTTCAGATGGCAAAGCTGAGCCCTCACAAGAGAATTCACTCATTCCACAAAACTTTATTAAACAACCATCATGTACAGGTTCTGGAAATTCAGTAATGACTAAGATAAAACTTGAAACTGAAGTTTCTGCCATAGAAATTGAAGCCTAGGATGGGAAATGAATCATAAACAAATAATCACTATATATATATGTATATATATATATATTTGCACGTGTATGTATAACTGTATATATAATTGCAAAGTTATATATGATGTGAAGGAAATGTACAGTTTTATGATAGTCTGTT
>NW_008350786.1:89189-109368 GCF_000622305.1 Nannospalax galili
TATATATATTCACGTGTATGTATAACTGTATATATAATTGCAAAGTTATATATGATGTGAAGGAAATGTACAGTTTTATGATAGTCTGTTCTAGGGAGGAGTTTTACTGATGTCATCTTTGTCTTTTCAGACTTCTGTAACAAAACACCACAGATCAGCTGGCTTATAAACCACAGAACTTTATTGCTCACAGTACTAGAATCTGAAAAGTCCAAGATCAAGATTCAATGCCTGGTGATGACCCAGTATCTGATTCATAGACAGTCTTTTTGCTGTGTCCTCATAAGGTAGATGGGGCAAGGCAGCTCTCTGGAGTCCTCTTTCATAAGAACACTAATCTCATTTGTGGTAACTCCACCCATGTGATCCAATCATTTCCCAGAGGCCTCACTTTCTAATAACAACACTCTGGGAATTAAGTATCAACCTATGAATTTTCAGACCACAGCACTGAAAAGGCACCATTGAGTGGGTAGAAGGGACGGGGTGGGGGATAGCCTGATAAAACTCCTAGGGAAAGACAGGGCAGAAGACATGCAAGGATCTGAGAAGCCCAGCATGGCTCTCATAGTGAGCTGGGATGGAGGGATCCTGGCTGAAGCCTGAAGCTGAAAATGACTCCCCAAATCACACAGCCATGGCACTGGGGGACTACACTAGACTGAGATGAACCAGGCAGAGCATTGCAGAGTTAAGTCGTTCATTCCAGTATGTATTAAATACCTATTGTGTGCCATGTACTGTGGTAAGCACAGATTTAGAGCAGAGAAGAAAACAAAGTATCTTTTCTCAAGAAGTTTTGTCCAAAGAGCCATGGGCACCCTACTAAAGAAAATAACATCAAACTTGTATGAGTGAAAGACTGTGCTACCTTCATGTGGTGTGATGAGGGTATGAAGACACCATTTGGAAGGCTGACTCAGCAATCAGGGTGAGAACCCATAGTGGCTTAGAATACAGAGTGACAGTAGGGACAGAAAACGGTGGGTAACTTAGACATATTTAGAAGGTAATATTTAGAAAACTTGATTTGTTGGATGTCAGGATGAGAGTGATAAAGATATCACAGGTGCTGTGGTTTGAATGTGTCCAAAATTCAGAAATAGAATTCAAGGGAGCTGGAAAATGTAAGAGCTGGAGGAAGGGATGGAGTGCTGTGGAACACTATCTTCTGGGCATGCACGGCCACTAAATTCTTGAACTCTCAGCAGCTGTGATTACCTGCACAAGATTGTCCCATTGATCTCCTGTCACAGACAGTAGAGGGCCTTATGAGGCTCCACCCCTCCTGAGAATCAGTAGGAAGTTAATGATTGTGGGAGGAGCAGAGACAGCTTCCTCAAGTGGTGTAATATTGTCCATGGTCCTATAAATAATCTCTCACTCATGCTCCTGTAACTAACTCTAATTAAACTCATTGGTTCACAAAAGAATTTAAAAAACATGAAAGTAGAAAAGGGACTACTTGGGAAGAGGAAAGGGTCAGAAGGAGTAGGAGGTGGCCAAAGATAGTACTTAGGAGTGAATCAAAATACATTAACTACATGTCTGAAAATGTCATAATGAATGTATTATGTATAATTAATACATACTAATTTGAAGCTTTACAAAGCCAGGTTTCACCAACATGTGATAGTATCAAGAACTGGTCCCTTAAGAGGTGATAATGCCATATAGGATTCACAGCCTCTAAGAGAGGCTTTGACTTCCAGCGCATTTGCCCTTCCACTTCCCACCATGTGAGGGTGCAGTGTTTCTTACAGGAGAATTGCAACGGGCGCCATCTTGGAGGAACTCCGAGACAACCTAACCTGCCTAAGCCTGGATCTTGGATGTCTCAGCCTCTAGTACTTTAAGAAAATAAACTCCAGTTCTTTAAACATTATCCCATCTGTGGTATCTTGTTAAAGCAGCACAGGCAGACTACAAGTAATTCTTAAGTCTCTGAGACATGAAGAGCCTCTGAGTCATCTACGAGGGATTAGTTTATTTGTAACGCAGTCTAAATTCCGGGGTTCCTTAAAAACATGGACACTGGGGGCTGGAGAGCTGACTCAGCGATTAAGAGCAATGGCTATTCTTGCAGAGGACTGAGGTTCGATTCCCAGCACCCACATGGTGGCTAACAACCACCCATAATTCGAGTTCCAGGGGATCCAACACCCTCTTCTGACCTCTGTGGACACTGCACAACACAGGTGTACTTACAAACATGCAGGCAAAACACTCACACACATAAAATAAAAATAAATAAATAAAAAAAAACATGGACAGTTGTGTAGTTAACCAGAACTTGCTCTTTTCCCAACTGTGTTTAGTTTTGACTAAACAAAAGGTGTGTCTGTAAGACAGAAGGGAGTGTTTTTACTAGAAAGACTATTTAGATCTACCTCTGATTTCAGTTTCGGATAAAAATGTTCAGAATGTCCTTTATTACCATGAGAACTCTATCAGTGTCCTGGGGTGGCTTTAATAGATTATCACAAATTTCACAGCTTAAAACAACAGTTCTGGAAGGCAGAAGACAGAAATCAAGGCATTGGTAGGGTTGGTTCCTTCTGGAGACTCAGAGAAACTAGTCACTGCTTCTCACATCACCTCGCCTCACTCACCACACCTCACCTAACCTCCAGGAGTTGCCCCATCCTTGTCCCAAGTTCTTGGTTCATCATTGTATCCCTCAATCTCTAGCTGGGTCACCTTCACTGGCCTTGCCCCTGTGCTTTGTGCTGTCTTTTCTGTCTCTTATAAAGAAACCAGCCTCGGGCGGGGCATGGCGGGCATACCTGTAGTCCCACCACTTGGGAGGCAGAGGCAGGCAGATCTCTGTGAGTTCAAAGCCAGCCTGGTTTACATAGTGAGTTCCAGGCCAGCTGGGGCTACAGGGTGACCCTGTTTCAAAAAGCACCCCTCCCCCAAAAAAAAGAAAGGGAAAGAGAAAGACCAGCCTTTAAATTTAGGACCTTGCCTAAATTCAGAACGGTCTCATTTAAGATCTTAAACTTGATGGTTTCTGCTAGGACCCTTTTCCCAGTAAGTTCACATTCACAGATACCAGGAGTTAGGACTTGGACATACTGTTTTGGCAGATACGATTCAACTCACTACAAGTGTATAATTACCTATTTGTTAGAAAACATAATTACAGGAGAAAAACAGAGAGTCACAGATAGAGACCAAGAGTTTCCATGTTTTAAGGGTAGACAGGAAAACAGCAGTTTCTTCTTTGCTGCCAAACATTCAATGTTTTTCTGTTCCCAAGATCCCCTAGAGGAGAGCTGGATTCCAGTAGCTACACTGAAGTTTATGAATAAACAAAGGAAACAAAGGATTTGTTCCATGGTCCATGGCTTTGGAAATGTATACAAGTTCTTTCAAGCGAGGACTAATTATTTAGTTTAAAGGCTGATAATTTATTTGCCAGAGTCAGAAAATAGCCAGAGATTAAAGAGCAGCTGTGGAAGAATTAATTTTATCCCTGTCACATGAATGAGAGCTGGAACTGCAGCAGGAGCAGCAGCAAGTAAAAAAGTTGAAACTAGGAACATGTTCACTAGACAGGAGCTGGTTATTTCCAGTCTGTTAGCCATTGCAAAGAATAAGTATAGTGATGTGCAATGTTGAACATTCGTTTTGTGCTTACCAATCACTGTTCAAAGCATTTTGTGTCATTTCCTCACACCTCTAGGAAAGCTATCACCCCATATTACAGAGGAGAACATTGAGGCAACAAGAAGTTGCAAATCTTGATCACAAAACCAAGTGGAAAGACTAGGTCTTAAAGCCAAATACCAGAGTGCCAACTTTTAATGTCTGGTATTTGCAAAGATTTTTAACTTAAAACTCCATAGAAAGAAGGGATTTATTTTTTACTAATGACAAAAATATTGGGTAAAATCACAATCAAAAGATCAAGCTAGTCACTATCAAGTTCCAAACTCCAGTACAGCCTTCATCTTCCTGCCTTGAAATGATTTGACACATCAATGTGTCTTTCCCCAGAACAATAGGTGCAAACAGGCTTCTGAGAGCAGGCAGTCTCTACTTGCCTATCTGGTGAGCACATAGGGACTCCAGCCAGCCTGGGGACAAGGGCCACATTAAAGGTGCCTTGCTGACAGTGGATTTCCTTTTTAAAAAAAATTACAAAAAGACCAATTGTAAGAAAAAGAAAACTAATCTAACCATGCTGTTCAACAATGTGCACTAGGTAGTAAAATTATTATTTTTTTATTTTATGTATATGAGTGTTATGCCTGCATGTAGGGAAGTACACCCATGTAGTAAAATTATTTTTAAAGATCCCGGAAAGCTGTAGCTTACGAAATGAGGGGAATGGTTGCTTTTCATTAGGACACATGAAGGGACTTCCAGAGAGGGCCAGTGTTTGTCAACCTTCTATTTCTTGACATGCAATGATTACAAGAGTGTTTAGTCACAGTATTAGCCATTGGCTTCGCGTGAGGCTCTCTGTTTTCTTTTACCTTAAACACATTAAAATTCAATAACATTTTAATTTTGAAATAATTTAACATAAATTACATAATTATATTATTTATAATTGCAGAAGCAAATGCCAGAAGAAATGACTAAAGCAGGCAAAGATTTAGTATAAATTCTTGGATATTGCCTATCTGGGAATGGTCAACGCCTATGGTCCCTCATAAATACTTCTGGTGCTATTCAAGTTTTTTAAATTACATATGTATAACATACAGATTTTAAAATTTGTATCTAAAGTAAAATAATCTAGGGATATTAAAGATTTACTTGCAAGCCTGTCAGAACAATTTAATAACAAACACAGAACAAGCATTCAGCTTGCAGTAGATTCTCAGTAAATGGCAATGATTATATTCATTCTTCTATACCAAACCATGAGATGGGGAAATCAATCCACAGAGCCCCAGCACTGCCTGGCATATGCCATGCAGTCAACAAATATGTATTTATTAAACAAGTAAGTAAATAGAGTCTTTTTTCATTAAATCCAAAATATTTTTGGCATACATGAGTTTCCTAGCAAAGCCTTGCTACTTCTGGCTGTGAACCAGCTAGGAAATGTCACACCATTCTGAGGTACTTGCAGTTAGTATTAGAGAGATATTTAGGCTGGGGTTGCGATAATATTTCAAAAGAAGTAACTGAAAAGAAAAAACTAAACTAAACTTTATATCATAAAACAAACACATATACTTAAAAAATTAAGAGTGTTTTTAACCTATCTCTGCTTACCCTGAGTATGGGCTAAACTTAGTGATTTGTTCCCAAAGAACTGAACGTAGAATTAGAAGCAGCAACTTTTTTTGTTGGCTGTGGTTGTACACGCCTTTAATCCCAGCACCCAAGAGGCAAAGGCAGGCAGATTTCTGTGAGTTCAAGGCCAAGCTGCTCTACACAAGTTTCAGGCCTGCCAGGGCTACATACTGAGACCCTGTCTCAATTAGCCAGGCACTGGTGACAAGCCATGTTGATAAAAGCCCTCCTGATTTGATGCAAGGGGAAGGGCACCTCATCTCTGTGGAATTTCCAAAATTCATGACTCCAGTCTCATCAGAAGAAAAGCCAGACAAGCTGAAACTGAAGGACATTCTGTAAAATACCTGAATGCTATTACGCAAAAGTATCAAGGTCACGACAAACAAGGAAGTAACACAAAGCGGCCTCAGACCAGCCTAGATGAAGGAAACATGACCACTGGATTAAATCATCTGAACAGAAAGAGATCATTAGTGGAAAAATGTAAATAAAATCTGGAGTTTTGTTAATAAAACTAGAGTGATACTTGTTCTTAGTGTTTCCAAATATACTCAAGTAACGTAAAATGTTGATATTAGTTGAAGCTGGGTGAAGAATATATGGGAACTATGTAATATCTTGTCAACTTTTCTGCAAATCTAAGTACTCTAAGGTTAAATATTCCCTCCCATCATTTGAGAGCACATACATTGAAAGAGGGAGCCACCTAAGACACCAGGCACCTGATCTGTATCACCTTGACCACGAACTTCCTTGGACACCAAAACTGAATCTTTGTAAGTATCTTCACCTGTCCCTACATTGATTCATCTCCTGGACCATCAGGAGCACAGGATCTTCTGTGAAGCACAGTGAACAGTTTGGAGTGAAATTTGACAACACCCATGTGTCAATTTGACACGCCTGGGTTGAGGGAGCCTCAATTGGGGAATTTCCTCTATTGGACTGGCCTGTGGCCTATCTGTGGGGCATCTTCTTGATAAGTGATGTGGGAGAGGCCAGCTCACTGTGGGTGGTGCCACCCCTGGGCAGGTGGACATGTGTTGCATGAGAAAGCAGGCTGAGCAGGGGCCAGGGAACAAGCCAGTAAACTGTGTTCCTCCGTGGCCTGTGTTCCAGCTCCAGCCTCCAGGTTTCTGACCTGAGTTCCTTCCTTGGGCTACTGGATGAACTGTGACCCTGGATATGTGAGCTAAATAAACCCTTTCCTCCCCAAGTTAGTATTGGTCAGAGTGTTTTGTCACAGCAATGGAGCAATAAACTAGGACAGTTGTTCCCTGGTGTTGGGAACCAGGGTCCTTTGGAAGAGCAGCCAGTGCTCTTAACTACTGAGCTATCTCTCCAGTCCCAGAACTCCTACCTTGAGAGGTATAGCGAGCCTGAGGTTAAAGAAGTCTGAAGACAACATAACAACAAAATGTCTGTCCAGGGTCATCTCAAAATTATTATATAGGATATTTTATGGACCACTGGTGAAATGTAAATGTGGTTTATGTATCAGTTAACAGTTTTGAGTCAATGTCCAATTTACTGAATTGAAAATACCCATGTTCTTAGAGGTCACAAACTAAAATGTCTAGGAGTAAAGGGTCATGGTGTCACCAACATGCTCTGTAACGGGTCAGCAGTTACAATAAATTACAAATGTGTAGATAGAAGAAAGTGTGACAAGTTATTAAAACCAGTAAATCTGGGCGAAAAGTAGATGTGTTTATTGTTCCATTCTTGCAACTTTTATGGGTGGTTTATGATCTTTCAAAGTCAAATATAAAAGAAATTCCTCAGGCTGTTATGCTAGGAATGTATTGGAGGAAGCAAGCAAGCAAGTCAGACCAGGCAAGAAAGAAATGCAGCTTGGAAGGGAAGAACACAGTGTCCCATGTCTTTAATCCCAGCACTCAGGAGGCAGAAGCAGAGGCAGAGGCAGAGGCAGATCTTTGTGAGATCGAGGCCAGTCTGGTCTACATAGCAAGTTCCAGGCCAGCTGGGACTACAGGAAGACCCTGTAGTCTTGGGCTCAAAAGTTGGTAGTGGATGTGGATGGATGCTTTTATAGCTAACTAATGTCTTGAAGACAGAAAAATAAGTTCATTTTATATGTGTTATTTAAATTGTACTTGTATCTTATGATTGATCTATTAAACATAATACTTATTTTCAAGTTCTCATAATTATTAAGATCACCATTAAAAGGAATCTTATGTCACATCCATTAATGTAATTATAAGTAACTCCATAATAACTTGTTTCCATTGATATAATAATTGTTTATGGATAAGCATGTCAAAACCACATGACATGGAAGAAAGCCCTATCAGAAGCTATATGGTTATTAAATGAAAATCCCAGAGCCAGAGGTGGGTTGCCCCCCATGAGCTGTTGGCCAGAGGGGCCCTAGAAGTCCCCCAAACAATAAAGGCCATTGCCAATAATGTTGGTTGTAGACCAGAAGTGGATGGTAAAACCCTATTGCTGAAGACACCACATGATGTGAATGCAGGAGAGGGAGAAATCAAGCTTAGACTAAGCTGGAAACTCCCTGCCACTGGATAGGTGGCTTTCATAGTGCCAGAAGGTGACATGCAGATGGCTGGGGGAGAACCATCCCTTTTAATTCTGCTCAACAATGGACCCTGCGTGCTGCACTATCAACATGCCAGATGAGATGTTCTAACTGGTGCAATAGTGGCGTGTCTAGCATATGTACAACCAGAAAATTTTTGATTGGATATAATGCCCACTCCTAGAGATAGAACACACATCTGGTACTAGAGACCAGGCCAACCCCCTGTGGCAGGGGAGGATATAGGCCCCAGTGGGGAAGCCACTGCAATTGTTTTGTTAGATGGATGTGATGCACCTGCTAAAGTACCACCCAAGCATTTGTGTTTACACCCATAGGTTATGTTATTATAGCAGCCACTGTTTAAATGTTCTTGCTTCTTGCTCTTTGTGTTTTTATAGTAGATGGGATCCCACTGAAATGGGCCAACAGCCCATGGAAAACAGATGATGGAGAGACCCAAAAGTTCAGTGCCTTGCCATAATGGGAAAAAGATCATCTCACACCTATCACCCCCACCAAGGCTCAGGGACTTTTTCGGAAGAGGTTGGTGGAAAGAATTTAAGAGCCAGAGGAAGGGGTGGAGTATTAACTAGAAGTGTCCTCTGAATACTATGCTGGCAAGCTATAGTCACACCTCCTTCCCACACTCTTCAAGGAGTCAATGGGGGAGTCAGTTACCCTTCCTAATCAGTCAACCTTTGCTGCATGTGGGGGAAGGGCTAAAGATATATAAGCCGAGAACGCCATGAGGCACCTCTTTCTCCATTTTGTGCAGCTGTTGGGAAGTCGCAGGATCTATATTGAGTGTGGACATTCCAACACAGCCATAAATGGGGAGGGCGCCCACTCTTCTGTAAATAAACCCCCACCCTATGATCTGTTAGCAAGCCCAATAAACTCATTAGGATTTTCCACCAAAAAAAAAAAAAACAAAAAACCAAACAAACAAAAACACATGATGGTCTGTGATCCAGGAGATGCAGGGAAAGACAGAGTTGTTGTTGTTGGTGGTGCCAACAACATATTTTTGGTAGGGTGGCATTAGTACTGGTGGTGTTAATGTGGATATTGTTGGTGTTATTGTTGGTAGTGATGGTATTGGTAGTGATGTTTGTATTGGAATTGTTCTTGGTGGTATTGATGGTGTTGGTGTTATTGATATTGGTGGTGGTAGTGATGGTGATTGTTGGTAGTGGTGGTATTAGTGATACTGATAGTAGTTTTGATGGTGTTGGTGATGTTGACATTGTGTTGTTAATATTGTCTTTGTTGGTGATGACAATGATTGTTGGTAGAAGTACTATTGGTGTTGTAGGTAGTGGTATTGGTGATGGTTGTGGTGGTGGTAATGGTGTGGTTGCTGTTGATGATGGTGGTGGTGAAAGCTTCTGATGCACAGTCAGGTTGGTGACCCACTGCTTTGGGATTGTCTGGATTTGGATTCTGGTGCATTTTGCTTCTCTTGGTTTTTCAGAGTAAACCTACCCTCAGGCTACAGTGGCACAAGAATTGTCCAACAGACAAACAAGATTATTTAAGAGACCTTAAAGTTAAAGAAAGGTGAGATATCTCTTTTATCCAGAGCTTGAATCAATATCTCATTGAGTCCTCTTTCCAAGTTCCAGCTTTCAACTTTGATATTTCCATCTTTTATCTCAAGGAAAGTAGAACAAATTTTGTGTCATTTACAATGTCTATCATGTGAATTTGGCTAGGTTTATAAAACAACTACGAATCAAGGAAAACATTTCAGCAGGAAGACAAGTTTCACCATTGGAACCACTGGAATTCAGGAACCTGTTAAAAGAATAAAGTGGAAAAATACATTATCAACTTTCAAGCCTCTTTTAAGCTTAGAGAATTTGAGAAGAAAGACTTCCATAGACCAGATAAGGACAGATGCTAAGCCTATGACACTGTCTGTGGAAAATTCAAAATTATGTATCAGATTATCATACCCGAATGATGGTTGTGTACATCAACAAATGTGAAATTTAAAAAGGCACTCAGCATTTAATAAAACCAAATACTGCTAGATTCAGTGTTAGTTCTTGGTCCAAAGGATTTAATGAGTTTTTCCAATTTCCCCAAGTCCATTCTCTGGGCTAATTCAACACTTGCACATGGATACAAGCTAACCCTTCTGAACCTGCAAGTGTAAATCTTTCATGCTCTATGGGGAAAGTTTAAAATGATGAACAAGCTTAAAAATGATGTTCACACAAAGGTATATGTACAAAAATACTCAATTCAAGGTTGTTTATAATAGCAAAAAGAGAATCATAAATGACCTTTAAATAAATTATGATACACCCCTATTTTGGAAGTATATAGTGACTTTAATGGAGCTCTTGAAGAAAGAGCTTCAGGATTGTTAGGCTGAAAAAAAGAGCAAGCTACAGGATAAAATGTAATAACATTCCTTTAAAAAGCAATATAGAGGCTGGAACAATGGCTCAGCAGTTCAGAGCACCCACCGTCTCTTCTAAAGGACTGGGGTTTGGTTCCCAGCACCTACATGGCAGCTGACAACCTTCCATAACTCTACTTCCAGAGGATCTCATGCCCTCTTTTGACCTCTGCAGGAATTGCAGACAAAACACTCACATACATAAAATAAATGAATAAGTAAACAAATAAACAATGTAAGTACTTACTTGTTGTACATCTTATGCATAAATATGTGTATTCAAAAAAGAAAATTTGGTTAGGGCCTTCTACAAACTTTCATTTGAAGGAGGGAATGAATGTAAGTGTGATAAAGTAAAGAGAACTTTTTTGGATTTTACTGGGTAGTCTGAATTTTTAACTGAAGTCACAGTTGCTATTTACAAAAATTGGATATTTAAATCAATGATAATAAAAATGGCAAAAAAAAAAAGCTTTCAAAATATTTAAGATTGTTCTTTATTATATTTTCCTAGTTGTGGACTCTTTTTTTTTTTTCTGAGATAGAATTGCCCTGTAGCCCCAGCTGACCTGGAACTCACTATGTAGACCAGGCTGGCCTTGAACTCACAGAGATCTGCCTACCTCTGCTGGGAATAAAGGCATGCCACTACACCTGGCTGTAGACTCTTATGTTCAAAATAATATGGTTGCCTTGGTTTTGAGCAGTGGCACTGTCTATAACCCCAGCTATGCAAGAGGCTGAGGCCGGAGGATTCAGAGCTCTAGATTTCCACATCGTGAGACACTTTCTTAGTAATAAAGCTGGGAATGTTGACTCATGCCAATAATCTTAGCACTTAAGAGACTGAGAAGGACTGTGAATTTGAGATCAGCCTGAGCAACACAGTGGATTCCAGGCCAACCTAGGATTCATAACATGTTAATTAAAGTTCTCAGACCAAAACAGAAACAAAAACCTTACATTAAACATTCTATAAGAACTTCAATGATTATAGAGAGACTGTTACAGGTCCAGAGTCAGCTTATCTTGGGCTCTCTTAGCCCCACTAAATAGCCATGTATTGCCTAACTGTGTGCTTGACCTAACATCCTTGTGACTATTAGTGACTATTAGGTAAATCTTTTGAGAATATCCAAACAGACCCCTAGTTTCTACCGACCCAAAAACTAAGAATGCCATTGAATAGTCTTAACAAAAATTTCTCACATTGTTAAAACCGACTACCTGATGTTTCCACCAATGTATTTGAAAAGTATCGTTTTATTTTCTTTGTTCTGTTGCTATCAAAACTTCATAATGTGCAACCCCTATGGAAAACAGTGTGGCAGACTCTTAAAACACTAAAAAGGAACCTACCATATGACCTGATTATACCACTCCTTGGCATATACCCAAAGGACTCTTCCTATTATCGAGACATTTGTACAATGTTTGTTGCTGCTCTTTTCACAATACCTAAGAGATGGAAGCAACCTAAGTGCCCCTCAACTGACAAATGGTTAACAAAAATGTGGTATATTTACACAATGGAGTTCTATTCAGCAGTAAAGAAAGATGAAATAATGAAATGTGCAGGTAGATGGATGGATCTAGAAACTGTTATACTAAGTGAAGTAACACAGACTCAGAAAAATAAAGGACATATGTTCTCCCTCATTTGTGGATCCTAGCACTAAATCCTTTAAAATTCCATGTCCTTTTAATAAGATGATGCTGTACAGCAGTCTCTTCTGCATGAAATAACTATCATCATCACAACTTCAGCAGTGCCTGATTGCTAAACATCATCACAATTGGACTTGGTGACGGTTGTGCTCATTCATTAAATGAGGGCCAAGCAGGGTCATTGGACCCTCACCAGAGTATCCAGCCACTCTTCCCAGCCAACTGCATGTAATTTGACTCCAATCACACATGGTCTCTGGATTTGGGAAGGGTCAAGGTATACAATCTGGGGAAGGCTAGGAAGAGAAGGCATGACGCATGCTGGATAAAGGCTTTCCAGTGTACATACCCTCAGATCACTCATATACCTCAGCAACCCCTCAGTTATCTCAGTAAGCTCAATAAATTCATTGGTTCCCCAGTAAAACTTTAAACAACCATTGGTTTGACACCAGAACCTTAAAAGGGAATAAGAATTGTTTAGTATCCCCAGGAAAAAAATTCTCACAACAGATGGAAAATTTATTTGTTAATGTAATTATGTCTCATAATTATTTAAAAAAGAAAATGAGGGGCTGGAGAGATGGCTCAGCAGTTAAGTGCACTGATTGCTCTTGCAGAGGACCCGGGTTCGATTCCTAGCACCCAAATGGCTGCTATGGACCGTCCTTAACTCCAGTCCCAGCAGAATCCAAAGCCCTCTTCTGAACCTCTGCGGCATTGCTCAACACAGGTACACTCACATACATGCAGGCAGTACACTCATACACATAAAATTAAAAAAATAAAATATTTTAAAAAAAGAAAATGAGAATGTAAAAGATGTTAAAATAATATGGGAATGGAGATATTTTCCAAAATAGACAGAAAAAAATGAGAAAGCCTAAGCAAGTGATGAAGGTCTGTGTAGGTTTGTTATGATATATAAAGAATGAGACAAAAATAATATACACATAAACTTAAAATTTCTAAGATCATAGTTTAGTCAAATAGTTTAAGGAACAAAATATATATCTAGTCAAGAAAGTGCTGCTCAGATGTAAGACTTCAAAAATCTTGGTCTGCAGTACTATACTGCCCACCTGTAGCAAAGGGAGACAACTCGCTATTGTTCTAAAATGATGGATAAATTTTTTTTCCCCTATCTAGAAGCCTTTGAGAGGGAACTGACACTGGTTCTGACCACTCCAACAACTACCAAAATGCTGAAAGCAAGTCCTGAATCCGTCACTCTACAGTCCAGCCTTGGAAGACAAAAATGAGGAGGAATCTAATAGAGCTTTTGGAAGCTCTTGTCAAGAAATTTCAATGGACTCTGATATGAACATTTGAAATTTGCCCTGTTCTGACTTTTGTCTAGTTCCCTGTCTAGAACTTATAATGCTAATTACTCTGATAGATCCACTGAAGGGGCACCCCAATTGCCTCACCATGCATCCCTGTTCAGCATGGAAGAAGCCAGAGCAGTCCAGTCTGCATCCTGATTCCCTATCCGCAAGTTGGGTAACCTCTTCAGGAGATGGTGTGATAAGAATAGGAGTAGGAATTGGCTAGGTAGTTAGGTTATTAAGACCTCAAAGAAAAGTAGCCAGTTTCTTAGCTAAAAGTCAAAATGTCCTTTGGATGAAAGATTACATGAAGTTATCAGAAAAAAAGTAATGAGGAGATATGGGAGGAGTTGGAGGGGAGGGAGTGGGCATGGATTTGACCAAAACACTTTATATGCTTATATGCCTGTATGAAATTCTCAATAAATTATTTAAAAAAAAAAAAACCTAAACTTTGCGAAACTGTTATCACATTGGAACATGACATTTGGGATAACCTAAATTTGTTTCTGGGTCATGGTCACTAGCAATTGGTTCCAGAATAAACTATCTTTTACCCCTTTTGAGGGAGAGCTGTGGTTTTTGTGTTGACACAAAGACCATGTCTCAAAAGGAACACAAAATAAAAACAATATCTAAATATTCAGAAATGAAAAGATAAACATGTTAATCTGGAACTAGGGAAGCCAAAGGTGGTTCTATATAAAAAAAAAAAAAAAAAAACCAAGGAAAAAAATCCCCCAGTGGCTCAGGGACTGGGTGACTACAATTTTGGAAGCAGTTTATCTCACCAAGAAAACTTCAGATGATGTTCTGAACTGTGGTCACCCTCACCCTCTACTCTGCTGACTGGCCTATAGGTCCTAGAGCCTGGGCCTGTGGAAGCAGGGACAACCCTTGCCAAGCCCTGTGCCCATGTGTGAGAAAGTGCTATGTCAGTGCACTTCAGGAAGTGCAGAAGCAGCACTTGTGGAGAAAACACTGACTTAACTACGTGCACAACCAGCTCCTGGGGCAACATTTCCCTCACAGCTAATGTGCTAGAATTAGGATCTGATGATACCAGCAGTTTCTTTTTTTCCGTTGGCACAAAAGCATCCATCTATCCTCCAGGTCCCAATCTGTGTATTGTATCATTCAAAAAGATGCTAAATAGCTACCTTTAGAATCAGGTCACAGCACAAACAACACACAGATAATCCAAAGACACCATCTCGCTTTCAAAAAATAAAAGAACTGACACAGTCTTTCTTTTTTTTTCTTAATTAATGCAATCCATTTCACCTACTCCTATTGTAAATGAGCGCCTGTGGAAGATTTGATGGTAGTGCTATATCCAGATAATAACAAAACAACAGCTTGTGCTGCCTAAGCACTTATGTTGCATTGGTCAGCTGTATCATTGTAGGTGCCTGATGTACTCACCTCATTTAATCTTTGCAACACCTAGACTTAGGTAGGCCATTATCCCCATTTTGTTGATGAGGAGACCGAGGCTGGTCCTGCAGTGGAAGACTTTAATGTTATTTTCTTTCAAGTCTGTGGTCTTGACTGCTATGTTATTAGGGACAGGGGAGCAGGGTAGAAGGAATGTTTCAGGGGAACAAAATGTTGGTACGAAACCACCTCATCGTTTGAACTTGGGCAGCCCCTGGAACAAAATTCCAACAAAAGCCTCAGAAAGACAGAAAAGATCATGAGAGAGTCTGTCTCACTGTAACTGGGTAAAGGCTTCTCCCTGACTCTTATCTTCTTCAAGGAAAGAATTCAGACAAGAGACAATGAAACAGAAGTTTATTTAGCAAAGCAAAGCAAAGATAGTATAGTCCTGAGAAAGGGGAATTGGAGTGGACTCACCCAAGTGGGGTCTTAGCAAGTTTTTATAAATATTCATGGAGGCAAGGTGACCCTTTGCCCTTCTAAGACACAGTGGATAACATCTCCCTTTCAGGGTATTTCTTTCCAGGCCTCTTGAAAAGCCCTGCAGACCCTTCATTAGTACGTGTGACAATTTAAAAAGTCTCTTAACAGGGCTAGAGAAATGGCTCAGTGGTTAAGAACACCTGCTGCTCTTCCAGAGGACCCAGGTTCAGTTCACAGCACCCACATGGAGGCTAACAACCATCTGTAACTCCAGTTCAGGGGATCCATCGCCCTCTTCTGGCCTCTGCAGACATTGTATGACATGGGTACACTTACACACATGCAGGGAATACGCTCATACACATAAAAATAAATACAAAATTAAAATAATAAAAAAGAAAGTCTCTTAGTGCCTGGGTTTATGATACAGTGGGAAGAACCTAACTGCAGTTTCGGGGATATTTAACCACCAAAGGGCATTCTGGCCACTAGGAGGACACAGCTGCCATGATACAGCCAGTTTCATTTGGTTCCCTCACTTCTAACTCCCTGTTTACCCAACAGACACATCTACCAAGACAGAGCTGCACTTTCCTTTCTTCTGCATGTCTAATCCTTCCCTTCCTGGTTTCATCACTTGATTGTTGTGAGAACACAATGAGATAACTCATGATAAGGCCTGTGATGGCTAATCTTGATTCTCAACATCACTGTATTGAGACATACCTAGGGGTTAGTAAAGCATACCTCCGGGTATATCTAGGAAGGTATTTACTGAGACAGATCATAAGGGATCTGACTTCATCAACGGTTTCATCCATTGACAGAGTTTGGGCTGTTGATAGGTGGTAGAGGTGTGGAAGGTGGTTCTTAATCATAGGAAGTAGGTTGCTAGAGATTTGTCGTTGAAGAGTATATTTTATCTCAGGCCCCCTCCTGTTAATCCTCTCTTCTCCCTAAGCATGTGCAAGCAACTTAATTTCATCACATATGACATGATGCTCTGCCTCAACACAGGCCCCCAAACAACAGATCCAGCCAATCTGGACTGAGGCTTCTAAAATCATGAGCCAAGATAAATAAGTTGCCTTTTGTCGGGTGTTTGTCACAGTAACAATGAGCTTGAGTAACACAAGTGCTTAGCTTACCACTTGGCACAAAATAATTGCTCAATGGCTGTGTGATAAGAATAATTAATATTTGCAAAATAATAGCAGTCAACATATCCACCAGATTAGTTTACCAGTACAGCAAGAAAGCACTCAGCCAAAGCAGAGTCCAAGTCATGAGGCACTGAATTAGGAAGTCCTGATGGAAGACAGAAGAACAAGCCTAGATCACAGCCCCTTAGGAACACATTAGGGGAGTAGGGGAGCAGGTGCCTTGTGCATATAGGCTTCCTAGCAAAAGGCTCCTAAGCCGTGATCACCAAAAGCATTCCAGTTCCAGGATCAAAGAAACCTTGAGAATAAAGTCCTCCTGTGAGGTGTTTTTACTTGGCTTTGGCTCAGACTTCACCTGTGATTTCCAGTGAGAGGGGTCAGGTGTCAGTGAGGTGTGAATGAATGCAGCATCCCAGACAGAACATGGCTGCTAATATACTTTCTTTCCAGTCCTCATACCTACAGAGGAGAACTTAGGGAAACTGAGTTACAATGAGTTAAATGCCACCTCTCCAGAGGAAAATATGTAATACGAGGGAAGCATACAAGGCTGAAGGATGTCTTAGGTGAGGAAGAAATGTAAGCCTTACCTTTTTAAAAACCAGATTGATAGTTTTCTAATTGTGTTTCATGGAACCCTGTTATAGGTATTCCACACATTTTTTCATTAGAATTTCCTTTTTAAAATATATCTTGGCCTAATAATCCAACAACATACCCAAATATGTTATAAATGAAATTGTAACTCATTGGAGACCGAACTGAGGTAGCGTGGGAAATTAACTTATTTCTATGAAGATCCTGAAATCAAGGTTTCCCCCCACCCCCGCCCGCGCCCACACACACTGGGGCTTGCATCCCCTTCTTCCTATGTGGGTCACTACAATGCAGATATCCTACTTCAGTGCAAGAGTGTCTTCCCCCATCTCTCCTTCTTTACTCTAGCTGATACCAACTTAAGAAGCCTTACACGCAAAATCTGACTAAGACGTCAGAGCTTCTTTTAGAAAGTCTGGGCCTAAATTATCAGGAACTCCCTTTCTGCTCTGGTATTCTTTAATGTAATCCAGGGATCTGTGAAATCTTTTCATGACACTCCATGAAGCAAAACACCACAGGAAAAGGTTGGGACAAATAGTGACATTAAGCCTGACCCTACTCTTTTGAAAATGAAAAATAAAAATCTGGAAAAGTAAGGGGTGGATGGGAAGGTGAAAACCTAGAAGAGAAAAATGACAACTCTCAGCTGGAGAGGTGCCTCAGTGGTTAAGAGCACTGGCTGCTCCTACAAGGGTCTGGGGTTCAGTTCCCAGCACCCACATGGTGGCCAGCAACCATCTGTAACTCCAGTTCCAAGGAATCCGACACCCCCTTTGGCCTCTGCAGGCATTGCATGACATGAGTGCACTTACATAGATGCAGACCATACATTTACAGCAGGCAAAACACTCATACGCATAAAAAAATAAAAATAAGTCCTTTAAGGCGACATAGATGTAGATGTTTCTATTTTTGCATAAATGTACATGAGACCATGTCCTATAATCATTTTAATATTCCAAATAATAGTCACTTCCATTCACTACAGTTCCAGTGTCATTGTTTCATTCTACTTAGCTATTATGTCAAAGCCATTTCAAAGTAAAAATCTCTATCAAAAAGCGTCTCTGGCTTGTGCAATTGGCATACCATCTAGTAACAGGAATGTCAAGAGAAGTGGCTAATCCTCTAGGGTTGGCTGGACCGCGTTCATACTTCACACACTGATCTTTATGGGTTTAGAAATCCTGAAGAGGCAAGGACTCTTTCCTTGGCAACTTTCCAATCCTTTCTGAAAATCTTATCCATGTGGAATAAGGTTGGCCAGCATTAACTACTTGTAGAACCCATGTAGTGGTGTAGCCTTCTTGACAGGAGAGAATATTTGTTAAATGTTTTGTTTTTAATGTGTATGAATGTATTGCCAGAATGTGTGTAAGTATACCTGTGTTGTGCAATGCCTGAGGAGGTCAGAAGAAGGTATCGGATTCCCTGGAACTGTAGTTATAGACAGTTGTCAGCCATCACATGGGTACTGGGACTCGAACCCAGGTCCTCTGCAAGAGCAGTCAGTGCTCTTAACTGCTGAGCTATCTCTCAAGTCCCAAGAGAATGTCTTTTAAAGAGACACTTGTGCTCTCAGAATATTGGAACAATGGACCCTAAAGAACTGAAATTTCCCCGGGGACCTCATCTTAGTGAAAGGGAAAGGGTAAAATCCTGGTGCCAGACAGGGAAGGAACTTGCCTTCCAAGAAGAGGTTTCCTAGAGTACTGACAACTTGCCAGAGCCAGGACAATAAGGAGTCAGTGATGGGCAGGACCACACCTTGACTAGGACTGCTTAGTTATGCAATGCCTGCTGTCCTGTATTTAAACGAAACCTCAAGTCAGAACGTTGGAAGAGAGAATTGGAGGGGGAGCCACTGAACCCCTTTAATTATTCCTTTTCCCAGTGTGAGCACACTGAACAATCTCCTTTCTCTCCTTGTCACTATTATTTCTCTCTTTAATTAGCATACTGGGGACAGGTGGTCAAGCCTAGCCCGCTGGGCCTTCCAGATCCCAGGCTCCGACTCTAGCACCACAGAACCAGCAGGTTCACTCAGCCTGTATTCTAGTCTAATTTATACATCTTTTAAAAAATTCCCTATAATAACAACTTTAGAAAAAAGATACATCTGCCTTCTCTAAATCTATTTTTAAGATAAATTCCATCAGGCAGTTTCATCTAAATCTTGTTGTGACAGAAGTCGCACAGTAACTAGTCATGTCTAGGAAGAATAACATGTTATTTCTCCCTGTTCCCTTCAGCTCAGCTTTGCAAGCCTTCTTTCTTGAATATTCTCACACTTTCACCATTCAGTTCTTCACAGCACCTGTTCCCAGGGTGTCACTGTAGACTTTATCCAACGCCTCACTCCCACCCCCATGTCTGCACATGGAGAAGAAAAAAAGCCTAAGACTCAAGTAGTCAACATTCTATTATATGGTTCAGAATTGGGAATCAGCAGACAATGACAAATAAATGTCTTTAGCAAAAATAATGGGAGACTGTTTCAAGATGCACAACAATTTCCCAGAAATTCTAAAACAATAAGCAGGGTCCTATTCTGTATCACTTCAGGAAAGGTCTTATAATTTTTGTTGGCAAAGATCAATAGATTACAAAGAATTGTAACTAACATCTGAATAGTAGGAAAAAACCCAGATATTTGCCTTGGGGAAGAACAGTAAGGGTTACAATTGTGCTTTGTACCCTTGGTTGTCTTATCATGGGATCTCTCCTGAAATAACAAAGTGGCTCCCAGACCTTTGAGTTAAAGTCTTCCATCCATTGCTCAAAGTTGCCATTTTCATTCCTTCCTTTTTCCTTCATCCATCAGGAGGCTATTTCTTTGTAATACTAACAAGCTAAAGAAGAGTGGAATCAACGATCCTTGCTCTTTGGTTGCAAGTTCCTGCACTGCAGACCCCATCCATATCACACATGCATCACACTCAACAGCCCCCACGTCACACTCAACAGCCCCTTCAGAGACAAGTAGGACATGGTTTCCATGGAGCCCACTGTCTTCCCTCTTTTGAGGCTCTCTTGCTTCATCACCCTGTTCTGAAGAAAGATGAAAGCTATCTGACTTCAGGCTTGGCTTACTTTCAAGACAACAGTCATTGGGTTTGACATTTTAATTTTTTGTTGTTGTTGAACAGAAAACCCATATATAGAGAAAATAAAAGCAAGATTTGCCGGCCGTGGTGGCGCACGCCTTTAATCCTAGCACTCGGGAGGCAGAGGCAGGCGGATCTCTGTGAGTTCAAGACCAGCCTGGTCTACATAGTGAGTTCCAAGACAGCTGGGACTAAAAGAGATCCTGTCTCAAAAA
>NW_008350786.1:109397-121864 GCF_000622305.1 Nannospalax galili
AAAAAGCAAGACTTATGCAAGAACTCGTTTGAG
Organism: Nannospalax galili; assembly: GCF_000622305.1. Classification (NCBI taxonomy): domain Eukaryota; kingdom Metazoa; phylum Chordata; class Mammalia; order Rodentia; family Spalacidae; genus Nannospalax; species Nannospalax galili. Next base: position 109,431 of record NW_008350786.1, read on the forward strand.
AAAATTCAGGGGGTATTTTAGACCATTCCCACTAGAGGGCACCAGACCCTACGTTTATCTCCTGGGTCACCCCTACAGCCTCTGCCTATACTTTGTCCACCCCTGACTGTGCCCCTCTCTACCCCCAACCTTAGGGTTATGGAAAGCTTTCCGGTCATACATAACAAGATCCAGACAAAACTTGAACCATCTCTGTTGAAGCCATGTGGAATTCCTGAAATAGGCTGGGAAGGCACTTAAGCCTGAGCTTTAGTTTCAGACCCTCCAATAGAGGTTCTGATGCCTCTTGGCAGACTCAAGGGTAAGTGTGGAGCCTCATGTGTACTGCGGTTTCCAACAGATTCTACTCCTTATAATCCTGCTCCACTGATCCTTATGTTATAGGGTAGGGAAGACTGCAGTCCGTATTTACTCAGAGTTGGAAGGCTTGGTGTCCAGACCAGTATAGCCTCAGGTAGGAATCGTTATATTTATCAGTGTGTTCAGCAGTCAGCTTTCCTTTCTACACAAGAGAAAGCGAAGCAGAGAAAGTGACTTACCTCTCCTTCGGGCACATTCCTGACATCACCCTCCAGCCCGGCTATGAGCACAATCGCCGTGTAGAGCTGAGTCAGTACTCACTGCAACAGACCATGAGCCATGCAGAACACTGGGGCATCTGCTAAAGGGGTAAGGGGAGAACTCAAAGAGCCTGGAGCCTTGGCTGGATCTCTGGACAAGGGTCAAGACAACAGCAACTTGTCAGGACTGGGTACCATCAGGCAGTGGGAATAATTCTAATATCTTGCTGATTTCATCTAGAGGAAATAAAGTGGGCACTGGTCACATCACTGGGACTGTGGAATAAGCAGGAAGGTATGTTAGTGTTTACAGTTTACACCACGACCTTGTTCTCAGTTGTACTTAGATAAAATTATGAAATGGACATGTTTCTTGTCTCACTTCATCATGCTCACAGCATGACCTTGTCTGAGGCTGCTGTCCTGTGAGACTGTTTATGTTGAGCAAGAAAACCCCACGGCCCTGCTCTGAGCATCAGGCCAGCTCCTAATAGCATCTGAGGTGCAGCTTTCTCAGGCTGGCACCTAGCTGTCAACAGGGCCTTTTCTTTTCTCACTTCATTTCAGTCTTGTCTTTATGGCTAGGAGATGCGGTGAAGAGAGGAAGCAGTACAGCCTGGTACCCAGGACTTCTTTGAGCAACACAAGCTATTGTGTGCTTTCCATCATTTTATAACTCTGTTCTGTGTCTCTCAAGCATCTGAGCAAAAGGACACCTCCAGATGCCACACTTTATCTCCTAGGCCAACATCAAACCAGGAAGCAACAGGCAGGATTTGAACTCACATCTCATGGTTTCAGACCATCTACTTCTCTATGACATCTGCTGGGGACCAAGTCACACTGGACTTGGACTTGTGATTTCAAGTCCAAGGTTTCTCTACATAACTACTGAATGTGTCCAAAAATTCTCCTGTCAGAGACCAAGGTCAGGGCAACAGCAGAGAAGGCACACAATCTGCAGGTTGCTTGCCAGCTGGAGGAACTGTAAGGCTGCCCTGGGTCCCATCTACATCTTCAGGGCAGGGCTAGGGATGCACTTGGTAGTAGCATGACTACCTAGTATACATAAGGCCAAACCCAGACTGAGGCAGGGAGCCCCAAGGCTAGAAGCTAAGCAATTATGAGTCTTAACCTAGTTCCCCAGCTCTTACCAGAGACACATGCCTTTATTCTCCTGCATTCTATAAGGTCCCCACCCGAGGACCAGCCCTCTCGTGTGGTCCTACTACATAAGCCACCAGAGGCTCCTCAGATGATGTCACTTAAAAGTCCTAGTTGGAGAGTAAACATCCCACGAGATGTTCTGCCTCTTCTATAGGCTTTCTGCCACTTCTACATCCAAGCAGACAGATGCCACACCTAGGCTGGCAACTTATACTTTTGTTGTCCTCTAGGGGCAGCACATGGGAAAATATGTAGAAACTACTTGTTTTTAAGGAGTTTTGAAACAAAAAGTTCTTAAACAATTGACATTGAGACATTTTCACATGCATTTCTAATCTCTATATGCATGACTATCACTGGTCACAGTCACCCACCTTCTGAGCTCCTCGGCATCTGAGTATGAATACAAACTCGTCAGATAGACAGACTTCCTCTCCCACTAGAGGCTCCATACTCTGCCATCTCTGTCACTGTCCACTGTGTTGTCAGCACCCTCATCCATTCCCCCAGAAGGAAAATGAGGCATTCACCAGAAGGGGCCCTTATCAATCCTCAACTAGAATTATTATTGCCTTATTGTGATGGCACCAAATTATAACCAGACGCTAGGTATGTACCTTTTTTCTTCCCTTTCGAATGGGCAGCTTTAGAGCCCATTACCGAGTGTGGGGTTTTGAGAAATTGATCCTAACTTAAAGCTTTAATTAATTGCCCCACATCAGGCTACCAATAGATTAACGCTTCTGTTCTGGGCACCACTACTTTTATAAAAAATAAAAATAAAAAGCTGGAAATGTGAAGAAATGAGAGAGAATAAATGCACTCACATTTAAAATGGAAAGGAGAGGACAGGAACCTTTCCAAACACCACAGGGGAAAAGAACTCAGCATCTCTCCCATTTAAAGCATGCCCACCATATCCCCTGACCATTGCTGAGCTGTGTTTACATTTTAGCTTTTACTGAGCCTTACAACAAATCAATTTGGGATAAAGATACAGCCAAGGTTTCATATGATCACTACAGCCTTGATAATTATTTTTCTTCACTGCTGACTAGATTTACCAGAAGGGCAGACAGGGGGGAATGGATGAGGGTGCTGACAACACAGTGGACAGTGACAGGGATGGCTGAGTATGGAGCCTCTAGTGGGAGAGGAAGGCTGTCTATCTGACGAGTTTGTATTCATGCTCAGATGCCGAGGAGCTCAGAAGGTGGGCGACTGTGACCAGTGATAGTCATGTATATAGAGATTAGAAATGCATGTGAAAACGTCTCAATGTCAATTGCTTTGGAATGAATTCTTCTGTATGAAAAAAAAAAGTTGTGCTGTAAAGTATTCCTTGAGAAATGTTTATAATTCTATGAGAATGTAAATAGTTTCACAGTAATTGTTTTTCAGTTAGAATATTCTAACTTAATTGCAGCGCAGTCTCTTTAATTTCTTGTTCATTAATTTTTAACTAACTTCATAAAACAATAAGAATAAAAAAAATATGATTTATTTTAGAAAAAAAAAAAGTTCTTAAACAATGTATTACCTGACGGAATGGGGAAAAGAGGAGAAAGTGTTTCCTAACTCATTAAAAAAGTATCCCAGGACTGGGAGAGAGAGAGCACATGGAACCCAAGTCCCATGCCCAGAACTCACACAAAAAGCGTGGTAGCACATGCCTTTAATCCCAGCTCTCGGGAGGCAGAGGCAGGTGGATCTCTGTGAGTTCAAGGCCAGCCTGGTCTACATAGTGCGTTCCAGGCCAGCTGGAGCTACAGGGAGACCCTGTCTCAAAAAGACAAAAAAAAAAAAAAAAAAAAAAAAAAAAAAAAAAAAAGCCAAGCATGGCACATATTTGTACTCACAGCACTGGGGAGGCAGAGACAGGCAGATCTCTGGAGCCCATTGGCCAGCCAGCCTAGCCTAACTGGTGAGTCTAAGGTTCCTGAGGGAGACCCTGTCTCAAAACACATGGTAGACAGCTCCTGAGGCACAGCACCCAAGGTTGATTTCTGGCCTATACCACACACACACACACACACACACACACACACACACACACACACACACGAGTAGACCAGCAGGAATCTCAACCTGAGATGAATAAGCACTTACATGTAGAAACCTAGTTTGCTGCAGGTCTCAACCCCATCCTCAAATTCTTCTGTTTATTTTCAGTTGGTTCAGCACATGAAGTTCTCCCTGGCAAAGTCTACTAAGGAAGTCTGAAATGTGACTACAGTGGAGCTGGCTCACAGGAGGACCCTGTTAAATACATAAGAATGGTGGCTTCGATTATCATGATATTTTGCTTCCAATCAAGTCAGACCCAAACCTCCATTTTTATCTCCAAGCCCCCACCATCACAAGGAGGTAAAAGAAAATGGGATCGCAACCCATGGCACCTCCCTGCCTTTCTGCCTCACATACAACTTGCCTGCTCAATCTTCAGAGACTAGTAAAAGATGAACCCGTGTTATGATGCCCCAACATTAGTAAATACTTTATTATAATCATATGGGAAACAGACACAAAATTAAGACTCCCTGATTTATAAACTCTCATGTTATTTCCGGTACTGGTCTTTCATCACCCAAATGAAGTTATTCTTCATTTACTTTTAAGTTCCTCATGTTTGGTTTCAAAGCACTTTAATCCAGATGCTCATCTAAAAATACCAACACAGGTTGGTATTTTGTTACAGAGTTTGAAGACTCTCTAGCTTATTTTGGTTGGTCCGGATAGGTTCTAATCATTTAGTAATAATATAACAAGATTTTTGGAAATAAAATATTTGACTTCATTTTTTTTATTTTTAATCATGCACACGTGTGTGTGTGTGTGTGTGTGTGTGTGTGTGTGTGTGTGTGTATGTGTAAATGAGGGTACCCTCAGAGGCCAGAGGTACTGGATCCCCCTAGAGCTAGAGTTACAGGCAATGCAGGCAATTGTGAGCTGCCTGACATGGGTACTGGGAACTGAACTCACACCTTCAGCAAGAGGAGAGAGAGACCACTCTGAACCACTGAGTTGCCTCTTTAACCTCAGAGAGTGATTCCTTTACCTTAAGATTAAAAGGTAAAACACTCCAATCCATTGATGAAACATAATGGATTTATACTTTCTTGGATTTTAATTTATTTATTTTATATGTATGAGTGTTTTACCTGCACATATGGACATGCACCACATGTGAAATACCAACAGAGGTCAGAAGAGGGTGTTGGATCCCCTGGAACTGGAGTTACAGATGGTTATTAGCCTCCCTGTGGGTGCTGAGAACTGAACCTGGGTCCTCTGCAAGAGCAACAAGGGCTCTTGACTGCTGAGCCATCTCTCCAGCCTCTACACTTTATTTTTAAGAGCATATTGTCCACAGAAGGAGCTACAAAGGCTAAGGCAATACTAAAAGCAGACAGGGAAAAAAGTAGGCCTGAGAAGAGCAGGACTGCTCCATGCCATGGAACCATCTGCAGAACACCCACAACAAATGCTACTGCCTTCCCTGTTCATGGCATTTCTACAACTTACCCGAGTGCTTTTCCACAAAGACTTTTCTTCTAAGGCAAGAAACAAGGAGAACTTTATCTGTTTATACCTTTCTATGTCTCAACTGCTATCTCATGTGTTAAACAATCATTTAAGAATCCCTCCATCTGTGGTATCTCTAGGAAAGGAAGGTAGTCTGTTTTGAGTACTGTGCCTGAAATAAAAATTTTCCCTCAAGAAAAGTGACTCAGCAAATGTTATTGCTGTGTGTTAATATAAGCAATGGAAAGGGGAGACCACTTTCTGTTAATAGTGTTTTAGGCATCAATGAAAAGAAGGGGGTGTTGGATGAAGAAAGCTTCTCACGTTCCAGAAATGGTTACCTGGGTGGCTTGGTGGTGACAGGCCTACTGTTTGGAAGCTCATTTGACAGAGGGTGAAAAATGAGGCCTAGAGCAGTAAATCTCACTCCTGAGAAGGTCTTTTCCTTTGGTTGTCCTGCAGGTTCTGTGACTCCCAAAAGCCTCTGTTTAACTCAGTCAGGTTCAAGCACATTGGCCCAAATGAAGATGGCAGGAACAGGTAGACTTATCACTGTTACCCCTGCTTCTAGTCTGTAGGATTGACTTTCCACAATCAGATCCAAGCATGGATGCCAGTTACAATCTCTGCTTCATACATGGACCCCTAGAAGTCACTGGCTGGGAAGAAAAGCCCTGGATGTGATAACTATGGGCTTCACTCTAAGACCACAGAGCAAGGCCTGGACCTACCACCTTCTGGGTATGGAAGGGTCCTCACCCAGCTTAGATGTCTAAGGCCAGGGACCCTACAAGTCAGGCCAGAAAGCCCAGGGCTAGGAACCAGGGCTGACTAGACCTCAGAGCTGGAAGCCACATCCTTATTTTAGGAATAAATTGTGTTTCATAACTAGTAAGACGAGGAGCTCATTGTGATGTTTAATTAGCTAAATTCTTGTCACTGGTTTTCTCAATAAGCTAGTTCCCTGGTTTCTGGATTCTGCTATCTTTCTTACACAAAATAAGCTATATCATCTCCAGAACACTGATTTTTATGAACCTTGACAGTAGCACTGCCTTTACAGAGTACAATAAACAGAATCTTCTTTACATTTCTACAGCCTCAAAATTAAATTGAGAATGATTCCCTCTGACTTGCCACTGACTCACACATGATGAAAAGGATCTATGGTCCCCATGTGTACCAGCACATCCATATCTTTCTCTCGCAAGAGAATTCCTATTTTATTTATTTTTCTTGCAAACACTTTGAGGCAGAGTGTTAAAGTGATAGAAATTTCATGAGATTGACATTATTGCTTAAAGTGCTTGAATTGGTTACATTTTATATATATATAAAAAAAACAACTAAGATACAGATTATTTTAAATAAAAACTACAATTTTTTTAAAGCAACAAATCAAGTGAAAGCCACACACATACAGCAACTATTTTGGTTACAGAAATAGGAGCCCAGAATAAATTAATGTAATACTAGAAAACAGAAATTTAATTAGGCAGAAAAATAGGCAATAATTTTCTCTGACCCATGCCATTTGCATGAGCTAATCACAATGGTGCTGGCAAATGCTTTGACCAGGTAACAGCAAACCAGGGGAAACATTTAGTGCACAGTATTTTAATACACATGAATATACAAAGTTGATCAAAATGAAATGTTTAGAGATAAAATCCATCTGTAATAAAGCTACACTCCAGTATCTAAAATAAGCCCTAAGCGCCAGTTAGAACAGTTCCTAGTTTCATGGGCATGCCCATGAAATTAAGGGTCCCCATGGAAATAAACGCATAGGGACTGTTTCTGTCATTTTCCATTTTATGTTAAATCCAAAATATAACCAGGCCATAAAACCAAAAGGGAATGGCTTCCTATTCAAACCTATTCACACCCTGATTGTTTTGTTCCTGGCTCACTTCAAAATCAGTCCTCTTCATGTTGCCTTGGAATGGAAAACACATCAACATAACAGGACTGTATATCACCATTTTACCCAAATTCGCTTTTAAACAAAAGACTTGAGCACACTGTACCATAATCTAAATGCTAAACAGTGAGTAACCAATAAAGCAAACATTCCATTTTTTTAAGTGTAGAACACTTGTAACCTATTTTTAAATACCCAGCAATTAGAAAAATACAGCAGGCCTATGCACTCCTGCTGCTAAAAAGAACCATCCCCCCCCCATGAGGGGCTGCTGCTGGGTCTTTGTGCTATCGCTGTGACAACAGAATGGCTCACATATCATACCACCATCCTCTGCTGGATGCTAGGAATGAGGGATAAGTTAGAACATGATTTCCCAACATAAAAATGATGGGGGGAGGGATGACATAGCTGCCTAGTGTTTGTTTTGTTTACTGAAGAAGTAAGTGATTTCCAAATAGTTCTGAATCTTTAAAAATTGATGGAGTATTGATGGAGAATGTGCTTGGTTTTAGTACAACCTTCTTTCCTGCACCACACAGCCATTTGACTCCTTGTGCAATTTTTTTCCATACTTATCCTTTTCTACTCCAAAAATCTATCCACAATACTGAATTTTAATTTTCATTTTTCTATTAAAAGCAAAGATTTCAGTTAAAGTACTGAGGAAAACTTTACATGCTACAAAAAAAAGGGAAAGAAAAATAAAATATGAGCTGAAACTGTAACAGCATTGAAGGCTTCCAGTTGAAACACTGTTGTCTAATAAATTAGCTTCAAGAGTTTTTTCAAGATAATTTTAATAGTTTTTCTCTTATGAATCAATTCCAAATATATTAGAGATCAATCATCATTCTCTTAACCTTTGTAACTTGCAATCAAGTATTTGGGCTCTGTGTGGTACAAACATTTCTCTACATCAACGACCTTCATTTGGAAAGCGCCTCTTCTTAAAGAACAAAGGCTCATTTCCCAGGTAAGTAATTAATACATATGTTTCATGGAGGGGAAAAAAAGACAAAATATTTATAAATACGAATTTGCCTCTCACCAAGGTAAGGTACATTTTCATCAGTTGCATAAAACAATAGTATGAGGATCACCCTGTTTTGGCTTCTCCAGTGAAGAGTAGAACATTTCACTTCAAGCATGGACAAATGAAGTATTGGCATGCTTAGGTTCTGAGCAAGAAACAGTTCAAGATATTTCAAAAATAAGAAATCCAGTTTTCATCTAGATAAAGTGCTATCCTCTTCATTGTTGCAAAATGGCCACTGACAGTTTCAATTTCAGTTTTAGTTCACATTATGCCAAGAGTTTGCATGTTTGCTCGCTGATGTGTTAGGTAACAACATAACATGTTCACAGTATATTTGAGTGTATGGAAGTCAACTGATGACCCCCAAAGCCAAGATCTGTGACTCATAGCATCTGTAGGAAATTCAAAACCAGCTGAACGGTAAAACACCAAATTGACCCTTTTAAGAGAAGGTACCAATATTCAAATGCTCTAATAAATACATACATAACAAAAGTGAAAAGTAGTGAGATGAGGTTCTTCCAAAAACTCTCTTGTCAAGCATTCTAGGTATCGGAGCCAGAGAAACAGTCGCCATCTTGTTCCTCCCTCCACCCACCCCCCAACACTTCCTGTGACTGCCTCACACCCAGCTCACTCCAGCATTCCCTCCAGGGAGGGTTTGTTTTAGCCCTGGGACTTGCCAGTGCCTCCGTAAACAGACTGAGTATGTTTAAAAAAAAAATTAAGCTGTACAATCTGCTGATGGTGGTCAAGGTGTAGAGCTTTTGCTACTCCTGATCCAGGATGTCAGTGCTGACCGGCTAATGGGAGTTACGCCAAGGCAGTCAAGATGGGGTCTCAGCCCTGAGACCACAGACTGCAGAACATCAGCAGGATTGGAAAGATGACTTGGAAACTTTAGCAGTGCCAGATATAGGATAAATACAAATACAACTACAGGACCTGACAGAAGAAAAATGTCACCCAAAATGAGTTATTTTCCTGAAACTTGGGTTTTGGTAGAAAGATAACAAAAGCAACTTTGCACTGTCCACAAAAACTTCCTCTTGGCCTTGCCTGCCCTGAGCTCCATAACATCTTAGCCCCTGGAATTCGAATGGCTAGGTAAGCACAGCCCAGTGCCAACACTAGCCACCACAAACAGCTCTTCACCCTCTTCCACTGTGAAGGATGAATATTTCAGTATCGAGGTCACTCACTTCTAAACATTTTCACTTTCACAAACTTAAAGCTATAGTTGCAGCCCTAAAAAGTGAGCATCTACCTACCCAATCCTTCTGTCAGAAGAAGCTGACAAGCTAACAGTGGGAAGGAAGACTTCCAAGGACACGTTAAAGGAATGCATGGGAAGGACATCCCAGAAATCACTTAGGAAGTCCAGCAAACACTCAAAATGGACTGCGACATTCATAGGAAACGTCATTCTAATTGAGCCAGACACAATGAGTGGCAGAGCCTTCACCCAAACCTTAAAAATTAGCAACTGTTATTCATATAAATCTTACTGATTGCAGTTAACTCTACCTCAGACCAAAATAAACCCAGGAGTAGTGCTACATGTAGAAGCACAAGGGAAGGAAGTTTAACATGGTCAGACCAGTGAAAATCGGAGTGATTACATTAGTGGACCACTGGGGAAGGTCTGCAGACAAACAAGGTAATAGTGCTTTGAATATTTTCCCCCACTTGGATTAGCCCCAAGTCCTTCAGTTATTCTCTTGATTGATAGAATAAAATATATCCAGATTCTGAATTTTTTGATATATCTGATGTCAGGCCATAGAATTCTTCAATAGCTTGAGCATCTATTTTCTGCAATGAAAGAAAAAGAAAATGATGCAATTAGTTACTATGATTCATGAGAAAACAAACTCGAAAATGTAAGAAACCTGAGTTGGTATAAAGCCACAATCGAACTTTTGTTTTGTTTTGTTTGGGGGTTTTTTTGTCTTTTTTTGAGATGGGGTCTTCCTGTAGCCCCAGCTGGCCTGGAACTTGTACACCAGGCTGGGCTTGAACTCACAGAGATCTGCCTAACTCTGCCTCTCAAGTGCTGGGATTAAAGGTGTGTGCTACCACACCAGGCTCACAATCAGGAACTTGATTTGACAGATATAAATTCCTGGGGAAGTAAACAACTGTTTCATCTTATAATAATCATAGATGGATACGCTTTGCAAAAGCTAGGAATTCTACCTTTCAGGTAGCAAACTGAGGGGTCTGGGAGTGATCTCAAGTCTTTCAAGCCATCACAGTTCATTTTCTATAGTGTTTATTCTAAGACAGTGGCCCTAGTGGGTTAAAACAGATTTCGCTTTTTTGAGTATGAATTCATTGCATGCTTGGCTGTAATATAAAGACTTCCAGGTGCAACAGAGTAAAAGAATACATTTTAAGAATCAATAAAATAAAAATTCATGTCTACATAGTGAGTTCCAGGACAGCAGGGGCTACAGGGAGACCCTGTCTCAACCCGCTCCCCCCAAAAAAGAAAAATTCATTAGAATAAAAGAATCTAAATAGAACTCTGGTTTATTACTCGCCCTGTATCAGAGACATGGTGGGAAACTGGACTCATTTGAGTTCTATGGAGGCACAGAGATTTAAAAATGGTAGTCTACAGTGGATCATTTAACAACAGTCACAGTCCCACACATGCCCAATCCCATCTCTACCCTCTGCCTATGTGAGAATAATCTGTACCAACCTCTACAATGTCATCATCAAATAAAAGCCAGAAGCCATGACTTTTCACAATGGTAATATAATGCCCACGGTTAGGACCACTGGAAAAGAACAGATAAGAGAAAGTTAGCAGGTAAGCATTTACTTCCTTATAAAACTCTGCCCAACAGTGGCTCACTATAGCAAAAATCTAACGTCATCAAGTATAGACAACACAATGGCACAGACCTGTACTCTGAGCAACTCAGACACTGAGGCAGGAGTTCAAATCCAGCCTGGGCATTATAGAGACAGGCTGTCTCCAAATTAAAAGAACTCTGGAAAAGTGTCTGTCTAGATTCACAATTTAAGACTGAGCTACTAGGGAGATAGAGATATATGAAAGGGATGTCTTCTAATGGCTCACAATCCAGTGGGTAAAACAGACATTCATTAATATATACTGTATGCTTTACTGTGTGCCAGAAAAACAGTGACCAAAACAAAGTCCTCATCTCTCAGGACTTGGTGCTATAGGTTTGGATATGAATACCAAAGTTCATGTGTTACACACTCAGTTCTCAAGGCAACAAGAGCTGAAAGGTAGAACCTTTGTTTCTGGTTTAGTTCTTGTTTTGTTTTGTTTGTTTTTGAGAAAGAATTTCGATGTGCAGAGAAGGATCACCTTCAACTCAAGGACCTTCAGCCTCATGAGAGTGGGTTTGTTACAAAAGTGAGATCAACCTCCTTTTTCCTGTTTTTCTTGCACTCTCCCATGTGATACCTTCCATCATGCCCTGAGGTGGGGAAACAACCCAACTCAGATGCAGTTTCTGGACCCTGAACTTCCCAGCCACCAGAACTAGAAGCCACATAATCTGTTACTATAGGTTACTCAAACTAGTATTTTGTCATAGCAATACAAAAGGGACTGGGACTTTTGGGGGTGGGGGTCAGATAGGCAATCAATGAACTAAACCTAGAAATACATGGTCATAAGTGCATGAAGTAGAGTACAACAGGGTGCTGCGAAAGCATTTCTTGATAAGCAACAGTAAAAGGGGGGCTTGCTGATATGTGTGACCTATGAAAGCAATGAGGTGGGGTGGGGGAGAAAAGTCATGTGACTGTATGATGGAAGTTTCAGAAATAGTAGAATACAAATACACAGGCCTAGGGCAGGGATCAGAGCAGCTGGAGCTAAATAATCAGAGGGTAGGGGAGTTGAGGGGAAAGGCACAGGCCTTTCCTGAACATACTGCAGTGGCTACGGTTTTTGTCTTTGCACTGAGGATGCTAGGAAGATACCGGGGAATTCTGAACAGAGACCTGATCTAAATTTCAGAAGGATGCTAGCAAGCCAGAATATCACACACTATACAAAAACATAAAAAGTCATACTACATAATAGATTTGCTCAAAACAGAGATTTTAATCCTAAATCTAGGATTTTTTTTTAAATACACCACTAAATTTGAAAAGCTGAATTCTATCCCCAGTATCACTCTGTGTGTGTGTATGTGTGTGTGTGTGTGTGTGTGTGTGTGTGTGT
>NW_008350786.1:122022-237160 GCF_000622305.1 Nannospalax galili
GCGTGTATGTGTAGGGACATGTGTGTGGAAGCCAGAGGTTGACACCAGTTTCTTCTTTGATTGGATTCACTGGCTAGCCATCTTGCTCAAAGGATTCCCTGTGCCTGCCTCCCATACCCTGGGGTTACAGACAGGCTGTCTGAGGCCATCTGGCTTTCACCTGGGTTCAGGGGATCTGAACTCTGGTCTTCATGCTTGTAAAGCAAGTACTTTGTACCCCCTGAGCTATTTCCCCAGCCCCTTAGCTTACTTCCTTTACACACAAGATGCTGTAAAGGACGGGCTCCTGTCTCCCTTCAACCTTACCCACCCACTTCCCCCTCCCTGAGCTCCAGCCTCCTGGGTTCCCATCTTCTCCTGCTTTACCACTGCTGTGTGGACCTTGTTTTGCTGTAACTCTGGCTGGAATGATCCTCCTCTACCCCTGCATTCTTGGCTCATTCCATCCTTGGACTTCAGTATGACTTCACCTCCCCAGACTAACCCTTCACTGACTACTCTTCCTGAATTGGCATCACTTTCTCTTTCGCCTTCCTGCTTACTCCTCAGAGCACTGATCAGCATCTTACATTTCCTGGCAGAGGTTTAGTTTTGATGGTCCAGGCCAATGTGTAGACTTGCCCATGATCCATCATTCCCACCAGGCACTAAACTTCATGAGGGCAGGGCTCATGATGTGTATCATGTTCAGTCTGTTATCTACAGACCCTGGCACAGAACCCAAGAAACAAAGGTTCAGACACCAGGAAGCCACCTACCCACTACACATAGGGCAGTCTTCCATGCATGGGAATGAGCTTGCTGCTACCACTTCAGGATGGAGTTGAAAGCAGCCTGGTTAGTAGCATGTATGACTTGGCACTCACTGCCCCTTATATCAGGCAAGGGCTTCTCAGACTTTGTGTCCCCATTAGAGAAACTAATGAACCCTGATGATTCCAGAGCCCAGTCTCCCACAGGTCCTTGGGATCCATGGCATGGGCCAATGCTTTGCCCTGCACCAGTCCTCCCTAGGATCAGGCACCCACAGAAATCCACGCTGAAAGTGTTCAAGTACTCTGTGTATCATGTACTCGTTTCCTCCTTGCTTGTCCACACCATCACTACCACCCATGATGCCTACCCATCCTAGGCTCTGCCTGCCCAACATCTCCTTTGTCCCACCCATCACAAGGAACAGTGCTCACAGCTGTGTTCTGGTCATCCGAGCCCCATGTTCTTGAGGTGACTAATCATTAAAACTATTCAACAAAACACAAAGTTGACTCATAGCTGGCCAATAAATTCAATTTTTTGAGAAGGAAACAGCCAGCAATCTGAAGTGAGCATGCTCAGGACAGACATGGGGTATGTCATATGAAGGTAATGTCTGAGGAAGGTGGTGTCCCACCCCAGGGCAAGGTGAAAGATTAAGTAACTGTTCCTAACCCAATAACAGTATTCACTTGGTAAAGGTACATTCACGGCCTCTGCTCTGGGTCCCAAGCCAAACCTACAAGCCAGAGGCAAAGCTGTGCCTATCCACACATCCACTTACCTACCCCCAGCCAGACAGAGAACAGCAAGCAGGTGAATTTTCAATATATTTTTCCATATTCATTTCAAATTATGGAACAAAAACCTGCTCAAAGAATTTTCAGCAAAAACCTTTGCTTCTTCATATCTAGAGGCCTCTTTTCTCATTCTGATTGTAAAGTTATGGCAGAATGTGGAGTAATAGGGCTGGCAAAATGGCTCAGTGGGTAAAGGTGCTTGCTGCCAAACCTGACAACCTGAGCTCGATCCCCAGAACCTAATGGTAGAAGAAAAGTCTTCCACAAGCTGTCTTCTGACCTCCATTCTGATACCATGGCAAGCATGTGTGTACACACACACTAAAAAAATAAATGTAACATAAAAATTTTATATTAAAAAAATTGTGGGGAAATGCTAAAAATTCCATAAAGAATTTTTTTTAAGAATAGACTTTGTGGGGATCAGTGGTTAAGAGCACTGGCTACTCTTGCAGAGAACCAAGGTTCAGTTCCCAGCAGCCACACAGAAGCTAACAAGTGTTCATAACTCAAGTTCCAGGGGATCTAATGCCTTCTCCCTCTTCTGGCCTCCACAGGCATTACACACATGTGGTATACTTATGTACATGCAGGCAAAATACACAAACACATAAAAAATAAATAAAACTTACTTTAAACGAATAGACTTTTGATCAGTCAAAATGCCACAAACTTATAACATCTATCACTTCCCATGCTTAATTCATACATCTTTAAAAACTTTTCAGATTGTGATTTTATATACACATATATAAAAGATTTATTTTATTTTTAATTGTGTGTGTGTGTGTGTGTGTGTGTGTGTGTGTGTGTGTGTATGTATGTGTATGCCTAAGGAGATCAGAAAAGGGTGTCAGATCTCCTAGAGCTGAGTTACAGACAGCGGTGAGCTTCCCAACACCGGTGCTTGGAACCAAACTCAGATCTTCTGGAAGCATAGCAAGTGTTCTTACTTGTTGAACCACCTCTCTAATGCCTATATATGGTGTCACGATTGGTTTCAGTTGTCAGCTTGATACACCTGGAAAGAGGGAACCTTGAGGAATTTCCTCCATCAGATTAGCCACATCTGTGAGGTATTTTCTTAACTGCTAATTGATGTAGGAGGTCTTAGCCTACCATGGGCAGTGTCATCCTTGGGCAGGTGGGCCTGGGCTGTAGAAGAAAGGTAGCCAAGCATGCCTCTGGGGGCTCTGCTTCAGTTCCTGCCTCCAGATTCCTGCCTTGGCTTCCCTCAACAATGGACTGTAACCCGTTAGCCACATAAACCTTTCCTCCCTAAGTTGGCTTTGGTCAGTGTTTTACCATAGTAATAGAAAGCAATATGGCTTTTTTCAAAAATAAAATGTGTAAAAATTTATTTCTTCATCATTTTAAACTCATTATCTGTAGCATTTCCATCCAAAGAAGAATAAATTACTTCCCTTGATGATAGAACATGGAGATTATCATTGTTCTTGGGTTACTTATTTTACATGCCTCAGAAGGTATGCTTATTGAAGGTCATATGCCACATACTGACATTTTTTGCTTAATGACAGATTGCATACAGGGCAGTGTGCTATGAAATTAGTGCATCTACTAGTGCTAGTTTGTGCAAGAACACTAGATGATGTTCACATAATGATGAAATCATACAACATTTTATTTTTTACAATACATCCCCATTGTTAGGAGCACATGTGCATATTGGTGTGTGTGTGTGTGTGTGTGTGTATTTTGAGGTGATCAGTAAGAATCTGGATGATACTTCCAGAGTACTACCCATAGTAAAGGTACAGCTGGGTGTGTTTTGACAAGGAGATAAGTCCTATGGTGCAACCATAGACACTTGCTTCCCAGCCCACTGTTACCTGCCGCAGTGAACAACCACAGCCACCAGGTCATACATGCGGTCCAGGTTCACAGCATCACTGGAGGTGTTGAAGAGTCGGAGCTCCAGAGGGAAGACCACCCGGTAAGACAGCTTGGTATACCTGTGGAGCTGTTCCATGTACTTGAACCTCTTTAGGTGCAGGGCCAAAATCATAGGCAGCTTTTTTACCCTCATCCTAAGAAAGCATGAAACAGAAAACCATCTGTACCCAATGCCTGTTAAGGAAAGAGAATACACTATTGCCTACAGTCCAAGCAAGAGCAGGAGACAGCCTAGCACACTCCAAATCAGCAAAGAACTAACTTTTCACGAGCATGAACATATGCTTGTGTAGGGAGACTGACTTATCCTACATCCAGTAAGAGAAAAGCATAGTAGTGTCTCACCATCTCTAGAGCATCCATAGTAGATGCTCTAGAACTTGTGCAATGCTCTATCACTGCCCTCTGCCTGCAGAGTAGAATGTATTTGGATAGTCCACTCCCAAATACATGAACAGGAAGGCTGAGAGGTTTAGAGAAAAGGAAACTTGGAAGAGAACTAGGTAAACCAATATAGACAGAACTTCAGGAAGCTTCTGGAACTCACAGAAATGGGCATCAGACCCCAAAAGTGCCAGGTTTGTGCTCACCCTTTACTCTTGTGATTTCATGCACATAGGTCCCCTACCATGGGTCCCACTACCAGCATTTATAAAGCACAAGGTTTGCTTTATGACTGTCCTCCCCAAACTAAGCTCCAGCGCCCTGGATATTTCAGTGGGGGCATGAGAGGGGGGCCATAGTCAAGTTTGAACAAGACTATTGCCTATTTTGAAGCCCTCCACATATATTAGTGGATTGAAGGCTTTGAGAAAGCTATGGTAAAGGAATTGTTCTAATCCCAACCTCACATAATAACACAGTATTTTTTTTCACTAGATGACCATTAATTAACATTCCTGGGTAAACTGCCACACAGTTAACAGTATATGTAGGTAACACTGATGAAGAGAGGCATCCAGCTCCCTTCTAGGTCCTCCCCTCCCCCATCTCCACTGATCCATGTGCTGAGCTGGCAAAAATGCTGCTGGGCTTGTGCAGTTGAAAAGGACCAATTCTAAGAGAACATTTACTGAAGAATCTAATAAGGCATAACCCTATTTATAAAAATAAGAAAAATAAAAATATTAGTAGCACCTAGTATGGTGCTTCTGCCTGATAATGCCAAAATTCAGGAGGGAGGTGGAGACAGGAGGATGAAACCTCCAGGGATGAACAGAAAGCACCTTCACGACACACAGGCAGGCTGGGGTCACCTTAGGCAGACTAAGATCATAAAGATGGAAGGGCAGAATTGACAGCTCTGTCTGCTAATATGTGGTACCTGCTGCCTGCTACAGTGCCTGGCTGTCTCTTAAGTTTTGATGCAGTCAAGACAGATGTACATGGGTGTCATGGAAGGTGAAGGAGGCTGAACAGAGAAATCATTACAACTTCAGGTCTATACCTCCCAAGGATTTTAGATGGCACTACTGAGCGTCTAAGAGCTACCTTGAAATCTCCTGAACCAAAGAGATAAATTTAACCCAAGTGAGAATTCACAGGAAGGTTAAAATGTCAAGCTTCTTGGCTTCTGGGGTGGACAATGGAGAACAACCAGTTATCTTGGATGGCCCAAGAGCTGTAACTGGTGGGTACTGGTAGGGGAACCCTGGATATGATGCCAAGTCAGAACACAACAACTTTCTTTTTTTTTTTTTAGGTCTTTTGAGACAAGGTCTCCCTGTAGCTGCAGCTGGCCTGGATTCACTAATGGAGACCAGGCTGGCCTCAAACTCACAGAGATCCTCCTGCCTCTGCCTCCCGCCACCATGCCTGGCTTGTAATGTTTACTTTTTTATTGCTGAGTGGCTGAAGAGACCTAGACTATCTGATCCTCCTGCCTCAGCTTCCCAAGTCCTAGGCTTGCAGGCATGTGCCGCCACACCCAGCTTTTTAAAATATAATGTTTAAACAGAGTATTTGGGCTTGCCTCGAACTCAGAGATTCGCCTGCCTCTGTCTCTCGAGTGCTGGGATTAAAGGCATGCGCCACCACGCCCAGCTTGAACACAACAACTTTCTTATCACCTGTCCCTGTAACTGATGGATCCTTGCCTCACAGCTCCATATTAAACAATGGGTTGTTTTTAAATCTCTGTCTAAAGCCTAAAGCAGCATTAGTAAGTGTCTATTGTGTGCTATGTACTGTACTAGGTACTAATCTTTAATCCCAAGAAGGGAATAATTATATTTAATCCCCACTTGTTTGCCCAGCACAGAATCTGACACACAGAAACAGTACTTGTTGAGCGATTAAAGGAATGAGCAAACAGACAAATGGCATCTTTGAAGGACAGCATTCTTGGCCTGGATTTATTGATGAAGAAGGTCACTGACCCCACCCACCCCAAAGCCCCACAAGGCTGACATTCCAAACTGGCTGAGCCTGTTTTTTCCCCCCCAAAGACACAAAGCCCCCCTCTGAAGCTGAGTCCTTCACGTACCTTTTCTGGGCCTCCTGTTTGCTGCAGCACATTTCACAATAATATTTTTGTTCACTACACAGTGTTTCTGTGTTACTGAAGTCTCTGTAGAGAAAAATATTTTCACCTCTTAAAAAAGTCCAAACATAATATACCACATTTTAAATCCCTCTATTACCTGTAGGGTAATTTTAAAGTGAAAGTGAGGAAAACAGTAATCACAAAAGATCCTTCTTAAGACTAGGGACCATTATACCATTAGAGCATGTCTACAGAACTGAGTTATGACTTCACTAGGACAGCTTTGCAAATATAGCTTGATTAGACCAGGCATGGTGCCACACACCTATAACCCCAGCACTTGGGAGGTTAAGCCCAAAGGATAGCAAACTCAAGGCCAGTCTGAGTTACACTATGAATTCAAAGCCAAGCCGGGTTTGATAATGAAACATTGTCCCCAAACAAAACAAACCAGAAAAACTTTAAGGAGACAAAGACTTACAAACTAGAGTTTCCAACAGATTCAGGGGTGGGGGTGGGGGTGAGTCACTATTTAGTAGGAAATACTTGTAAGTTAAAATTTTTTTAACTATAATGGAAAAATGCTATCTGTAGTTAAAAAAAAAAAAACTGAGATTCAAAAAAGGCAATCATATACAATCCAAAGTGGTATTATTATATTATGAAAAATGGTATCACAGAAGGTCCATATTTCAAAAACCACAGGAATAACGCCAGTAAAATCGAAACCACACAAATGACCTTATATCCAACTAAGAAAGCAATGAGATGGGGCTGGGGATGTAGCTTGGCTGGTAGAGTGCTTGCCCAGCATGCATGAGGCCCTGGGTTCAAGCTCTAGTGCTGCATAAGTCACATATGGTGGTACATGACTATAATCTTAGCACTAGGGAGTTGGAAGCAGGAGGATTAGGAGTTCAAGGCCATTCTTGACTACATAGCAGTGATTTCAAGGCCAGCTTAGGCTACATAAGTACCTGTCACACACGCAAAAAGTCATCAGGAGGTTCCAGGCTCCCACCCGCCACTGCTCCCCAGAGGATAAGAACTTTAACAGACGCCTCTGTGATGATGCTATGTGTGTTTGTCTTATCAGAGGCTTCTACCCTGCTACTTGGAGTTTTTGTATTCTAAATGTCACAGTCTTTTATTCTTTTTCTGGTCCTCAAGATTCTACTC
Source organism: Nannospalax galili (assembly GCF_000622305.1). NCBI lineage: Eukaryota > Metazoa > Chordata > Mammalia > Rodentia > Spalacidae > Nannospalax > Nannospalax galili. The sequence continues at coordinate 129,157 of NW_008350786.1, forward strand.
TGCATGTCCATCTGGTTCAAAAGGCTGAAAAGAATATCCAGAATGTAATACTCTGCAGTTTTGAAAATATGTGGGACACTTCCTTATCTACATTCTCCTAACAGCAGAACGATCAGGTCTAATTAAAAAGAAAATGGCATTTAAATGGTGTTAATGACATACCACTTATATAGAACATATCAAGAGAAAACAGACTGATCATTCACTACATCCTGAGACATTTATTGAGAGTCCTGGGGGCCAGGTCCTGGGGATTTGGAGAGTAGTCACACTTATACACAGGCATATACAAATGAGCCTTTAGCCAAGGTAGTTTAGAAATAAATACTATATGTAATTCCCCTGCCTAAGATATCCCCCCAAAAGTTTCTTGCTGCACTCAGGAATAACAGTCCAGCTTGCACGCCTGTAGGCCAGGGGCACCAGACCCTGACTAATCTTACTGACATCATCTCTTACTCTACCAATGCCACTTTCTCTCTGCTCCAGCCACCTGAGCCTTGAGGTGCTGTCTCCTGTCTCAGGGCACTGGCAGAGGCTACTGTCTTAGCATGAAGAGCTTGTCCCAGAGGCCTCTATGGCTAGCTGGGCTAGTTATTCAGAGTTCAGTGAACTATCCTTTCTTCAGAGTGGATTTCCCTGACTATCTAAAGAAATTCATGATGCAGCCTGGTTTTGTTTTTTAAATATTTTATTTAGTGCTGGGCATGGTGGCACATGTCTTTAATCCCAGCACTCAGGAGGCAGAGGCAGGTGGATCTCTGGGAGTTCAAGGCCGGCCTAGTCTACATAGTGAGTTCCAGGCCAACTGGGGCTACAGAGAGAGACCCCATCTAAAAAAGTTATTTATTTTATTTTTATTTTATGTGTATGAATGTATTGCCCGCATGTATGTAAGTGCACCCATATTATGCAATGTACACAGAGGTCAGAAGAGGGCATCAGATCCCCTAGAACCGGAGTTCCCAATAATTGTAGCCACCATGTGGGTGCTGGGATTCAAATGCAGGTCTTCTGCTCTAACCACTGAGCCATCTCTCTAGCCCTCACCGCCTAGCTTTCTTCACTGCATATGTCCTCATTTAAAACCATTCTCCTGTGAATCTTACCACTTATTCTCCTCTAAAGCTTGCCTGTTTCTTTAACTGCAAGATACCCAGCCTGATGTATAGTGGCACTCAATGTCTGCTGAATGGATGAATGAACAGACAGATGAAGTATAAAGACCAGAGAAAAAGCACAGAGAAAAGAAGTAAGTTTGAACTGGAATAACTGAAGTGTTTCCGCTGTGGTGGCTTGAATGATAAATATCCCCAGAGGCTCACGTATTTGAACACTTGTCCCCTGTTGGTGGCACTGTTTGGGGAAGTTATGGAACCTTTAGAAGATGGAGCCTTGCTGGAGGAATTAGATAACTGGGGATGACCTTTGAGGGTTTATAGCTTGCTCCACTTCCTGCTCTTGCTCTCTGTCTTCCTGCATAGATGAAAATGTTAACTGGACAGCTTTCTGTTCCTGCTTTCCTCACCATTATAGACTCTGGCCCTATAGAACTAAGCCAAAATACCCACCACCCCCCTTAAGTTGCTTTTGGTCATGGTATTTTTATCAAAGCAACAGAGAAGTAACTAGCAAAACCTCTAAGAGGCAATGTCCAAGTCAGGTTCTCACAGAGGGAAAGTATGCCAGGAAGACACCAAAGTACAAAGACAAAGGACAGACACCCAGATGTGTGGGAGGACCACAACTGCAGTGAGTGGCACAGAAGCTACATGGAGCTGGCATAGGCCTTGTGGCTCAGGAGCCCCCAAACAGGTCTCTGCAAAGGAAGAGCGTATCCAGATAGTGTTTTTGAGAAATACTTCTTTGGACAGAACTAAAGAGAAAGAGTTGGAGGGGCTGGTTCAGACCTTCTGTTTCCAAGTACCTTGTGCATAAGCAGACCCAAGTACAGTCCAATGAAGACTTCCCTGTGTAACCGCTGAGAAGTATTGTTTCAGGGGATTAAGTGGAGTAAGGCAAGGGAGGAAGGGAGGGGTAGAGGCAATTGTGAAAATTCATATCTATGGGGGGCTAGAGAGATGGCTCAGCGGTTAAGAGCACTGACTGCTCTTGCAGAGGATCTGGGTTCGATTCCCAGCACCCACATGGCAGCTATGAACTGTCCTTAACTCCAGTTCCAGGGGAACCCAAAGCTCTCTTCTGACCTCCGTGGCATTGCACGACATGGGCACACACATACATGTAGGCAATACACTCACACATAAAATAAAAATAATAAATAAAATATTTTTAAAAAGAAAGAAAATTCATATCTATGGAATGTCTCCCCAAACATCCTTATCTAATAATGAACCAGAATAATCAAGGAAAGCACAGTAAAGAGTAAGGAATTAGGGGGGTGGAGAGACTGCTCCCAAGCAGCTCCAAGGTGGCTACAAACTGTCCTTAGCTCCAGTTCCAGGAGATCCTATGCCCTCTTCTGGCCTCCATGGGTGTTGCACCCATGTGGCACACTTGTACATAGACAGGCAAAACACTCATACACATAAAAATAAAAAAATAATAGAGTGAGGAATTAAAACATTCTTATATCTCAAAAACAAATTCTTTATGATATGTGATAGAATAAAATGAAATATAGCAGAAGTTCTTAATGGGTGAAATATCCCTAATCTCCAAATCCAAAATACTAGTCCCAAACATTTAGATCAGAGATGTTCAATTTGTTCTAATGTAAAAGCCCAGTTTACAAATAATCACCATGCTGCTTAGTCCCAGTGGGCCAGAAGTACATTGTCATAATAAAAACAGTGATGCTGTTGTGACACTGGACCTTAGAAACAGGAAGTAAAGCTAAGGAGCTAGAGAGACAGCTCAAAACTTAAGAGCACTGGCTGCTCTTGCAAAGGACCCAGATTTGATTCTCAGCACCCACATGGTAGCTAACAACAATCTGTAACTCCAGATCCAGGGGATCTGATGCCTCTTTCTGGACTCTGCAGGCACTGCACAACACTCATTACCCAGGCACTGGGTACACTTACATTCATGTAGGCAAAACACTCACACACATTAAATAAGGATAAATAAATCCCCCCAAAATATTTTTCTAAAGTGAAGGTAAGTGAGGGGCTGACGGAGGAGGAAGAGAAGCAAAGCCAAGTCTGTGCGTTCAAGCTGGGAGTTCTGAGAACAGCACCTCCTGGTGCTGCACGCCTGGAAATGCAGGCTCAGAGGTTCAGTCAAGGAGGCTGCAGAGCTTGAAGCCAGCCTCCCACATAAGGGGAACAAAAAACCAAAACCATAAAATGAACAAGAAAGGTCAGGATCCAAAGAGAAGTCAAAAGGGGAAGTAGGTGGGAAAGAGGTCTTTTTGGCACTTAGGATAAATTACTGAAGCACAGAGAAGAGGCCAGGGGAGAGCCCAGAGCTGTCTGAGTTGCTTTCAAAGGAGTCATAGTAGAAACTGAACATTATTTTAAGATTCACCATGGGAATAAATCTAATAAAAAATGCATGCCTTGGGCTGGAGAGATGGCTCAGCAGTTAAGATCACTGGCTGCTCTTGCAGAGGCCCCAGGTTCAAATCCCAGCACTCACACAGTGGCTAACAACCATCTGTAACTCCAGTTCCAAAGGAACCAATACCCTCTTCTGACTTCCACTGACATTGTGCAACACGGGTGTACTCACATGCATGCAGGCAATACACTCATACAGATAGAGAGATAGATGATAGATAGATAGATAGATAGATAGATAGATAGATAGATAGATAGATGATAGATGATAGATAGATAGATAGATAGATAGATAGATAGATAGATAGATAGACAGACAGACAGATAGATGGATAATTTGTTCTAGACTTAGGTTACCAGCTGTCGCCTAAACGCCATTAAACACAAAGATTGAGTTGCGGTGTGGCTCTGTAACAGTGTACTTTCCTAGCATATCACAGGGCTGAATTTCATCGCCACACACCAGAAATGGAGACAGAGTGAAAGATGATTAGGTACATTAATAGATACATAGACAAATGGATGGATGGATGAATGGATGGATGGATGGATGGAAGATAGGTCATGGAGGTGATAAATAGAAAGTTAGATCGATGTCAGATGCCTACATGATACATAAATGGATGACTGATGATATAGATGATAGAGAGATGGTAGATAGATACAAAGATATATGCATAGATAGATAGATAGATAGATAGATAGATAGATAGATAGATAGATAGATAATTTTTAAAAAGAAATGCATCCCTTTATAAAGGAAGCTCAAAAGTTTTGTGGAAACATATCCAAGGAAACCTGAATAAATGGGAGAGAACTATGTCACGTGGGAAAGCTTTCCTATGGACAGCTAGCATGCCCAAGTTAATGTCCGGACTTGATATGTTTTCAATTAAAAACTTAATCCACTCAGCAAAATAGTGCAAATACTGATCTGGGAGAGAAAATTCTTGAGCACTACTTCTGATGATTGCCACGTCATGACACTACAGGAGAAGCACACTGGGGTGAACTGATGTGGCTCTTCCTGCAGGTGGCAGTGCCAGCCACGCCCAGTCTTTTCAGAGGGGTCAACATTCACCTGCAGCTCATGGTTCCTGATGCTGGGAAGGTTTGCTCAGGGATCTAGAACACTGGTCCCTATCCCATAAAGCTGAGCACTAGAGGATGTGGTCCTTGGGGTTGGGAAGGTGGCTCAGTTGGTAAAGGGACTGCCACACAAGCATGATGACCCAAGTTTGGATCCCCAGTACCCACTTAAGAGCTACGGTGAGGCAGTGCATGTCTGTAACACCAGTGCTAGGGTATGAGATGGATCCCTGGAGCTCACTGGCAAGCTACTCTAGCTGAATCAGTGAGTTCCAGGTTCAGTGAGAGATCCTGTCTCAAAAAAAAAAAAAAAAAAAAAAAAAAAGTGTGAAGTTGATCTTAACTGTCCTTGAAAGGCATTTTATGGTATTTTTTGTCTTCTCCTTGAATGTGTTTGTCCCTCACCATGGCTCCTTCAAAGAACCTCAGCTTTCTCCTCTAAGAGCTCCCCTTTTTAAAATCAGTCTCAATCATCAGTGTCACCTTCTGCTTTCAGATCGATCAAGTATATCAGAGTTCCTCCAGGTAAAACCCAGGCGTGTTTCGGCCTTCCCAGAAGCCCCAAAGTGCTGCCAGGGTTGAGACCAGCTATTCCAAGTCACCCAGATGTTAGCAGTATATGGACCACCAGGGGAACTGGTCAAAATACAGATTCTGGTTCTAGAGCCTCTTCATTTCTAATGACATCCCAGATGCTGTCAGTGGTGCCGGTCCACCAACCTCTGGATAGCAAGGTGCTGGAGCCGAGGACCTCAAGTTTGAGCAGTACCACAGTCAGTGGAATATGCATTAGACACAGAAGTGCAGATTCACTGAACTTTTGAATGCGACCTTGCCTCTATCATTACCACTATACCAGATGATTCCAACACACACACCAAAGTCTGAGAACCACTGACTTGAATATTAAAATAAAAAAGAAAGAAGTACAGTCACTAGGGAAATCAGAATGGAGTTCCTCAAAAACAAAATAATAAAACAAACATATGACCCAGTATATGACCTATATACCATGACTGCGTTTATACCTGAAGGTCCTCTGCATACCACAGTGACACCTGCACATCCATGGTGATTGTTATTCTAGTCACAATAGCTAAGATATGGAGCCAGTCTAGATGTCCACCAACAGAGGAACAGATAAAGGAACTGTGGTACATACACACATTGGAATCCTATTCAGACATAAAGAAGAATGAAATCATGATAGGTGCAGGAAAATGACTGGAACTAAATGTCATTAGATTAAGCAAAACAAGCCAGATTCAGAAAGACAAATATTTCATATGTGGACTCCACTCCCTGCCTCCAGACAGGGGTGTGTATGTTTGGGGGGGTGGTAGAAGAGGCACTATGAGAGAGGAGGAAGAGGTCTAACAGGAGGAGTCGGGGGGGGTGATGGAATCTAAGTGATGTGAACGCAGAAGGGAGGACAACTTGAGGAGAGCAAGAGGTCCAAGAAGAGCAGGTAGAAGGATGGGCGAGGGCTGTGGGGAGGACAAATTAGAACAAACTGTAATATATGAAAATGCCATAATGAAACCCACTACTTTGCATGCTAACTAGAAAAATAATAAGAGTAAGGCTTAACGTGGCACATACTAGGAAATTTCATATAGCAGTAACAACCAAACTAAAACAAAGGTCAGAGAAACAGGAGAGAGGCACAAGATAAGCAGCAGGAAGATGTGTGAACTTGGGACATAAAATGAGTTTCTCAAAACAGGGAAAGGGGGCTGGACAGATGGCTCAGTGGTTAACAGCACATAAGTTCTTTGGTTCCCAGCACCCACATGGCAGCGAGCAACTGACACTTTCTTCTAGCCTCTTCAGGCACCAGACACATACATGGTGCACTTACATACATGCAGGCAAAACACTCATACACATAGAAAATAAATATATATCTTTGGGGGGGGGCTAGAGAGATGGCTCAGTGGTTAAGAGCACTGGCTGCTCTTGCAGAGGACCCAGGTTCGATTCCCAGCACTCACGTGGCCACTAACAACTATCAGTAATTCCAATTCCAGAGGAATCCAATGTTCTCTTTTGACTTCCATGGGCATTGCACAACATGAGCGCACTTGCACACATGCAGGCAATATACTCATACACATAAAAATTTTTTTAAATGAATAAAATAATTTTAAAAATTAATAGAAAAAGAATTGTTTAAAAGATTAAGTTTCCCATGGAGAGAGTTCTGGAAGAATTCAAAAGCTGTTCTCCTCTAACACCTGGCTGACCTCCTTGGCCCAAGGAAAGTGGAGATTTCAAGTGAAAGGAAGATGGGATAAGGTTTTAAAAACCAGGAGCTCTTAGAGAAGACTAGGTTCTGTGAAGGAGCTGCAGGGAGAGGCAAAGGTACTTGGGAAGTCAGAAAGTGTTTGCAAGAACAGTTAGGACAAGCTGACTGATGCAGTCTGCGTCTTTACCTGAGGGCGTCCCTGAACTTTTTAACAGGAAAGAAGGGGGAAGGGGAAAGGGGGGAAAGGGCAAAGGAAAAGGTCTCTCAGAATCTTCAGTCACACAGACTGCTTATCTTACCTAAGACACAGAACCCAGGTCTAAAATCTGAGAACCGTAGCTCAGCCACAGCGTGGATTTACGACTTCTTTAGACCTGCTTCCTGGATTTAAATCTTATTTGCACCATTTCTCTGGAACAAAAGTTCAGTAAGAATATGCTGTAATCTGTCACCTAAAGCCCTTCTGGAAAGAGGTGGCCAGGAGTTTATTTCAGACCCCACAATTTCAGCTTGACTTCTTAACAGCTGTTAAAATAGATGAAAAACAGAAACATCACAAAGAAAACTCATAATCCTAATTTTAACCACAAAGACAATAAAATGGACAGAAATTGATTAAATCAAGAAAGACGCTAAGATAATTGTCATTCCTTCTCTTTTAATTCAAAAGTTTGAGGGTTCCTTTGCTTTTTAATGGCTCTGTTGGCTCATCCACCCCTGGATCTCCCCTGCACGCCACATCACACAGCTCTCAATGGTCAATGGCCACAGCTGGCAGACTTCTTTCCTGGTCACAAGAGGGCAGGTGAGCCAGTCAAGGTCTAGTTTGGAGATGATATAAAAATGTGGAGTATACCTGGTCCATTGACCCTATCCCCTAGTGGGGGTTAGAGAGTCCCATCCAAATCACCATGGCTAAGGGTCAACCAAAACTGAGGAGCCCCAAACTGCTGCCCCAAACTGGGAAGGGCACCTAAGGGCAAAAGAAGCCAGGCATGGTGGAAGACCCTGTCTCAAAGAGAAAAAAGGAAAGAAACGAAACAAAATAAAATGAAATAGTGCATTTGTCCAGAAAAAAAGAATAATGTGGAGTACAAAATTGTGGTGCACTTATCAGGAACATTGGCCTAGACTATCCAATCAGATGGGAATCTAATATATCTAAAGGGCAAATTTGGGTGTTGAAGTGAACACTGAGGTCACTAAATAAGAAAACAAGATGGAGGCACTCCCATTCAACATCGAGATATCAGAACAAGCACCTGGGTGTAATCAGCAACTCTCTGGGAGCTGGTGGCCTGCACCAATCAGGAGGTACAGGGTGAATAGAGCCCAAAAGTCTTCAAAGACAAGATAAGCCTCAGAAGAGGCCTCCAAAAGGGGGATAAAAATCCAGACTCCAGGCAGTCCAGCAGATACACAAGCCTCTTACTCTAGTAACATGGGACACTTCCAGTGACCCATCTCCCACCAGAATCCCTTGCTTCTGACTTGGCTCTGACCTTGGTGACTGCTGAGTATCCAGCACCCTGGTTGACCTGGCTAAGCACAGTTGAGGCCATGACCAGCTGGCCTCCATTGCTCTCAAGAAACATAGTTCCCCAGGAGCATCTAAAAGGGCCAGATGTGGTGATACACGCAGGCCTTTAAGCCCAGCACTCTATGAGATCCACGCCAGCCTGGTCTACATAGCAAGTACCAGGCTAGCAAAGGCTACAAGGAGACCATGTCTCAAAAAAAACCCAAATAAATAAATAAATACAGGAGAAAACAAGCTGAGTATAAACACTCATCTCTCTGTTTTCCTGACTGTGGACACAACGTGGCCGCTGTCTCACCCTCCTGTCACTATGCCTTTTTTGCCTTCAAACCATGGGTCAAAATGAACCCTTCTTCCTCAAGTTGCTTTTGGGTCAGGTATTTTACCACAACAATGAGAAAAGCACCTGGTTCAGGCGCTACTCCACCCTCCCCGACCAGCCTTGCCATTCCCAACTGCCTCTACCCGACTTAACTGGAGAAGCAAGACCAACATGCACACTTCTCCAGGGAAGGAAAGTACGGAAACAGAAATCTGGGTTTCAATTCTTCCCATAGTATGGTTCCCCAGAGGCTGAAGTCAGAACTAAGCTCACAGTCCTTTACTTGCCTGATTTCAGTGTTACAGCCACCATCACCTGCCTTCAAACAGCCCAGGAGACCCCAAGAGGCAGAGGAAGAAACCCTAAATCCAAATTTCCACCAAGCAGGGGAAAGGGCAAATAATGTCTTTCCCCTTATTTCTTTATCGTCAATTAATGTTGGTACAACCTTATCTTTTCCCATCCATATGTAAGACCCTAAAGCATTCAAGTGATCAAAAATGGCCTCTTGGGGCTGGAGAGATGGCTCGGTGGTTAAGAGCACCGGCTGCTCTTACAGGGGACCCAGGTTCGATTCCCAGCACCCATGTGGTGGCTAACAACTGTCTGACATCCATGGGCATTGTACGACACAGGTGCACTTACATACATGCAGGCAATACACTCATACACATAAAATAAAGTAGCAAAGTATTTTTTTAAATGGCCTCTTTTTACGAGAATATTGGGAACTTCTGCCCTAAACAGAATCAGGCTGAAGAAACGGAGGCCATCCTACAAAACACATGGCCGACAAGGAGAGGGCAAACTTGTTGAAAGTGGAGAAAAGGGAAATGGGGGGTGGAGTGCTCAGACCCCTAGGCAATGGAAAAATCATCAGCTCCTAAGTCACATAACCTACCACACTCAGATGAGCCAAGAATCGCTTCTCAGTTGCTGTTGGTTCCAGAGAACCTGAGCTCCTGTCACCCGACACAACTGATGTAGACCAACAGAGGCTTGTTATGACACAAGCTGTGTTCCCCAAGCTGTGACATCTGTGCACTGGGGAAGCCTACCCCAACTACTCAGTCTATTCTGGCACCTTTACCATCAGCCACTCTCTAGTTTCCTTCAATAAACTCATGGTCATTTGTGTATTCTCACTAGACCAGAAGGACCACCAAGCAGGTCTGCACCTGGTATTCACTCCTGTAGCCCACTGTGTAGGACAGGGTGAGGCAAACTGGAAGCACTCACTTCCTCTTGTTGAAAGGGAGCAGAGAACGGAAACATTTGCAGCAACTCTGAGCACATTTTGAATGCACACGTCACTATGTAATATCTATGGCAATCCCTGGCTCCTTACCTTCTCTCAACACTAATGAAGAATTCCCTTTCATGAATGACCTTCACAGAATGTTAGCACATGCAGGAAAAGGCAGTTCCCTCACTGGTTCCCAAAGCACATCAATTTTAAAATAATACAAGCGGTTACCTTAGAAAAAGAGTAATGGTTGACATTCATAGCATTTATTAACTTAATTATATGCATGAGTGTGTGTTTTAGAGAGACAGAGGGAGGGAGAAAGGAAGGGAGAGAGGAAGGGAGGGAGGAAGGGAGGGACCCAAAGTGTACATCTGTATTGAAGATTAAAGTTTTATTTTTAACTATAATGACTAATGACTTCCACCTGACCCTCTCTCTACTCAATGCACCCCTTCTCCAGACCATATGTGCTTACTTTTAATCTTTTGAGGAAAAATAGGAAATAAGTAGGGGCGATTACATCTTGAAGAAATATGGGATTCTATTTCCCCCATGTATTTACCAACCTGGTTAAAAGCTCAACCCCAGGCAGAATGCAAGAGTTTACCTCAGACAGTGGGTGATGGAGGTATTCTGCTCCACATCCACAGAGAGGTCAAGAAAATCTTCATCTTTGCTACTCACCTGAAGCAAAACAAAAGGCAGGGAGGGTTAGGTACAAAATACATAGCTGGCTTAGTAGCTAAAATACTGAGCACTTAGAAAGAATCCAACACATGGCAGCAGTAACAGCCATACAAGGCCATGCTACTCACCAAACCAGAGTTACCTCCAAACATCCCAACCCAATCCCAGAGTCCTAATTCAACCTCATCTCTAGTATAACTCTGATTCAAAACTTGAATAATTAAAACTCAACCAGATTTCTCTTCCTCTCCAGCCATTTCCCCCATTGTTTCAATCCAGTAAGTAGTAGACAGTTATCCATGTACCCCAGGCTGGCGGAGGATGGAAACCAAAAAAGAACAAGAGACAGAAAACCTCCACTGCATAGGGCCCTTCACCAATGCCAGTGAGTTAAGGTCTCTGCCCTCCTCCCAGGCCTGTTGTTCAAACCATGTGTGGGGCCAGGAGCCAGAGTGTCCTGCTAATGCCCACCAAGCTGTTCTTTGCCCAGAAAGTGGTCACCACATGCAGAGCTCTGTGTTGTCCTGATAACAGTCATCCCTAAGCTGGCCTGGAGTTGGTCACACAGCCCGTCATGATATGACTGGCCTCAGGCAGGTGAGCTCACTGGTCCCAGTTGCTCCTCAGCATTCCACAGGTGCCCACACACCACCTCTGGGTCCTGCATTTGTCAAGAGTTGACTGCTTAGATTCCACTCATTCAACAACAACCCAGAAGTTTTATTGTCTTGCTGGTGGATACGCTGGCCCAGAAACAAAATGTTCAGTCAACCAGCAGTAAAATGAAGACCATACTCATTTAAAAGAGTGCCAACAACGCTCAACCAAAGATTTTGGAGAATGATCTAAAAAAATACTCAAGAGTTGCAAGCTCACTCGTTGATACAATTACAGATAAACACAAAAATGGGGGCTGAGACAAACTGTAAAAGCCCATATCCTGCACCTCAGTTTCCTCATGTGTAAAGTGGGGACAGGAAGAGTATTTCATAAAACTGCTGTAAGGATGAAATAAGATGATACCGATAAAATGCTTTTAAAAGTAAATGTTGGGGCTGGAGAGGTGGCTCAGTGGTAAGAACACTTGCAGTTCTTCCAGAGAACCCAGGTTCAATTCCCAGCACACACATGGCAGCTAACAACTGTTCATGACTCCAGTTCCAGGGGATCTGACACCCTATTCTGGCCTCTGCAGGCACTGCACACACGGCACACTTACCTACATGCAGGCAAAACACTCATACACATAAAATAAAAATAATAAAATATATTTTTTTAAAGTAAGTGCTCAGTGTTTTGTACATGGGTTCTGGCAATGAAACTCAGGTCCTCATGTCTACAAGTCAAGTACTTTACTAACTGAACTATCTCCCCAGCTCAAATAACATTCATGCCTATTTAAAGAAAAAATGTTAACACTGTCCTGCAAGGTTGATATCACACATAAGTGTGATGCACATATAACAACTATGGCAGAGAAGACAAAGCAAGTGGGGGTGGATGGAATATGCATCTACAAATTTATAAACTTTCTACATTTTATGTGACTTAGTAACATTATTAACTGTATATAGAGACTCTGTGTTGACTCTAGAGCACACAAATAACAGGTAGAAGAAAATTAGTTTAAAACTGTAAAAAATAGGGCTGGAGAGATGGCTCAGTGGTTAAGAGCACTTGCAGAGGATCCGGGTTCGATTCCCAGCACCCACATGGTGGCTACAAACCATCCTTAACTCCAGTTCCAGGGGAATCCGAAGCCCTCTTCTGACCTCCGTGGCATTGCACGACATGAGTAAAAAATCACCAGGCATGGTGGCACATGCCTTTAATCCCAGCACTTGAGAGGCAAAGGCAGGCGGATCTCTGTGAGTTTGCAACTTGCCTAGTCTAGCTACATAGTGAATTCCAGATCATCCACTGGGGCTATAGGGAGATCCTGTCTCAAAAAGACTAAAAAAAAAAAATTTGTAAAAAATAATAAAAAATGGGTGGGGCCTGGAGAGACGGCTCAGCAGTTAAGAGCACTGACTGCTCTTGCAGAGGACCCAGGTTTGATTCGTAGCACCCACATGGTGACTAACAACCATTCATAATACCAGTTCCAGGGGATCCAATGCCCTCATCTGACCTCTATGGGCATCACACAACACAGATGAACTTACATACATGCAGGTATAACATTCAAACACATAAAAATAAAAATAATTTTTAAAATTGTAAAAAAAAATAAAATCTAGAAAAAGGTCAAAGAGAAACAAAAACTCAGAAGGAATAAAGGAATGGGTAGAAAGCAAATTATAAAATAGTAGCCCCACACTCAGACCATCGACAATTATACAAATATTCATATACTGATAATTATTCTGAGATGGGATCTCTCTAAGTTAGCTAAGGCTGGTCTAAATCTCCCAGTCCTCCAGCTTCCTCCTCCCTATCCCTGGGATTGAAAACATGTGCCACCATACCCAGCAAGAATTAACTTAATTAAAAAAAAAAATTCGCAAAATTAAATTTTAAATATAAAAACTTGAGTTGAAAGTAAATAATTGGGGGAAAATGCAAAAATAGCAAAATATGTAAAGGCCTATATTATTATCAAATAAAATGGATTTTAAGACAAAGTTATGGGAAATAAAAAAGAACATCTTCTAGCAAAAAAAAGGCTAATATCAGATAAATGTAGCAATCAAATACATCAGATCCTCATAAGAGAACCTCAAAATCTGTGAAGAGTGGAACAAATATTCACCAATAAAAAGGAATGAACTATGGGTGCATGCACTAAGCCCAATGGATCACAAAACCATCAGAAAAGGAAAAATAGCCACACACAAAGCACCTCAGGTAAGATGATTCCATTACTATAAAACATCTGGAAAAGGCAAAAATAGTGAATGAGAGTGATATCCATGAGAATACAGATGACTTAACCTTATCTATGTGACAGAAATGTTCAAAAGCTGGGCTAGGTGACAGTTCTACAACACAAGTCACTGAAGGGTCACTGACTACAAAATGCAATGCCATGTAACTTTTGGTCTTTTTGAGACAGGGTCTCCTTGTAGCCCCAGCTGGCCTGAAACTCCCTATGCAGACCAAGGCTGACCTTGAACTCACAGAAATCTACCTGCCTCTGCCTCCCAAGTGCTGGGATTAAAGGCGTGCATGTGCCACCGTGCCCAGCTAGCAAAGTCATTTTAAAAAGCTTGAAAATTCATGAAGCCAGAACTGACCAATTAGGAAAATCCTACCTAGTTAGGAATTTTCACAGCCCTTTCTCAGCAGTCTATAAAAAAAGTTAAGGAGTTAAGGCTAAGCCAGGCACATTGGTTCATACCAGGATTCAGGAAGCAGAGGCAGGGTGAACCTCCTTGAGATCTAGGCCACCCTGGTCTCCATAGCAAGTTCCAGGCTACCTGGGGTTATGGAGAGATACTGTCTCAACCCTTCCCCCCCTCAAAAAATGCTGAGACTAACACCTGGCCTATAAATCCAGTTACTTGGGAGGGTAAAGTAGGAGGATAGCAAGTTTAAGGCCAGCCTAGACAAACAGTGTCTCACTAAGAGTATATAGCTCGGTGGTAGAGCACTTGGCTAGCAAATGTGAGGCCCTTGGGTTCAATGTCCAACACTAACACACACACACACATACACAGACCCGGGGGCAGGAAGGGAGGGAGGGGGGAACTAGGGAGAAAAGTTAAAGTCAAAGACATCAAAAATCTTAACAACTAACTGACAAACACCTAACTGATGAAGAATATTATACCCAACTATATACGTCACACAATTTAGGGTTTCTTAACAATATAAATTTTATTTTCAGGCAACATTTAACAAGGTCTACAGACACTTTTCCTAGCCACATCTTTAGGTGTGCGTGTTGGCATTAGTGGGTAGAATACAAAGATGCTGCTCAGTATCATGTAATGATAGACTAGCTCCCCAACAGCAGAGAATTCCTGATCCAGCATATCAATCACTCTAAGCTCAGGAGACTAAGTGTCCTTGACATATTCACCAGACTAGTCCATGTATTAGAACGTAAAACATGTCAATAAATTGGGAGTGACTTAAATCATGCAAAATGTGTTCCCTAAGCCACAGCAAAGTTAGAAATTAATACCATTAGGATACCTAGAAGTACTCCAAATGTTTGGAAATTAAACAGTATACTCCTAATTAGAGTGTGAGCCAATGGGAAAAATTATAAGAAAAATCAGAAAATACTTTAAATTAATGGCAAAGAAACTCTAATAGCAAACTGTGTGGGATGTAGCTAAAGCAGTGGTTAAAGGGAAATTCATAGTTTAAAAAACCAGAAGAACAGGGACCTCTTTTGTATTTTAATTGCCATCCTTACTACTAAATATAATTTCCAGTATGTAATAGGTTCACAATAAATATTTGCTGAATGAATTACCCAATTGAAGAAAAACTGAACAAATGGAAAGATACCTAAGTCAGTGGCCTGTGAGTGGCAGAAGTCCAAATGATTTTCTTTTTTATACTTATTTCTCTTTTTACACTAACCCATAAATATTATATATTTGAATTGGTAAAAGATTATAGCCAAGTGGAGTCATACAGCAATTAGGATGAGGTCTGCCTAAGTGCTTTCTCAAAGATGGGAAAGGGGGAACACATGACATACAGGGAGGAAAAAGATACAAATCTCATTCACTAACTAAAAAAGTTACTACACCTTTGTCAATTCTGAATGCAAACAGTTCCCAGCTTTAGAGTGAGAGAGCTCTGCTACAGTAAGTCAGCCCTGCAGGGAAGATCAAAACGTGACACCAGCCCATCTGGACTTTTCTCCATCTCTGTCCTAGATGAACAGTCACAACAGTCATAGTCCAAGCAATACATGATCAAGAAATATACTACAGGAGCTGGAGAGATAGCTCAGAGGTTAAGAGCACTGGCTGTTCTTGGTTCAGTTTCTAGCATTCACATGGAGTCAACAACTACCTGTAACTCCATTTCCAGGGATCCAACACGTTCTTCAGGCCTCCATGGGCATTTGCATTCATGTGGTGCACTTATATATGTGCAGGGAAAACACATACACATAAAACAAAAAAAGAATTTTAAAAAGAAATAAACAATGGGGGGTTTATATTTTTGATGGGTTTTATTTTTTTCTTCTTCTTTCTCTTTTTCTCCTTCAAGCAAGCTGTGAGGAAAGAAAATTGTGTCCTCCCACACCCAAGGATCTGGTCTAAGGGAAAAAACAGCTTGTCACCAAGGAAACACGTATCACCCAGCAATTCCACCACCCTCAGCAAGAACAGCCTACATCTTTTTTTCTCTCTTCTCTCTAAGCATGGAGTCCCCACCAACACACACACACACACACACACACACACACATACACACACGCACATGCATGCGCATGCTCACGTGTGCACACACACACACTCCAGTGTGAAAAGAGTTGAAAAACGCCCACTTCCTCTGTTCCTCTGTTTTAGAATAATTTAAGAATCAAGGCTGGGTGCGGTGGCACACACCTTTAATCTCAGCACTTGGGAGGCAGAGGCAGGCGGATCTCCGTGAGTTCAAAGCCAGCCTGGTCTACACAGCGAGTTCCAGGCCAGCTGGGGCTACAGAGAGACCCTGTCTCAAAAAGACCCTCCCCCCAAAAAAAATCAATTAGTAGAACAGATCAATCTATAGGTTATACATGTAAATCATAAGTCATCTTCATCTTCAAACTCCCCTGATTGCTTTCCTGGCTTAGTGGAAAAGGTTGGCAGCACCTCTGGGTTCAGCCATGATGACAATGCGCTGGCTGGTACCAAAGGATACCCTGGCTGCCCATCTGGAAGTCCAGCCTCAGAATCTCCACTGAGTGAAGGAGCAACCTCTACCATCTTGCTCTACCTGCTGTCCACACAGGCCTCAGAAGCTCTGTTGGACCATTCTAAACCTCTGCAAGCAAAGCAATAAAGAGCCATAAAATTGGTACTTAATAAAGCAGTTCCTTAAACAACATCCTGGCTCCAGTAACATACATAAATGTGTCTTAAAGCCACTGAGAAGCACTGAAAAGCTATAGATTTTTGCAGAGCAAAAGCTCAGCTTGCATAAAAAGGAGAATTAAAAACAGCAAATTAAACTCCAGTGGGTCTAATAAATCTTATGAAAAGGAACAACCAAGGGAGCAGTTAGGCTAGAGTGGGAAATCCCAAAACTTCAATTCTGAAGTGCTTCTGTCAAGGTTAGGTGGACAAGTCAGCCCTGATTACCCGTTAAAATAGTCCCTCCTAATCCGCTGCAGAAGGAGACCATTTGTCTCCATATAGCCCACATTTGACATTTGCACTGAATCACAGGCAACCTTTACAAAGAGTGAGACCTAGGGAAAAACAGCCATTGCTTTTAGAACTTGCAGACTGGCACAAAGGTTTCCCACAATTGGAGGAACAAGAGGCTGAGGCAGGAACAAAGGCAAGGTGCCTCCAGGGGCTCATTTGCTATTCAAGATCTAGGGCAGTTTAATCCACTGTAAGATTTCACAAAAGGGGGGGTCTGAAATTCTGACTCAAGTGAGGGCACATCCTCCCTAGGACAGTCCTCCAATGGAGTTCCCACCGGGAGCTTCTCATTATATCTTCTGTAAAACTAAGTCCTGCACATTTGACAGCAGGAAAAGCCCAGAGGCAAAGCATTTTCTTAGAAAGTCAGGGCTTTCTAACAATTAGAGCTGCCTAAAAATGGAACTCATCCTTGGGAGATTGAGTTTCCTGCCTCTGGCCAGGGCCCATTGGATGCTGGTGACCAACTGGCTGGGACATCACAGAAGGGACCCTGGCACTGGTAAAACAAGGATTAGATGGTTCCTGTGATTCAATTCAGTTGAAAAATCTAAGAAAATAGGAGCTGGAGAGAGATGCCTCAGTGGTTAAGCACACTAGTTGCTTTTGCAGAGGACCTAAGTGAACTTCCGTTCACAGTACCCACATGGAAGCTAACAACTGTCCTTAACTCCAGTTCCTGGGGGTCTGACACCCTTTTCTGGCCTCTTCAGGTATGGCACACATGTGATACACTTACATAAATGTATGTAAAACACTCAAACACATAAAATTTAAAAATTAAAAACTAAAATTAAATATTAAAAGTTTTTAAAAAATTAGGGAAGCATCTTTGGATGCAGGCTTCCTGTCTAGGCTAATCTTTCAGGAAATATGAGGATGGATAACAACTTCTGCATCCTAAGTACTTGAGGTAATATTTGCTTTGGAGAGATGCTGACTCATCTATAGGCCAAAAACAGAAAAGAAACTATAAATGTGATACAGCCTACCATCAGAGTCAGCCATACAGAATAGCACCAAAGTGGATTTACTAACAGTGTTAATTTAAAGCTAACTCAAAAGGACTAGATCAGCTAGTTGTACAGTGTGGTACAGCGTCCCACCTAGAACACATTGCTCTGGTTTCTATATCATAAGCACATGTAGTGGTCTGTGCTTCCTTCACAGTGTTTTGTGATCATAATTATATAACTAATTGCTCATCTTGTCATTAATCTCTGATTATATGCTGGGCATTCCTGAAATGCAAAGCGAGCACTGTGTCCTCAGTCTTCATGCCCTTACAAGATAGTATGTGATGAGGGGACATCCACTGAATACAAGAATACTTACACAGCTACTAGATTAGCAAAAATGATGATAGGTGGGAGCTGTAGGAGTGCTCACACATGGGCTGGGGAGATGGCTTCGTGGTAAGAGCACTTACTGTGTGGGCATGACAACCTGAGTTCAGAGTCCTAGAACCCACGTAAAAAAGCTGGATGTGGTCACAGACATCTATAACCCCAGTGATGACAGACAAGGGGATCACTGGGGTTTGCTAGCCATCAGCCTAGCTGAAAAACGGAGAGTTCCAGGCTCAGTGAGAGACCCTGCTCAAAGGGATAAGGCAGAGAGCAATAAAGGAAAACAGTCAACCATCTTAGACCTCCATCTACACTCATGCACATACACCTGCACATTCATGTGCACACACACACACACACACACACACACACACACTCACATACACAAGAATGTTCACAAAGAGGGTAAACTGGTATAAGCATCTTGGGAGCTGGACATTTTCTAACGGTATTAATGATAAACATCATTATCACCTCACACATCTTCCATGAGAAGCAGTGTGATAACAGCCTAGGAAACTGGGATTACCAGGCTGTATCTTATGTATTAAAATATGTACAGTAGCATTGTTCATAATTGCCCCAAAGTAGAAACCAAATGCATATCAACCTTAAAATATATTAGTAAGTCATGACATCCATGTACTAAGACACTGTACAACTTTGACAGTGAATGAACTAAAGCACCATGCAAAGACACAAATGAACTTTACTAGGTAGAATGAGCAAAGAAACAAAGAATGGCTATATGGCCATTCATATACATAGCAACAAGCCAAACTAAACCATGTATTTTAGGAATGTTAAGAGTCAGTGAGTTCTGGACTCAGACCACCACCTCCTGCGCCTGCAGCCGTCTCGTGTCCGGCCACCTCTGGTCCCGAGCTCCGGCCTCTGCTCTGTGGTGAGAGAGGAGATCAGTGCTACCAAACCGGCGCCTGGCACCCAAGCGGGGCTGGAATAGCGAGAAAGTGGACGAGGCCCTGGCGCGCGGTTGTGCTGCCGCAGACCCGACTTCCAGCACAGCCACAGCAAGCACTTCAAGCTGCACTGGTGCAGCGACCTGGGATGGTATCAGTCCACTATGAAGTGAGCAGATATGCTGCCTGACCACAAGCCCAGAAACAAGAGATCGATATCCATGGACAGAAACCTTCCAAAATCATGAGCCAAAATAAACCTTTCCTCTTTTAAAGTTGATAATCTTACGTATTTATCAGAGAAACAGAAATGACAAACACATTGAATATATGGTTGTGGTCACTAAATATGTTCAACAATGAAAAAAGAAAAAAAAAGAGTGAGTTCTGAAAGCATACAAAGAACACACAATCAAAATGTACACAAACTCCCAAAGAAAAGAGATTTTGCAAACATGTTGACTCTAAAAACAGAAAAGTACACTCTGAAAAAGTAAAAGTTCAAATCAAACACACAAAAAAATAGTGGCAAAAATGTTAAAACTTTAAATCCAACAACGTACACAAAAGATAGAGACCAAGTTTGATTTATACAAAAACACAAGGCAGAGTTCAACATCAGAAAATCGATTAATGTAACTTTCCACCACTGCAGAAACATTCTGGCATTACCTAGTCTATCTGCAGATGTGCATGTTCTACGACCCAGCAATTCCACACCCAAGGGGATACCCTAGAAAGACTTTTACCCACACACAGCAGATGTGTGTAAGGACACATGCAGCAGCGCAACACCAGGCATACCATGGAAGAACGAGAAAATAAACTGTGATGTATTCCTGAAATAGCATACTTCACACAAAGACAAACATCAATGCACCACACTCCACACAAACAGCTGAATCTCAAAAACATAACATTTAATGAGAAAAGCAGGTTAGAACATATGTATATGATTCCACATATATTCATATATAAGCACAAATGTGCAGAATTAAATGTCTAAGAATAAACATGCATATATCTAAAACTATATCTATTATTAGCAAGTACTAATAATATACAACACTGAAAATAATGATTAACTGGGGTAGAGGGTGAGAACGAGAGAAAAAGTCAATGCAAAGAAGTACTCAGGGTTTCAGGGCTACCAACAGAATTCCATTTCTTACTCTTGGTATTGGGGACATGGCTGTCTTTGTTTTAAAAATGATGTTCCAACCCTTCCTAAGTAAGTCTCCTAGTACACATGGGCAAAACTCTTTCTGGGATATCTCCTCAGGAGCAGATCTACTAGGTAAATGCATACTGACATTTTATTGCAAAAGGTAAATAAATAACATCACAAGTGTTCTCAAATTGTACGAAATTCCATAGGACAAAAAAATCTGATTTCTTCAAGAAATTAGTCACAAGGGGGACAAAAAGGAGGATGGGGACAAATTAAACATTAGCCCAATACTGATACATAAAGTAACCAACTGAGGGTTGGAGAGATGGCTTAGTAGTTGAACACTTGCTGTATAAACATAAATGCGGAGTTCTGATGCCGGAACCCAGGTACATACTGCGTGGGTATGGCAGTTCACCTATGATACCAGCCCTAGAGAGACAAGGGGGGCTGAAGAGATGGCTCAGCCGAGAAGAGCACTGGCTGTTCTTCCAGAGGACCCCAGTTTAGTTCCCAGCATCCACATAGATACTAACAACCATCTGTAACTCCAACTCTTCTTGACTCCACAGGCATTGCGTGCATGTGGTAGACTTACATGCATGCAAGCAAAACACTCAAACATAAAATAAAACAAACGGGCTAGAGAGATGGCTTAGGGTTAAGAGCACTGGCTTCAGGAAACAGAAGCTTTCGGGCCACTGGAAGCTTGCACATGTGAACTTGTGGCAATGGTGGCATCAAGCACAGAACCCATGCCAACTCAATTAGACAAGAGCCCAGAGTGGAGGAAGAGAAATGGGTGACTGGATGTCCCTAGTCTGGGAACTGCCAGAGACTGGTAACTACTGATTGAGAGACAGTCGGCTATACCAACGGTCTCTAGATAGGCTGACTAGACTCCAGTGGATGGATTTGCACTGAAGGACATCTGGGCACTAATGCTTGACTGGGTAGGACTTAAACCTGTATGGCAGACTGTATGAAGTTGGCAGGGGTAGAGGGGGCAGGGGGTTGAGGTGGGGTATGTATTGGAGACAGGGTCTATCGGGAACTGTTGTATGAAATGCACAAAAGCTCAATAAAACTTTTTTTTTTTTTTAAAGAGCACTGGCTGTTTTTGCAGAGATCCATGTTCAGTTCCTAGCACCCACATAGTGGCTCACAACCATCATTAATTCTAGTTCCCAGAGATCCAACACTCCTTCCTGACCTTCGAGGGCACTGCATGCACATGGTACACTTACACACATGCATGCAAAACACTCACACGCACAAAATAAAAACAAAATTCTAAAGCTAAAAATTAGTAAATAAAAACAAATAAATTTAAAACTTTAAAGAAGAAATAAGGGATCCCCCAGAGCAAGAGAGACCAGTTATGTCAGCAAGCTCTGGGTTTTATTGAGAGTCCCTGCCTCACTGAATAAGGAAGAAAAGCAATGGAAGGTGATTCCCAAGGCTCGATGTGCACACACACATCTAATACATGTGCCCACAAATGTGCAATGACGTGCAACACACACACACACACACACACACACACACACACACACACACACAGAGAGACAGAAATGAAAACTGATTAACGAACTGTTACAAAAGCAGGACAGAATCTGACTTCAACCATGAGTGAGTTAAGATGGAAAGGAATTATTTTAGGGATAAAAATGGTATTGCACTTTTAAAAGACATCTTTTAATGATATATAATGAATAAATCACAAATGAAATGATGTCTGGGATTTGCTTAAAAAATAAACTAGGTTGAGGGAGGAGAGATGTCCCAGTTAGCTTTCTAATGCTGTGATCAAACACTAACCAAAACCAGCATGGGGAGAAAAGGTTCTATTTAGTTTACATGTCCTAATCACAGTCCATCATTGAGGGAAGTCAGGGAGAACTCAAGGCAGGAACCTGGAAGCAGGAGCTAAGCACAGAGCACAGAGGAATGCTGCTTATTGGCTTGCTCCCACTGGCCTGTGCTCAGCCTGCTTTCTCTCTCTTTTTAAAAAATATCTTATATATAGCCGGGTGTGGTGGTGCATGCCTGTAGTCTCAGCACTTGGGAGGCAGAGGCAGGCAGATCTCTGTAAGTTCAAGGCCAGCCTGGGTTACAAAGTGGATTCCCGGGGAGCCCGGGCTACAAGGAGACTCTGCTTCAAAAAAACAAAAAAAAAAAAAAAAAAAAGTTTTATTATTTTATATGTATGAGTCTATTGCCTGCATGTATGTAAGTGCACTCATATCACGCAATCCTGGAGGAAGTCAAAGAGGGTACCAGATTGCCTGGAACTGGAGTTACAGGCAGTTGTTAGCTACCACATGGGTACTGGGAATCAAATCCAGGGACCTCTGCAAGAGCAATCAGTGCTCCTAACCACTGAGCCATCTCTCTAGCCCCAAGCCTGCTGTATTATACAACCTAGGACTACCAGGCCAGGAGTAGCACTGCTCACAATGGGCTGGTCCCTCCCACATCACAGCATACCCACAGGCCAATCTAATGAAATACCTCAGTTGAGGTTTCCTCTCCCCAAGTGTGTCAAGTTGACAACTGAAGCTGTCCAGCATAAGAGGTATAGAAAGAGAGAAGATGAAGATGGGCCAAAAGATGGGCTAATCCTGGACAATACACACATGAGATGTGTTAAACTGTTCAATCTTTGCATTCACTTGAATTTTTAGAAATACAAAACTATGAAGGGATGGGAGAAAGGGGGGGGGAGAAAACAGGAAAGGAGAAGGATAGTGCTCTCTATAAATAAGCACGTACAGAAAATGCTTTGGCATTTTTTGTAAATGCTCAAGTGCTGATCTCTAGGCTAATATGATCACAGTTTTTTCAGAAAATATTACAAATTTGTCATCTCTGGGTGGTAGATTACTGATGATTTTTAGTTTTTTGGTTTTGCTTCATTTTGTTACTTTGCTGTATTTTCTATGAGGAGAAAATCGGAGTCTTGATTCAAACACATTAGACATATTGCCAAAAAACAAAACAAAACAAAAAAAAAAAAGCCCCCTGCCTTCCTTACATGCTGATTGCTGATGTTTAAATCTACATTTCATAGCCATTTCAGGATCAGAAGTTGCGAAGCACTGTGTATTTGTGATGTCCCAAAATTTTCATTGACCCTCTACTCAGGATGTGATGGTATTTGGAATTGGAGCCTTTGGGCCATGGCGAACTATGGAGCCCTTGTGATGGAATTAGTATCCTCACAGGAGACAAGAGGCAAGAGAAAGCTTGCCTCCTCTCTCCACCAGATGTGCTATGACCCCATACGAGGAGGACAACTGAATGTAGGAGGTGCAGAAAATTTGGCACCAGTGAAAGGTTCAGAATGCACAAAAGTAATCCGAAATCAAACACGTAATAAATCTGAGGCATTTCCGGCAGCACTCACCTGTGTTGTACTGTGAGTCTTCACTGCACCCGTGGCTCCGAACACACAAAATACATATTTAACACTGAGCATGCCATCACACCATGTCCTACCAATGAACGCCATCTGAAATACTTCAGCTCAGATTTGAGACTACTTTATATTATAAACTGTACTGTTTTTACCATATATGTAAAGTTTTCTGCTGTTATAGACATAATGGTTTAATTATAGAAAACAAAGACTGAGATTTTCCTACCTTCATTCCTCAGCATCTAAGTTTTAATTAGTTTATGTTTGGATTGTGTTAAAACATTTTAAAATTGTTGCTTGAATTGATGATTTGAACTTCATTGAAAAGAACTGTTAAGTGAATTTTGTCCTAGAATTAGAATAGAATTTCTTCTAACAGCTTCTGAAATGGCTGTAAAGATATTTCTACCATTTGGCACTAAGTATTTATGTAAAGCAGTGTTCTCAGTACTGGTGACTGTAAAATCAAAATATGGATCAATTCTGGTATAATATTGATGCTCTGTTTTCTGAAGTATTAGCATCAACCAAGATCTGATTCTTTATGTAAAATTAAGCAAGTACATACATCTCTTTCATATGCAAATGTGCTTTCACCTTTAATAAATGGTAAAATTATATGTATACCAAAGAATTAAAAACAACAATTTTGATTTCTTACCAGTAAATGTTGGACTTATATACCTATTTTATAAACCAGTTCATGTAAAAATTTCTAGGGCTAAGAGTTACAAGTGGAAAAAGTTTAAGAAGCTCTGGTTTGAAGCTCAAAGTGCAGAGAATAAGCATCAGTGGAGGGCTCAGCCACATAAGGGACAACTGTATCACACACCCCTGACCACAAGGCTCAGTGACTATCACAGAAGTGAGGGCAGAAAGACTGTAAAAGCCAGAGATCAAGGAGGACTGGAACAAAGGGCATCTTCTGGACATGACAGTACCACTCATGAACTCACAGCAGCAGAGGTTGCCTGCACCAGATCTGTGCAAGATCAAGCCAGTGAACTTTAGAGCAGGAGGAAGGGACTCACCAGACCTCCACCCCTAACTGAGGAGTTATTGACAGTTAATGGTGTCTAGGGGAGGAAGAATAGGCTTTCTTTAAGGGTGTGGCCCTGTAAGTAGACCATGCTTGAGTAGACAGATGGCTCCATAGTCATGCGTATATGGGTAACACAAATTGGACTCAGTGACTTATTCCTTTTTTAAGAGAGGTTGACGGGGTGGACAGGGAGGAGTTAGGGGGTGTTGGGGGCCTCTGTTATGTGAAGTAGAAGTCTCTTCATATCCGGATAGCTCATGAGCTCGGAGTTATGTGCTGAGACTCCTTTCATAGCAGGGTGCTTTCCCGGCATTTTTCCTGACTCTCCTTTTGAAGTGCCCACCACAAATGCCATAACATAAACATGGCCTCTGGCTCTAGGAATACCATGCTTTCCTGTGTGATTTTTCAGGTAGTCAGCAGTCTGGCAGCATGGCAGAAACCCACTTCCATATGCAAATAGAATGTCTCACAAAGTATCTATCAGCCAAAGCTTTTACCACTACCCCCATGGTATAAATATCCCAGTCTTCTCTCAATAATAGAGAGCTGGATCACTTGAAGCTACACTTAATAAAAGCTGTGACATGGACTAAGCAGAGTCCCATGTCTTACTGGCGATCCAGCCTCTCCGGAGGCAGCATTCCTTCGTCACCGGCTCACGGATCCCAGCTTTCAGCCGCCTCGCGCTCTCCCGCGTGATCCAGAGGCCAGTGGATCTCGCATCAAGAGGAAAGCGCACGGGGGGAAATTAAGGCGGTATACGGCTGGACAACGCTCCAGCAGCAGAGACCCACAGAGACACGGAGAAGCCCATGGGGCCGGACCCGCCTTCTTCCACAGCGCGCGGCTGAGACCAGGGGACCAATCCCTGCGCTGCACCAGGGTGCCCAGCGCACGCACACTATAAAGGGGAGGTGTAAAGGGCGAATATAAAAAAAGCATTGTATGAAATTCTCAAAGAATTAATATATATTGTCTTTTTGGAGACAGGGTCTCCCTGTAGCCTCAGCTGGCCTGGAACTCCCTATGTAGACCAAGCTAGCATCGAACTCACAGAGATCCACTTGCCTCTGCCTCCAAAGTGCTGGGACTAAAGGGGTACACCACCATGCCGGCATATTTTATTTTTTTTTAAAGCCCTGATTTAGTCGGGCATGGTGGTACATGCCTTTAATCCCAGCACTTGGGAAGCAGAGGCAGGTGGATCTCTGTGAGTTCAAGGCCAGCCTGGTCTACATAGTGAGTTCCAGGACAGCTGGGGCTACAGGGAGATCCTGTCTCAAAAAGACCAAAAAAAAAAAAAAAATCCCTGATTTAAATCACCCATGATGACACCATGTCACAGCAGCTGAACAGAAGACAGGGGCTCTGAGTAGACTCTGATAAAAGCTACTAGATCTTCTCCCCAGAAAAATGCAGACAGATCTTTTCTATGTGGCTGAGAAACTCTGAGACCCCTAAGGAGCCACAGATTTTCTATGTCTTTGTAGTTAGGGTAAATGATAGATGACATTCACTGCATATTTGCTACATGTCAAGTGTGACTCTGTGTTTTACAAACATCAACTCATCTGCTCGTCCCAATTACCTAGGAGATATGTGTACTTATCACTACCATTTTACAGATAAAGACAGAGGAAAGGAAGAATATGATGTGACCACAAAGTCCCAACAGCCTTTGAGAGTCAGAGGCCACATGGAAACACAGGCATCTGGGCTCTTATCCAGCAAACTTCAAAGCTACTCACAAAGTTCATGTTGAATGTGTCGTTTTGAATCACGGAGAAGATGAGTTTAAATCCAACTGACTCTGGGTACCTATCATGTGCCAGGCACTTCCAGACACACAAGCTTACCCAGCTCCCAAAATAACACTGTGAGTGGCCTCATCTATGCAGCTGAGTGCTGTGCAAACACGAATCAACCAACCTTTCTCTGCCTTCAAGTTCACTGCACCACAGCAAATTCCCCTCAGTAAAGGCAACGGTCCCCTAAGTTATACCTGATCTCTTTGGAACCAGAATCTTCTTAAGTCAATCACAGTCTAGTTTAATCCTTCCATTTTTAGCCCTAAAATGTGTCCACAGGTCAAAACAGTCCAGTATTTCAGAAGACTTGCCTTCACCAACTTCCGTTCCGGCCAGCTGAGACACCTCAAGGACTCATGCTTCTAAACATTTGAGTTTCAGAGGCATAAGCAACAGCACCGTCTACATGTACTGAAGGTGCACTGCACTCGCATACAACAAAGGCTGTGTGCCATACTAACACAAGAGGGCCAAGCCCCCGATACTCACAGTTTCACAGTTCAAGCATCGGGTTTCGTTGGTGAGTGTTCCCTGAAAAATCTCGTGGACCCAGGTGAGCTCTGGTTTATTGTTCTCTGCCGGCTCGTTCATGTTGCCATTTTTTAATTTCCCATTTTGTTTTTCCTGTTTCTTCTCTTCCTGCAGGATGTCCGCAATAGTGTTTAGCAAATAATTTAAGAATTCGTGAGCATCCTGCTGCATGTAGTTATCAAAGAGATCTGGAAAGGAGAAGGCCATGACTTCACACGCTGCTTCTTGAAGAGCAAACAGACATGCTTAGTTTTCCATGCCATGCTTCAGTTTTTACACTGGAAGAGTGGACAGGTATGGACCATAAACAGATTCATCTCTACTATGCAGCTTCAACAGGTAACTCTCCAAAGAACTGTTGCCTTCTACTTCCTGAGCCTGCCAAGAACTCCCTTCCCCTATTGCCTCATAGTCATGTATATAAAATGACCAAAATTTTCACTCATATTACAGAAGAATAGACATTACCTGAAAAAAATCCCTGATATCTTTTTCTTTCATGTATGTATGTGGGTGTGGTATGCATGCATGGGGGGAGGGGACAATGTGTGGGCCGGTGCACATGCACACTGTGTGCATGTACATGAGGAGACCCCAAGTTGTCCCTGGGTGTCTTCCTCAATTGCTCTCTACCTTATGTTTTGTGGCAGAGTCTCTTATTAAATACAGACCTCACTGACCTGGCTTGTCTAGCCACCCAGTTTGCTCAGAGGATCTTCTATCTCAACCCTACAAAGGCTTGGATTATAGACAGGCCACCACACCTACCCATTTTTTTTTTTTTTTAATGTGAGTGCTGGGCATCTGAACTCCAGTTCTCATACATGTATGGCAAGCACTTGCACTTAATCTACTGAGCCCCTACATATCAACTCTTAATATGATGTGGCTACCAATGATCACTAAGCCATCTCCCATAACTGGAGTCTTCCCAAAAGCCATATTAAACCAAAGACCAGCCTGGAAGCAGCTTATATAAACACGTAAGGAAGATGGTTATCTGTGAACTCCTAATAGCACTCTAAAACCAAACACAAATGCCAGAAGCCTACTGCTGCCCCTGCTGTCAAGACAAGCAAGCAAGGGATTAACGATTAACAGCAGCTGGGAGGCCCCATTATCAGTCATGTTCACAACTCCTCAGTCAGCTTCCTTCTCTACTTGAAGACTTTTATTCTAACACATAAACTCTCTACTCAAGTCACTTTTATTCTAGCATACATAAACTATAACAACATCTAAAGATAGCAATCAAATTAAACAAGACTTTGTAAAACAAGCATCTAGTTAACCATGTAAGTTTACTGAAGGAAGGAAGACACTAGGGCAGATACAAGTGGCTACATCAAATACTCCTGTAGTCAGAAAAATTAACAATGTAAATCTTCTGGAATACACACCTCATTTCCATCATTCAAAAAAAAAAAAAGGAGACAGAAAAAAAATGTATCTTGCCATGGTCTTAGGCAAATAACAACAAGAGATTGTAATTATTACCTATTGTGGCCCTGTGACAAAATACCTGAGCAAAAACCTTAAAGGAGGAAGGACTGATTTTTTAGCTCACAGTTTCAGAGGATTCAGTCCATGGTTGCTTAGCCCCACTGAGCAGAACAACATGGCAGCAGGAGTATGGCAGAAGCTGTTCACTTCATGGTGTACAGGAAACACAGAATGAGGAAGGGACTAGGGACCAAGGATCACCTTCAAAGGCATGCCTCCTTCCCTCATGATCTACTTCCTGTAGCTGTCTCACCTCCTAAAGATTCCAGAACCTCCCAAAATAGCACCACCAGCTGAGACTCAAACAACCATTGTCTAAACATACATGAGCTTACAGGGCAGATACCATGTTCAAACCATAACACATGTACCAGAGCCTGATTAGGTGCTGTGTGCTCACCTCAATCATACTTCATAAGATAGTACTATTCTGTCCAGTCATTGCATCAACATATTTAATCCTATGAGTGTACCACTCAAAAGTCTGCCTTGGGCAATTTTTTCTCTTATAATGATCTTAACCTAGAATGCAGAAAAAAAAATTTTAAGAAATCATTCTAAAATGGGGTATTAAATCTAAATCTTTAAATATATTTCTAACCTGCTTTTTGTTTTAATATTAATAGGAAGAAGAAATATATTTCTCTTTTTTAAGAAAATGATTTTATTTTTGTTCACATATGTGCATGTGTTTGCATAAGTGTATGCCACCTATGTGGGGGTGCCTGCAGAAGACAGAAGAGGGTGTTGGGTCCTCTGGAACTGGAGTTGTAGTGGTTGTGAACCACCTGATACGGGTGCTGGGAACTGAAGAGCAATACATGTTCTTAACCACTGAGTCATCTCTCCAGCCTCGAAAGTGTCTTTTCTTTAAAAATGGCTCTTAGAGTTAACCATACTTATTTTCCCCTTTTTAAAACAAAACAAAACTGCCTGACCAGTCATTGTTGTAGTTCACACGTTTATCTTGGTGTTATCAACAGCTGTCTAATTGGACTTAAGACCCATTCAATGGGAGGGAATTCATGTGTGGTACTATAAATATGGCCAAGTACACATGGCTAGAGAGGTCATGACCCTACAAAAGAACCTACTTCTATTTCTTTCCTAAACCAAAGTAATCCTTACTACATTCTAAATATGCGTCCTTGTATTTACAGACAAGTGTGCCTCCCACCACTCATCAAAGAAGTTTCTTTTTGCAACAGATGGAGAGACTATTACAAAGTTCCCCAACTGGTCAAATGCAGAGAATAAATGACTGTAAGGTGCCCAGCCCTACAATACTATCTCTACACCTAAGGCTCAAGGAACATTGAGAAAAAGGGTCTAGAAAGAATGTAAGAGACAAAACAACAAGACACCTGCTACTCGCTAATGCATTTAGACATGATAAGAAAGTTGCACCAATGAAATCACCATTGTATGGTAGTCTAAAAAAAATCTGCATAATGACAAAACCAGTTGACACACCAAGATGGATAGGAGAAATTTCACGGAGTTCTACCTCAAGATGAAGAGCTACAGGCAATAAATAGATGTGGAGGGAAGGAGAAGTAGCTTTCTCCAGGAACTAGCTCACTGAAAGGTTATCTAATCCCATGTGGGCAGTCCTAAACACAGGTATACACAAGTACCACTAATGGACTTAGTGCATTATATACATATATATATATATATATATATATGATGTGTGTATAGATATAGGATGTGTGTATATATATAATGTACATATGTATGTATATATAACAATAATAGAGACGAGGACAAGAAATTGAGAGGGAGTGAATGGACATGGGTGATGAAATAATGCAAATATAATACTCGTGTATGAAATTATCAAAAAAAGACAATAATAGAGAACATGAAGTTGAGGGGGGATAGTAAGGACGGGGGAGGGGGAGGGGAGTCTTAATATGATCAAAATACATTGCCTGAAATTCTTAAATTAATAAAAATATTTTTATAAACAAACAAAAACTGCCTGGTGTGGTGGCATACACCTTAAATCTCAGCATTTGAGAAGCAGAGACAAGTGGATATCTGTGAGTTCCAGGTCAGTCTAGTCTACAGAGTGATACCCTGTCGCAAACAAAACAAACAAACAAAACAAAACAAACAAGCTTTCCAATTTAGGAATACCTGTAACTGCCAGTTTTCCTCATTTCAGAGCCCCAACCCACTGTGGCCACATCACTCACCGTTCTCTTTCCTCAGCCTTGAAATGAACTTCTTTGGTGGGATGACGCCAACCTTCTTCTTCTGTGTGGCAATGCTGTGGAAAAGGTCTGCCAGGCACGTCAACAAGTTTTCCTTCTTTTTTTGCTGGGCCTTGTATGCCAACACATTCTCCCGGAATGGCCGGCAGAAATACAATGCCTGAAGCACGGAGTTACAGTAGCATGTGTTTCCAAACTGTCAAAGAACAAGAGGGGTAGCTTGAATCACTGTATGGGATAGGCCACCTTGGGAACAAGCCAGGAGAGGGAGACAGACAGGATCCATGAACCTGCCCAACCAACTTCCCAGTATCAGAGCCCAGCTTGCCATCTTAGAAAGTCAGTGATTGTCCAATCAGCAGGGGAGGGAATCAAAATACACAGTCATCTCCCCTTAGCTGAAATTTTGCTTTCCATGCTTTCAGTTATGAACTGTTATCCACAGTCTAAGAACATTAAATAGAAAATACCAGAAATAACTATATACATTTTCAATTGTGCATCATTCTGAGCAGTGTACTGAAATCTCACACCATCCTACACAATCCTTCCTGAGACATGAATCATCCCTTCATCAGCATAACCACATTGCATATGTTACCTGCCCACTAGCCACTTAGTCAACATCTAGGTTTCACATCTATTGTCACAGTGTCACAATGTTTGTGTTCAAGTAACCCTTATGTTATTTAACAGTGGCCTAAGCTAGTGTTAAGAAACAAACTAATACTGGATACTTTAACTGTCCTATTTTATTTGAACTTACTTATTGGTGATCGGTATTAATTTCTTGTTGTATCTAACATAAAAAAATCATTATTATAGGTGTGCATGTATATGAAAAGCATGCTCTATATAAGATTTGTTGCTTTCCACAGTTTTAGGTATCCTTTAGGAGGTCCTGGATACCATCCACAGATGGAGGGACTACTACACATAAGTCTCATGCTTTTCTGATCCATAAAGGTCTGTAAAATGACAATATACACTTTAACAGGTTAGGAGTATAATGAGACCTTCTGGTGCATAGAAACGAAGAAAAATCTACGTAATATGGAAACTCAGAAAAGCAGCTGGCTAAATAAAAGATGCCAGATTGCACTACAAAAACAACAACAACAACAACAACAACAACAAAAACAAAAAACAAAAAACAAAACTCTTACAACTGCAGGCCTGGTGATGAGCACCTGTGCTTCCAGCCCTTCAGAGGCTAAGGCAGGAGGGTCACTGCAAGGCCGGTTTGGACTACATAATGAGTTCAAGGCCAGTTTGAGCTACAGAGTGAAATCATGTCTCAAAAAACCCCTCCGATTGGGGCTGGAGAGATGGCTCTGCAGTTAAGAGCACTGACTGCTCTTGCAGAGGATCTGGGCTCGATTCCTTGTACCCACATGGCAGCTAACAACTGTCTATAACTCCAGTCCCAGGGGAATCTGATGCCGGCTTCTGACCTCTGTGAGCACTACAGGACACAGGTGCACTTAAACACATGCAAGCAGTACAATCATACAAATAAAATAAAAATAATAAATATTTTTAAACCTGATTATAAAAAACAAACAAACAAAAAAACCTCCCATGACTGTAAAAATAAACATCCATATCAAAAAGAAATTGAGGGGGCTAGGGATGTAGCTCAGTGGAAGAAGGAAGGAAGGGGGGGGAGGGAGGGAGGAAGGAAGGAAGGAAGGAAGGAAGGAAGGAAGGAAGGAAAGAACTAATTGAGCTAGAAGCTAGGAACTACTTGCTCAGCTGAAATAACCTTTAAGGAGCAGAATTTGTTTTTGTTTTGCAAGATTTCAGTAGCTTTGCCCACTGCCTCAGAGTCCAAAGTTTCACCTCCCCTGACACAATGGAGGAAAAATATGTCTCCCTAAGCTCCCCTCCCAGTTTCCCTGTTTTACCTTCTAAATTACCCTGCCTCTGTTTCTTCCAAGGTGGCAACTATCCCAAGTCCCTGGTCTCTTACAATAAAAGTAGAGCCCACAAAGTAACACTATCTTCTTCAGGTCATAGGCACCGAGATTATAACTGTAGAGGGAAAAGTCATTATCTCTCTGACTTCTGAGTTTCTGTAGAAGGACACCACTGAGACCTGCATTTTAGAATTGTTCCTATTCGGTAAAATGAACAGGAAAAAAATTCCAAAAAAATGAAAATTTCAAGATTAATCACAAAGTGATTAATCATTAAGATTACAAAGAGCTGTAGATGATCAAAATAGAACATGGGGGGCTGGAGAGATGGCTCAGCAGTTAAGAACAGTGAATGTTCTTGCAGAAGACCCAGGTTCAAATCCCAGCACCCACATGGCAGCTAACAACTGTCCATAACTCCAGTTCCAGGGGATCCAACAGCCTCTTTTGTCCTCCATGGGCACTGCAGGACACAGGTGCACTTACCTACATGCAGACAATACACGCATACACATTAAAAAAATAATAATAATAATAAAATATTTTTTAAAAAAATAGAACATGGACACCTTCTCAGAATGGGTTCTTGGCCTGTGGAATCTTCCCAAGCATGAAACGGATGCTCTGCCATACTTATGTGACATCTTGAGGTATGCTGAGCAGAACATTTTCTTGTCCTGTGTATTTTAAGATGCTTCAACTGATTATGTAACAGGAGACCAACCATTTTATATAGAGGCACCTTCATAAATTACCATTTAAAGGACCATAAATGAAGTTATTAATAAATACAGCTTTCATAACTCTTCTACTAGCTAAGCAATGGTCTTAATTCTTTTCTCCATAGCCTGCAATTCTATTTTCCTTAGCCGAGACGAAATCCATGGTTTGAATAACTGGCTTCAGAGAGCTAAACAGAAGCCTGCCCAACGTGGCTAAAATAAACTGCATTAAAATTAGAAGCCAGTGTTTTGCCAACACAGTGCCCTATATTTCCAATGCTTTGTGTAGCCTTCCTCTGTCCAGTCTTCTCTCTGTTCCTCAGTATCTCAGCTTTACCCAGCTACTCCCACAACTGGCCTGATCATCTAGTAAACAACTCAGGGAAAATAAAAGGGAAAAAGGGAAAAGTTGCTAAGTGTCCACAACATGCCTCAGCCTCCTATCAGGGCCTCACATGGAGCTCTATTCATCATTTTCCAAAGAGGGAGAAACCATTACAAACTCCCATTTAACAGATGTGGAAATACAGGCCCAGAAAGGGCAGGTGACTTGCTATAGAGCACACTGCTAGGTAACAGAACAGGCAGAATTCATATGTAGCTCTTTCCTTTTTATCTGAAGCAGCATTTACATGTGGAGAAAATGCCCAGCTTCCCCTAGTACACTTCACAGCAGGGCACTGGCAGAGCAGCTGTTCCAGAAATCCGTGTGCCTATGAGTTAATGCTGATATCACCTAAAACTTCCATTCTATAGAAAGAGGCTATGGTGAGGCAGAAAGCTCAAAGAGTGGATGGGTAGCACTGCCTTACCACCTGTCTGTTAAGGAAGCAGAGCCAGATAATAAGGGGGTGCTGCTGAGCACAGGGAAAGTGGAACCTATGAAAAATGAGTCCTGGTCCTCACCTCATAGCCCACCCCTACCTCTGGGTACCTCTACTAAGTTATACCATTAGCCAGGTACAGGTGACCAGTTGGTATCACTTTAGAAAACTCTAGCTACACCAGGCATGGTGGTGCATGCCTTTAATTCCACCACTCTGGAGGCAGAGGCAGGCATATCTCTGAGTTCGAGGCCAGCCTGGTCTACATAGCAAGTTCTGGGTCAGCTGGGGCTATAGGGAGACCCTGTCTCAATAAGACCAAAAGAAAGAACGAAGAATGAAAGAACGAAAGAACAAAAGAAGGAAGGAAGGAAGGGAGGGAGGGAGGGAGGAAGGGAAGGGAAAGCAAGCTCTAGTTGTATTGATCCATACCAAAGCAAAGACTGCCAGAAAAGTTCAACCTATAAAAGAGGGAGTACAGATCAAAGCAGACCTGGCTACAAAGGCTACCCAAACCACTATGAAAGCAATGTGCACAAAGGGAATTCCATAAAGCATGCAGGGGAGGGGAAAGGAATCCAACCAACAATGTAGTAATAGTAATTAAGTCCTTTGGGGGCACAACTAACATGTTTTAAAAAAATAGATTAAAATGCCCTTCTCCACTAAGGCCATGAACAGTTAATTTAAAATAATAATAAAGGAACTGGAGAGGTGGCCCAGTAGTTAAGAGCACTGGCTGCTCTTGCAGACTCAGGTTCAATTCCCAGCAGCCACATGATGGCTAACAACTATCCATATTTCCAGATCTAGGGAATCTGACACCCTCTTCAGACTTCTGTGGGCACTGAATGACATGGGTGCACTTAAATACATGTAGGCAAAACATTCATACACATAATAAAAATAAATCAAAAAAGTTTTTTTAATGTTTTAATTTTATGTATATGAGTGTTTTGCCTGCATGTATGTAAATGCACCACATACATGCAATGCCCTGCAGAAGCCAGTAAAAGGGCATAAGATTCCCTGCAACTGGAGTTACAGACAGTTGTTAGCCACCATGTGGGTGCTGGGAACCAAACCCGGATCCCCTGCAAGAGCAGCCAGTGCTCTTAACCACTGAGCTATCTCTCCACTCCCTCAAAAAGTTGTTTAAAAACTTAAAACATTAGTAATGATGGAAATGGTAGCAGAAAACTGGGAATGGTATATGTGCCTGTAATCCCAGCACTCAGGAGGCAGAGGCAGGAGGATCACTGCAAGTTCAAGACCAGTCTGGTCTACATAATGAGTTCCAGGCCAACCAGAAGTACATAGCAAGATCTTGTTTCACAAAATAAAAACAAAAACAAAAAAGGCAGCAGAGTTACATCACATACCACAAAATGTCTGATGAAAACAAGAAATACTTACATTGACCAATCCAAAGTAGTGTTCATTGATCGGAAACTGCTCTGGACCAATGTCTTTTTCCAGAGCAGAGGCATTGGTGCCCTAAAAGAAAACATAACAAAAGTTCTGTGGATGAAAACAGCTGAGAAAGTAAGATGATACCGGAGGTCACAACTAAGCCAAGCGCCACTTTATCTCCCCCGCCACATTCACACTGAAAGGTGTGGGAAGCAGTAACATGGCTGTACTTCTCACTCTGCTTATTCATTGCCTCAGCCCTCTTCTGTGTGACTTCAGTCACCTTCCATGAGGAAAGGATGTCTGAGACAGATCAGTAAATGAGCAAGTGATCGCTAAGAGCTCCTGAATAAAACATCACTGTAGACAGCTGGGGCAGCTTTTAGAAAGAGTGCATGGGAAGACAGGAACACTTTCAAAGTCAATTTCTTCATTCCGATAAGGATCTACTGCATGCCTGCTGAAGCACGCTGGTCTCTAAGTTCAGACGTTAATAAGAACAGAGAAGAAACACATGTAGACGTCTGATCTCTTGGAGGTCCCATACAAGTCTGTTAAGACAATACTCTAGTAAGTGGTGAGCACATGGAGAAAAGTAGGGGAGAAGATGAGTTAAGGATGGCAGGGATGGTGTGGATGAGGAGCACATGAGTGGTAGAGGCTGCACAGTTGTACCTTTAAGTAGAGTGTTCAGGGAAGGCCCTATTGAAAAAGCACTCTGTCCAAGGTAATGTGGATAATGGAGGGATACGATTTGGAGACTAGCAGTTCACAGACACATCAAATTGCTAAGCCTCATGACATTCCAACAGTAGGACTAACAGCCCCCGGGTCCTCCATGTGCCAGGGACTGTGTAGTTTAACCTCACAATGCTCCAAAGAATTAAGAACTCTTACAATTTTTTATTTAACAGACAAGGAACTTAAGGCTCCCGGTTGTGGAATCTGTCCTAGGTCCACAGTCAGTAGGTGGTAGAACTAGAGGCTGAACCCAGGAGGTAAGCACCATCTTATCCAAATGCTGTGCAGAGCCTCCCATTAAAAGTGATGAGGCTGTATCTGGGGCCAAGCACTGGTGAATGGTCACTGCTCCCCAAAATTTCAATGAGTCTGATAAAACTAGGAAAAGCTCACTCAAGTCAGGAAAGTACAGTCGTCCCCCAGACTATAGGGAACTGGAACTCAGCTCCCTTGTATAAATGTAGCAGTCGCTTATAACCTATGCTCATCCTCCTGTATACTTTCTGTATTTCTTAGATTACTTATAATATCTGATGCAATATAAATGCTATGCAAATTATCATTCTGTATTGTTTAAAAAATGATGAAAATGTCTAGGAGTTCAGTACAGATGCAATTTTTTCAGTATTTCTGATCTGTACTGATCTGTGGGTACAGAGCCCATGGATATAGAGGTCTTCCTCAACGGTGGGTAGGATCAGAGTCCACTGGTCACATGGTTCCTCCACATTCTTCACATTCTCACATTCTCAGAGTATCATGAAAGATACAGAAATTCAAAGATCTAGGAGACTGATAACAGAAAAAGTGAGGGGTTCTATTTGTTCGTTTTGTTTTTGAAACAGGGTCTCACTGTGTAGTCCTGGCTGACCTCAAACTCACAGAGATCTGCTTGGCTCTGCCTTTCCTGTGCTGGCATTAAAGTGTGTGCCACCACACCTGGCTTTAAGGTGTTTTTGTTTCATTTCTTTAAATTCTACTGGGGCTGGAGATGGCTCAGTGGCTAAGAGCACTTGCTGCTCCTGCAGAGGACCCAAGTACAGTTACAGTACCATATCAGGCAGCTCACAACCAATTGTAACTCCAGCACCATTACCCTTACCGTAGGCCTCTGCAAGCACCTGCACACATGTGCACAGACACTCACAAACCACATAAATAATAAAATAAATCTTAAAAGAAAATATTTGTAATGCTGTATAATCTTGGCTCATATAATAAGCCTTTCCTCCCACAGGGCAAATGGGCACGAAGCCCCAGTTGAGAACCAGTCAAAATGGCCACGTGCCACCAAGCAAACATTAAGTGCAAAACAACCAAAACCTAAGCAAAGAGAGCAGCAGAACGGCACACCCCTCCACTTATTCCCCTGATCTGTTGTTTCCATGTGCTTCCTATGTCCTTTATACTGGGTCATCATTTTAGGCTCCTTAACCTGTCTGTCATCTGAGACAGGGCTCAATGTTCATGTGTGAACAAGTCAAGAATCTTCTCTTCAGTGTTTGTGAAAGAGGGGGTCGCTGCC
This sequence comes from Nannospalax galili, assembly GCF_000622305.1. NCBI lineage: Eukaryota > Metazoa > Chordata > Mammalia > Rodentia > Spalacidae > Nannospalax > Nannospalax galili. The sequence goes on from NW_008350786.1 coordinate 167,253, forward strand.
TTCACAATATTTTGACCCCATTTTTAAGGGTGAACTTTTGAAATAACAGATCAAATTATAGCAGGAGTTCAAGATACAGACAAAAATCACTGAAATTTGTTTTTTAATTTTTTTATTTTTTGAGAATTTCATACATGAGTATTATATTTACATCATTCCCCCCTCCCCTCTCTTCCCTCCAATTCTTCCAGTGTCCTCCCCCCCTCCCTCTCAAATTCATGACCTCTTCTTTAATTATTGTTAGATAGATAGATGATAGATAGATAGATAGATAGATAGATAGATAGATACACAAATGTACAATCTACTGAGTCCATTTAGTGTTGCTCTGATGTATATATTTATGGCTGACCACTTGGGAGTGGATAACCATCAGGAGGCTCCCTGCAGAAAACTGAATCTCCCTCTCTCAGCAGCCAGTGATTGCCTATAGCTCTTTATCAGGGGAAGGGCCCTATAAAATCTCCCCCATCCAGGTCAGCATATCAACTGGCATTGTCATTATGTAGATCTTGTTTAAGCAACCATATTGTTGAGATTTCAAGAGTGTAGTTTCCCTGTCATGCCTAGAAGACACCATCTAGCAGCAGGTGTATCCTGCCTCTTACACTCTCTTACACTCTCTCTGCCCCCTGTTTGGGGATGTTCCCTGAAGCTTAGATGTAGTGGCTGTGTTATAGATATACTGATTGGGGCTGGGCACCTCACAGTTACTTATTCTCTGCATTTTGACCAGTTGAAAAATATCACTGAAATATTTATTGAAGTTACTTCTCAATCATAAATCAATGTAAATAATGGGTATTAAATAGACTGATACCCATTTTTCAGGCAAAATTAGGATATATGGCATGGAGATCAGGATAAATGTCAGATACAAGAAATATAGCAGGTAGAGCTAGATCTCACTATATCTTTATGAAAGGAGGCAGGATACTGAAGTTAATACATTTTTGCTAGTTGTTAATGCTTAGATTATGCTCTTGCCTGTCTTAGTATTAATTTTGCCATCTGAGGAGAGAGTGGAAGTGATGAAGAGGACTTATACTAAGAATGGAGACCCTGGGGCAGTCACAGGATGCTGGGGGGACCACCACACAGCATGGAGTGGAAGGGACTTCAGTTAGCTAACCATGGAGCTAACCATGTCTTATGTGAGACCTGGCTCTTCCCTGAGGTCAACACCTCCTCACCACCCCTCAGTTCAAGCTTGTTCACTCTCATGCAGGACAGTGTGAAAGGGCGATGAGAGGAAGGTGGGCATATATACCTTTACCGTCCTATCTAACATTCCCCTTTCTGAATTCGATGGCCTTTCCTTGTAAAAACTCCTTCTCTTCTTCTCACCTCAGCTGTCTCCGAGTCCTGAAGGACTCACCTTTAAACCTTAGCTCTTTGCCATCATCCTTGGTGGTTTTGGTGCCCATGAGGATGAGCCACATGGCAGAGCCACTGGCTCACAACTTGACATCCTGTTTTTTAACTCTTTTATTCTACTCTATTTTATTCAACTCCAGTCACCCACTGTCCACCCAAGCACAGCTCTATCAGCTGTTTCTTAGTCTCCCACAATGGACACACTACACTGTACTAGAACTGGACCAGTTTCGATATGAAGAGTCACCCACAAACTAATGTGTTGAGGGCTTGGTCCCTAGCTGGTGACACTATTTTAGGAAGTTCTAGAATTTAGGAGATAGGGCCTAGCTGGAGAAAGTAGGTCATTTTGTCCTGGCTGTTTCCCATGTTCCCTTTTCTTTGCTTTCTGGCAGCCATGATATGAAGTGTTCTGCTCAACCACACCCTGCACATCACAATGCGCTGACACCGCTGAAATGGTGCCAAAATAAATAACTCCTCCCTTTATGCCATTCTTCGAAATCTTGGGCATAGCAATGCAAACATAACTACTATACTTTCTTACTCAGCTTAGGGTCTAAAGGTGACAATTTCAGTTATCCTTCCAGCCCCATTACCCCGTCCCTTGGACATACCACCTGGGAAAAAAATGAGCCCATTACAAACTAAATTCTCTACCTCTTCTGAACATCTCACCCAGACAAACATGAACTACTAGAGGGAAAGAAATGTCAAACAACCAGACTGAGTAGATTTACTGGAATTCACCCAATTCCAGTGGTCTTCAGGACATCCCACATTCCAACACTGCTCTAGTACAGTCCTCCTCGCACCATGATAACTGTTGCCACTTTCCTTGAGCCCCTAAAGCATGAGCATCCCCTTCACCCTTCTCACTTGACCTCTCTGGTTTAATAGAAAAAAGAAACAAACAAGCAAACAAGGACTTCCTTAACTGGCTACTCACAAGCATAGGGACCAACCTCTCTCTTGTACATAAAGGAGATGCCTCTATGATTTAAGCCACACTCCTCAGGTCCATCTCCTCATAAGTTCAACTTCCTTCAGCATCTCCCACACCTCACACGCTCCCACGTATGTCTCCCCACAGTCATCACATGGTTCTTACTTTACCTTCACAACTTAACTTCTTGAACAATTGTCTCTGCTGAAACAAGATGAATCAGAGGCTTTCTAAGATGGGTGAAGAAAGGGGAGGTGGAGGAGGGTAAAGCTGTGTGGTTGAAGCTGAGCAGTGTGGGGAGGCTCACGGTACTATTCTGTTTGTATCTTTACACTTACAGTCAGTCATGTATCTCTTAAACACGAGGACACATGCTGAATAACATGTCATTAGGTCACTTTGTCATTAATGGACATCACAGGGAATGCACACACCAGCCTACACACCTACCAGCCTGCCAGCTACCCAGGCTGTATGTAATGTAAGTGTATATATGTACATATATATACAAGAGCTTATTGTTTCTTGGGGCGTGATGAAGAAAACAGAGAAAATTATGTGATTAAGAAGCCATATTAAAGGGGGACTGAAGAGATGCTCAGTAGTTAAGAGCACTTGCTGCTCTTGCAGAGAATCAGGGTTCAGTTCCTAGTACCCACATGGTAGCTCACAACCATCTATAACTATAGTTCCCATGACTTAATGTCCTCTTCTGATCTCCAAGGGCTCCTGCATGCACATGGAACACATAAATTCATGAAAGAACACATACATATGCATTAAAACAAAAGGTAAGCTGGGTGTGGTAGTGCATACTGTTAATCCCAACACTCAGGAGGCAGAGGCAGGCAAATCTCTGTGAATTCAAGGCCAGCCTGGTCTACATAGCAAATTCCAGGCCAGCTGAGGCTACAAGAAAACCCAGTGCCAAAAAGACCAAGGCAAAAAAAAAGATAAATCAATCAACATAAGCCAGGTGTGATGGCATGAACATTTAACCCCAGCACTAAGGAGGCAGACAGGCAGATCTCTGTGAGTTCAAGACCAACCTGGCCTCCTTAGCAAAGTTTCAGGCCAGCCAGGGCTACATAGTAACACCCTGTTTTTAAAATAAAAAAGACATATAATAAGACACACAAATGAGCCTTATGAGGCTTCTTCTGGCACAGTACACTGCTTTACAGAACTTTATAAGGAGGAGGACATCCTAAAACAGCCAAGAGCATAGTGAAGTAAATACCTAAAGCAGTTGTGTAGTTATTTATTATCATTACCAAACCTCCCATGCCCTGTATAATGGCACGGGCCATACACTCATACAACTGGCAGTAGATCTGTTGCGGCAGCATCACCACACACCTGAGGAATAGGTCACACTGTCATGTTATAACAACTATGACATCACTAGGTGGTATATAAGAGTTTCCTATGAATTGAAACATTCCAGGAGGGAGTGGGGAGGCTCATGAGACACCGAGATAAACAAACTAAATGCATATCTGGGAAAGCTGAAACTTGCAAGATTCATGGCTCCTTCCAGTAAACAACTGCTGGGGGAGGACATGCTGACCAGCCCAGCCAGCTGCTGAGAGGAAGAGATCCTCTACCCTGAAAAGCTGTCTGCAATTTATGCAGAGAGCTCAAGGGTTGCAGGGTCCACCAGTCCTTACAAATGAACTTTTAGGTGATACAGGTACTTTGTGGTCAACCCTGTTCCTGTAAGTATCCCTTCACCAATTTTCCTGTTAGTACTCCAATAAAAACTTATCAGTTCACTGAGTTAGACTCTGGTATAATCGTTACTTTGGTCGGCCCTTGGTTCTCTCTCTGGTGTGAGTAGACACATGTGTGTATGTGTCACACCTCCCCAGGAAAAGTCTCTCACATAACACTAGGTGGTAAGAATTTTTCAGCTCCATTATAATCTTGAGATCATTGTGGTGTATGTGATCTGTCAGTGACCAAAACATTATTTAGTGGCATATGACTCTGTGTGTGTGTGTGTGTGTGTGTGTGTGTGTGTGTGTGTAGACTAACAGTCCACCAAAGATATCCTTGTCCTAATTTCCCAAACCAGTGGATCCATTACCTCACGTGGCAAAGGAAAATTGAGACGGTATTAATTCATGATCTGCTGGCCTAGTAGTGTAAAATTTGCCCTGAATTCATGAAGTATCCAGTGGGCTAAGCATGCTAACAATGGGCCTTCAAATGCCAGGCGTGGTGGTGTGTATCTTTAATCCCAGGCCTTGGGAGGCAGAGGCTGGTGGACCTCTGCAAGATCAAGGTCACCCTGGTTCTTATTGTGACTTGCAGGCAGGCCGTGACTAGGGAGACCCTGTCAAAAAACAATCAACAACAACAAAAACTGGCCTTCAAAGTGGGAACAGAGGCAGGGCAGAGTAAAGTGATGCTGTGAGACAACTTCAGGAGCTCTGAAGACAGAGGAAGGGACAGAGCCAAGGCTGAGACCTATTCTAGGTTTCAGAACTATAAGATAGTAAATGTGGAGCTGGTAAGATGGCTCGGCAGACAAAGTACTTGCTGCACAAGTCTGGAGACCTGAGTTTGAGCCCCAGGATCCACATAAAAATGGATGGAGATGAACAACTCCACAAAAGTTGTCCTCTGACCTCCACGCATGCACTGTGGCACATAAGCACCTACCCCTACATATATCACGCACGCACCACAGATAAATAAGTAATAATAATTTTAACCTGTTAAAAAGATGATAAATATGAATTGCTTAAGCAAGTAAGATGATAGAACTGGATAGAGCAGCATAGGAAACTAACGCTGTATGTTTAAGGTTTCCCACCCATAGACTTCTCTCTACTTCCTCACTTCCATATCTCCCCTCCAAAGAGCTAGGGTTGAGGATGTAGCTCAGAAGCAGAACACATCTAACATCAGCAAGCCACCTGGATTCAATCCCCAGGACCCCCCAAAAAATCCCCATCTAGATTTCACCCCCACCTCACCCCTGAGGACCTCCAAACACTGTAGGCTCCATGGGACAACTGGCTTTTCCCAGGGTGGCCTGAGGTCTCCCTCCCTCTCTGTGTGTCCCTCTCTCCAGGGTCCAGGCAGTAGCCACTGCATAGCTTCAGTCAGTAGCTGCAAGCCAACCATTTCTAACTCTGTCTGCATCCTGAGCGCCACACTGCACAAATGCAGGCATTCCCACTTGCCTGCCCTTAGGTCTTCAACATCCATCTTCCTAATGGGATTCCTCAGTCCTCTGGTGCTTCCCAGCTTAGTAAATGTCCCCCTCTGGTCAGAGCCTCAGGCACATCCATCACTGAGCTCTGTCAGCTGGCTGTCCTGAATCTCCCCACTCCATGCTCTTGTCTCACTCTGCTGCAGCTAGGTCAGGCAGGGTGTCTCATCTGAGTCACATCAGCTCCAACATGGCTTCCACTGCTCTCCTCAGCCACTCCTGGCCCCACTATAGAGATTGTGGTAGAAGTGCTCTTTTTAAAAATCTGCTTTGGAACCCCCCAGTGGCTTTCACTGGTGTTCGCAAGCTCCTCAGGGAAGTCTTCATGGGATTCTTACATATCTTCTGTAAAATCAGTGGCTGGCAGAATGACACCCCTCCCCAGCTGTCCATGTTTCATCCCTGAACCCTTCACAATGTTATCTTGCATGGCAAAAGGAATCCTGCAGATATGATTAAACTAAAGCCCTTGACTTAGGAAATTTTTCCTGGATTCTCTGGATGGGCTCAGCCAGAATCCCCATGGCACAGGAGGGTCAGAGTGGGTGAGAGGAGATGATGGTGGGAACAGAGTTCAGAGAGACTGAAAATGCTATACTGCTGGTCCTATAGACAGAAGGACCCATAAGCCAAGGAACACTGACAGCACACAGAAATCCCAAAGGCCAGGAAGCAGATTCACTCTAGAAATTTGAAAGGGTAAGCAACCTGATCACACCCTCTTACAGCTTCTAACCTCCAGAACTGTAAGATAAGGCTGTATCATTTTTTTTAATTTTTTATTTATTATTTTTATTTTATGTGTATGAGTATATTGCCTGCATGTAGGTAAGTGCAACTGTGTCGTGCAATGCCCACGGAGGACAGAAGAGGCTGTTGGATCCCCTGGAACTGGAGTTACGGACAGTTGTTAGCTGCCATGTGGGTGCTGGGATTCGAACCTGGGTCTTCTGCAAGAACAGTCAGTGTTCTTAACCACTGAGCCATCTCTCCAGCCCCAAGGCTGTATCTTTTTAAGCTACTAAGTTTATCACGTGTGTGTGGACACATGTGGGAGCACACGTGTGCATACATGGATATGTGCATGGGTGTGGGTGTGAGTGTAGTGTATGTATGTGTGTGTGTTCAAGTGCATATGCCTCTATGCATGCATGTAGAAACGAGAGGACATTGAGCGTCCTGCTCTATCCCCTTGAAGCAAAGTCTTTCACTGAACCTGGAGATAAGCTGGCAACTTAGCCCCAGAAATCCTCCTGTCTCTGCCCTAAACAACATTAGAGTTACAGGTAAAGGTGGCCATACTTGTCTTTTTATGTGGATGCTGGGATCTGAACTCGGGTCCTCATGCTTGCACAAAAAGCACTCTTGCCCACTAAGTCATCTCTTTAGCCCCTAGGGTTATTTTTTTTTTTTTTTTTATAGCAGGAAGAAGAAACCAGTATACCTTCTCTCCAGTCTTCTTTCCACTCATGGCATCCTGGGTGTCTCCCTCACATATGAAAAATTACTGTTTATATAATCATTAACATATGCTCTATCCCCTAAACTATATACCTCATAGGAACAAAGACCACCAAACTATCCCAATACTACATCTTCGATGATGAGCACATTGTAGACCCATAGTAGCTGCAGGCTAGATGAATGGGTAGGTGGATAGGCACAGACAGGCATGATTAGGGATGTCAGCGTAATAACTATGTGCATGATAATTTGGACACAGGTGTGTATATTCTCTCTATGTACTGTTCAATTAGGCATGAGTGGCACCCTCCACCACTTCCCTATTTTCCCATTCCCTCTAGACACACAGGAATTGGTTCCCATGGATACAGAATGTCACAGATATTGACATTTGGAACTAAATTCTTGCTTCACATGTTAGCATTTTCCTTTGGTAACAAGAATCTTTGTATATTTTTAGCAGATTTTGGAGTTAAATATATTAACTGTAAATGTATGTATGATAAAGTGACATAGACATGGTGACTGTGTCATGACATGATGATAGTAATGATGTAATGACATCATGTATCATGACATGATGATAGTAATGATGATGAGTGCTTAAAAGACTAATTAGGCAATCAATAAGAATCAAAAATTTTAATGGCCATGTCCTTCAGCCCTACAACTCTAATTTATTGTATAGATATACTCATGCAAGTGAATACAGAGACTATAACAAAGACCCAAATTACATGTGTGACTTCAACAAGAGAGAAATTCCCTTGTCTCTTTTATATGAATTTCCAAGACACTGCAGTACAGGTCTGATGCAACAGCTCTGCAGTGCTGGGAACACATGATCTTCCTATCTTGTTCTGTTGTAAGCAAATCAGCTTCTAGCTTTGGAACCAAGATGACTACTCCAGCTTCTGCCACCAAATAACAACCTTCAGAGGAAAGTGGGGAAAATGGAGGGTCATCTCCTTCCCTTGCATAGATGCTCCTAATAGCTACAAACATTGCTTTTACTTATAAACCCCCTTCCAGAATGTTGTTTAGTCACATGGCCACATAGCTGCAAGGGAACCTGGTAAAGATAGCCATTGCCTAAGCAGTCATGACCTGTTAAAATTTCTCTTACAATAGAGATGAAAAGTAGATATTGAGGGGATAATCAGTAGACAATGTCTCAGATGGTCTTTGTAGAAAGGGTTGTAACAGAAAAAATTAGAAGTACCTTAAGCTGGTTCAATTATTATGCTAATCTGCAGACATGGTGGTACATGCCTTTAATCCCAGCACTCAGGAGACAGAGACAGGTGGATCTCTGTGAGATCAAAGCTAGCCTGGTCTATATAACAAGTTCCAGACCAGCTGGAGCTACAGGAAAATCCTGCCTAAAAAAAAAAAAGAAAGAAAAAAGAAAAACCAAAAACAAAAATTATGAAAAATTATGATAATCTCTGTAACAGACTCCCATATAGGTACTTTTATGGTTCTGGGGATTAAACACAGGGCCTCATGCATGCAAGACAGCGCTCTATCAACTGAGTTTTATCTCACTCTCTATGTAGGTAATTTTTAAAGTAAAGTTGCTTTCTAGGTACTTCTATGTTAAACTGTCCAAGATACAGTGATAGGTAAAACATGGTATTATAACTATGCATACAGGACAACACTGAAAATGTCATTCATTCAATCAACATACAGCCATCCCTGTTTCACATCTGCTACATGCCCCACAGCCTTCCATATCTGAGGAACACAAGGTGAACAAGCACACTAGGCCACTGCATTCAATACCTGCATTTCACCAGAGATTCCTAGAACACTTGAGAAATTACTTGCTTCGGTTTGGGCATTTCTCTGTTTTATGTGCTATGAGGGGTTTTCTTGAGACAGGCTCACCCTATGTTGCCTAGGCTGAATTCCAACTCCTGGGTTCATGTGATCCTCCTGCCTCAGCCCCCTGAATAGTTGGAACTACAGGCACATACACCACAGTGCCAGGCTAACACTTGAGAAATTATTATCAATAATACTGTCAAAGTAGGATTGGGAGATGAGGAGGTCACAAACCACAAAAGGGACTTTACCTCTTCAACTCTGAACTTTTTACTATGAACATGTATTACTTTTACAATAAAATTCAATAAGCCATAAAAGTTTAGTAAGCTAATATTCTATAAACTATGGCCAGTAAACACATAAGGGCTGCCTTCTTTCTCTTGCCAGTATTTATTATTTGGTTTCTGTCACTTCACCTGTCTTTGGAGATCTGAGGTCATGTTGCTGATATCCTGCCTACTCCAAAGGGCAGCAGAGAGAATGAAGTGAACCAGTAAAGGTTATCAGTGCTATATAAATTGTGAACTGCATTACAAACCCAAAGCCTGCCCTCCTACTGTGAGCACCCAGCATAATGGCACAAAGGCAACCAGAGGCTCTGAAAAACGTAAGTGTTAAGTGACCAGATGCTGAACAAAGAACCTGTCTTTAGGGGTAAATCACAGGGTCTCGAAGCATAAGAAACAAAGTTCTCGTTTCAGTAAAAGAAAGTGGTAACCTTTTGAAAAACAATACAGTGAACTTTATTAAAAATAGAATCTGAGCTGGGACGAGTTCCAACAAGACTATAATGTTAGCTTTTCAAAGCACCTCTGGAAGCAATTCTATGACTGCCAAGGGTACTTCCAACACACACAACAAACAACAACGCTCAGGAAGGATGAATCATAAATGCATAGGATGGTATAGAAAGGAATTTCTTTTTAAAACAATTTTTAGAACAATTTATAAGGAAAACAAGCTAGAATTCCTCCCTGGGGTTGGGGGGATGGAGAAAATTCTTGCCTGTGAGAAAGAAATAATTAGAACAATCACATGGTAAGATCCATAAGAAACAGTGAGAATACTCTCACCATACAGGGAAGCTGAAAACAAAATCCCTCAGGCCAGGAGGGGTCCTTGGAGTTCAGCTAGACCATGCCTCAGGGACCAACACCCAGAGAAATAACTGTTCTCCCTCTAGTTACCGGAGGTGGCTCATTTATCTGCATCCCAGGACATGCCATCTCTCTTTCAAATGTATACAAAGTAGAAAGGGGACACAGGGAAGGCCAAAGAAAGTGTGTAGGGACTACATTTAAGTACTTAGAGAAAAAAGCATTTTTATAGGGCTCGAGTTAAAACAGATGTCAGAGGGCTGGAGACATGGCTCAAAGGTTAAGAGCACTGGCTGCTCTTGCAGAGGACCCTGGGTTCAATTCCCAGCACCCACATGGTGGCTAACAACCATCCATAACTCCAGTTCCAGGGGATTTGATGCCTTCTTCTGACCTCCATGGGCAGTGCATGACACAGGTACACATACACACATGGCAATACACTCGTACACATAAAATAAAAATAGTAAATAAAATTTTAAAAAATAATAGATGATTTCATTTAACAGCTATACACAGAAGCCCTGTGTCCACTCCTGAAGAAGCAGACCCCAGGACACCTGACCACTTGGTGGCACAATGTCATCCCAGGAAGCAACACCTGCTTTGGATGGCAAAATGTGGTCAAAGACAGTAGAATAAAGTTCTCACACAGAGGTGAACTTCAAGAGCCCAACAGAGATGGCAAAGCCTGGGTCTGTTTTCTAGGTGAAGATAGAGAATGAAAGTCACCCAATCACTGATCTCGGTGAGCTGGAAGCAAGGACCTCAGTCCAAATCCAATGTCCCAAGATCCCACCTCATGGATGGTGCCCCTTCAGCTGGCTTTACCCACATGTTCTCTTCTTTTTAAAACTTTTTTGTGTATATGAATGTTTTGCTGCATATATTTAAGTATACAATGTGAGTGCAGTCCCTGCAGAGGCCAGAAGAGAGCAATGGATCTCCTGGAACTGGAGTTAAAGATGGTTGTTGGCTGCCATGTGGGTGCTGGGAACTGAACCCAGTTCCTCTAAAAGAGCAGCTAGTGCACTTAACCACTGCGCCATCTCTCCCACCCCTCACCTGTTCTCCTCTTGACTTTCCAGAAAGGTAGTGGTAGGGCATGGGATCCTGACAAGGCCCCAGGCTAGAAGCCAGCTCGGCAAATTTTACTACAGAATCATCTCATCCTCCCACCTCCCCACTCTCTATTTCCCTCTCTGAGAGCAAGGTCTTCAGTTAAAATCATGAGACCAGTGATCTTCCTCCCAGCATGGGAGAACAGAGTCACCATGTCTGAGTTTGAGCTGCCTCCTGCCTATAGGATCAGTGTGGCACCATCAGAGATATTTTACTCTAATGTAAAGAAAACACTGGCAAAGTTCTGACTATAAAAGAACAAAATTCTGTGCCCCCTCCTGTATTCCAAAGAGGGTGGTGATGGGAAAGAGAGATGAGTAAAGAGTGCTTTAAAATGTTACTCAAAAGCATTACCACCTGCCAGGAGCCAAGTTCAGAAAGTGCAAACCATGTATCTCTATCAGGCAGACAGAGCAATTTTGTATCTGTCAGGCTGAGTCATAAAAAATTGAGGTTCTGTTTTATTTATATTTGGGTTTTTACTCCATTTTGCTAGTGATTTTTTTATTGTATTTTACAAAAAAAAAAAAAATGGTCTGTGACAGATTGAAAATAAAAGTAAAGCGGGTTCTTCCCTACAGATTCTGAAAATAATTACCAACAGAAAAACATTGAAGTAGGATTGAGATTATTCTCCTAAACATGTGAATAGCTAGCTGTTCAAGCATGCTTCTAAGAGGAAATGCAAACTAAGAACATACCAAGGACTTGCCCATATCTGGAGAAGATCAGGAGGTTTCTGCATGATACTGGCTTTGGAAAGACTACAGTCAATACATTTGGTAAAATCCCTCGAAGTTACCAATCCAAAACCATTTCTAGGAAGTCAGTCAACAGATAAACTCCCCCATGGACAACACAATATATGAACAAAGTGGGCCCTTATAGCCCTGTTGGTAAAAATTAAGATTGGAAAACTACCTACCTATCCTGCTAGTTGGTGTGGACTTGGCTAAGGGAATTCAGTATGTTTCAAGCAACTGAATACCCTGCGGCCATGAAAAAGGAATGAGGGTGCTCTTTACAGATTCCACGGCCAGGATACAAAAACAAGAGGCAGATTGGGACAGATCTGTATATACTACATAGACTATGTCTTTTAAAACCAGGAGCAAAGTATAAACATATTTGCCTATATCTACATAGGATGCCTCAAATGAAGGCACAAAAACTACAAATATTGATAGACGTCAAGGGCAGGAATTAGAGGATGCACCTATTTTCAATATTCCTTTTACACAGTTGAAATTGCTGCCACCTGAGTACAAATCACCTGTTCAAATGTTTTATTGAAAAAAACTTAAAGAAACTGAGCTTAGTACCACATGTATTCTCCAGTTAGGAACGCCTAACTGTGTATACCAAATAATGCAAAAGGGGCAGCGAAAGTCCATTAGACAGATAAGCACCATATGCCCTCATTATCAGGAAAGAGAAAAACACTACATCCTAACTGATGATTACAAAGCTTGGCCACACACCATTGGCCTGGGTGTCTCAAAGGCATTTCAGTCTGAAATTACAGCTCCTTCCTCCTTTTGTCCTCCCTGACCAGATAGCACTGCTAGCTTACAACAGGCTCATCTTTGCACCACCACACCACTCCCAGCAGGAAAGGTTCTTACAGTGTGGCCCCAGACAGGTCAAAGCCACCCACCAGGCTAATTAGAAAGCCACTGGAGCCTGAGAGTTTGGATGCCTAGCTAAGGGCTCTGCCAACTCCACTGTTTGGAAGCTAGCAGTCTCAAAATGTCTAGGTACCACATGAAGCACTAGACATGACTAATTCTATCTGAGTCTTACAGTGGCCCAGGGAGGTAAGATCACTCTTCACCTGGACAATATGGATGAGAAGGGAGTTTGTAAAAGGTGGGAACACAAAGCTCACACCCAGCCAACAGCATGGAGAAACTTCAGCCAGACCTCAGTCACCTGCTATCTGCTGCCAGGAAGCTCTCTAATCTGAATGAGACTCTGCAAAGCAGTTTGTAGAATGATGCTTCACCAGCCCACAGCCTGAGTCACTAGAAAGAATGCTTTAGGAGAGTCAATACCTCTCAAATGATAGACCATGAATCCTGGGGGTAGCAGGGAGGGTAATCTTGGGGGACACAAAGAGGAACATTTTAACACTAATATTCAGATTTTTGATATGTTCTAGAAAAGCACAAATCTAGCTCATCTAACCCATTTATCATAGAAGAAATTAAGTTGAAATGAAGGGAAGAGTGTTAAGGAAAAGTATTAGATAAGTTCTGGTGAAAGCTAACATTGAAAGTCACTGATCTAAGGATTGGGTCTCCTTTCCATCATTTTTCTCTTTCCTCTTGAGAAAGAAAAGTTGCAAATAGAAAGTGTCCTGCCCCCAGCATACAACACACATGGTTCTGAATTTCACAGTACCTTAATTTTTTATTGCATTTATTTATGGGGTAGGAGTGAGGGTAGAGATCAGAGGACAACTTGCAGGAGTCAATCATCTCCTTCCACCATGTGGATCCTGGGGAATAAATTCAGGTAATCAGGCTTGGTGGCAAGTACCTGCCGATCCATCTCACCAGACCCTGTATTTTTTATTTTTTTTCTCCCTGCCACATGGCCTCTCCAAGTAGGGGTTCCCATTCATCAAGCACCCTGAAGCCTTGAATTTAAATGGCAATGACCTCTGGTAGCGTACTCTCAGGGTGTCCCCCAGGTCTAGTTTGTCCTGAATAGCTCAGATTCCATGCACAGTGGATCACCTGAGGCCCTGCAATCATCTTCTCACTTTCAGAAGTCTGACTTGGGAAATAAATTATGACAGTCTCCCTACCATCTTGTCACCTGCTACAATGCAAAGCTGATTAGGAGACAGCTGTGGGCTACTCTCTGTTTCTCTGACAACACAGTAAGAGAGAGGAAGCTCCCCTTCACCTCTACAGTACCCACAGTTAGAACCTGAGGAAGGGGTGGATTTTGCCTCTGCCTGCCCAGTGCCACTTTTCTCAAAGCCACCAAAGACAGCAGGTCAAAGGAATGCAGAGGTTTCTTGGATGCTGCGATACTAAGAGCTTTATGCTTTCAGCAAATTGAGGGAAGATACTAATTCACTACAAGAGTGAGATAATTATAAACAGCAAATGCACCAGGCCATCACAGCTCACCACAGGCTTCCAAGGCAGGAGCTCCTATGATGCCCCTAAGAGAGCCGTGGAGGGTGCTTAGTTGCTGTTTTTGCTGTAAAGGAATGAAGAAATAGACTCTGGAATTCACCAAGCAGGATTCCAATAACTTGTCCACCTTACAATTACATGGAAGAAAGTCATTATTTTGCTTTCTTCCTAAGATCTTGCTGCTCTAAATGTGCTCCCAGACCAGCAGTACCTACCTCACCAGGGAAGTGGTTATGCCTGCAAAATCTCAGCCTCGTCCCAGACCTGCCCAATCAGAATCGATATTTTCACAAGATCTGTAAGTAATTATTTGCATAATACATAATACAATCAGAGGAACACTGCTTTATCACAAGGTTTGGGGGTTTGGGCTTGTATTTGTTTTCTGAGATAAGATCTCATGTAGGTCAGGCTGGCTTTTAACCTTGACCTCCTAATCTTCCATCCTCCACATCCCAAACACTAGGATTGCAAGTATATACCATTTGTACTACCTACAAGGTAATTCTTCCATTCTAGCAAGATCTTTCTTTTCTTTTTTTTTTTTTTTTTTTTTTTTGTTTCTTTTGAGCCCCAGCTTGCCTGGATTTACTATGGAGACCAGACTGGCCTTGAATTCACAGAGATCCACTTGCCTCTGCCTCCCAAGTTCTGGAATTAAAAGTGTGTGCTGCCATGCCCAGCTTTGCAAGATGTCTTTATTCATTCATCAAAAATTATTTCTTGAGCATCTATCACATAAAAGTGCTAGGTACCATGTTGACAGATGGTTAACCATCAATAATATAAACATAGATTCTGTTCTGATAGGCCGCCAAGATATGGTAGTTTAGGACTGGCCAGGTGGCTCAATGAATAAACACACTTGCTACACAAGCCTGACAACCCAAACTCAATCCCCGGATTCCACTTTGGAAGGACAGAACCAACTCCTGGAAGTTGCTCTCTGACTTGTACATGTGCACCATAACACACGTGCCCCCCCACCCCACCCCCACACACACACGAAAAAAAAAAGACCTCAAAAAATAAAAAAAATTTTTTTGGTTTTTTTGAGACAGGGTCTCCCTGTAGCCCCAACTGTCCTAGAACTCATTATGTAGACCAGGCTGGCCTTGAACTCACAGAGATCCGCCTGCCTCTGCCTCCTGAGTGCTGGGATTAAAGGCGTGTGCCACCATGCCTGGCTAACATTTTCATTTTTAAAAACTATGATTGTTTAACAATCTCGGGTGCTCAACAGAATCAACTATGGCACTTAAAACATACACCATACATATGCACGCACGCACACACACACACACACACACACACACACACACAACTGAACTTCAACTATAAATACTTGAGTCTGAAGCTTCAGCAGCTGAGAAACTCCCACTGACAGAACAACTTTATAGAGCAATCTGACAATACTTAGTGTATTATTTCATTTTCCATTGCTATAACAAAATACCCAAGGCTCAATAACAGAGATACATTTAACTAATAGCTTTTTAAATTACAATTATTAATTTATTGTATGCTTGTGTGTGTGTGTGTGTGCATATGCATGTATGTGTGTGGATGCTCGAGTGCAATAGCACACAAATGTGGAATCAGGACAACTTTTGGAAACTGGCTTCTTTCTTCACCATGTAGGTCCTAGGGATTAAACTCAGGTTATCAGGCTTGACAACAAATGCCTTCATGCACTGAGCCACCTCACTGGCCCTAAGCTAATCGTTTGGTGACTGAAAGTCAAAACAGCACATGGTACAGCCTCTGGAGAAGGCCTCATGATGCACATCACTGAGCACATGTGAAAAGGAGATCATACTGTGAAGCAGAAAGCCAGAGAGACCAGGGAAGGGCAAGGCTGTCTCCCTTTCATGCCAGCTTTTGTGAGAGCTAAACAGAATCTCACAGAAAGTACCATAAATCCCTTCATGGGGGCATGCCCCAATTACCTAATGATCTCCCACTGGGCCCCACCTTTTAAATGTCCCACCATCTCTTAGCATTACCATACTGGGGACCAAGCCTCTAACATATGAACCCTTGAGGGACACACTCAACTGGTACCCAAACCACAGCACCAAGTAAAGCTGCAAGTGGCCTATCCTACGAGCCCTGCTTCAATTGCCAGAACCAGATGCCAATGAAATGAAAGCACAAGTACAAAGAGGCAGGAACGAGAAGGTGCATCACAGTATTGTTTTCAGATCAGAGTATTTTAGGGGCTGGAGAGCTGGCTCAGAGGTTAAGAGCACTGGCTGTTCTTGCAGAGGACCTGGGTTCGGCTCCCAGCACCCACATGGCTAACAACCATCCATAACTCCAGTTCCAGGAGATCCGACACCCTCTTCTGGCCTCTGCAGTCATTGCACACACAGGTGCACTTACATACCTATAGGCAAAACATTCATACACATAAAATAAAAATAAATATTTTTTAAAAGAACTGAATATTTCAGAAGCTATCAAACTGCCCCTAAATAAGGCAATAAATAAGGAAATCACAGTCAAGTTGAAGAGAACTGCCATAAACCAATCAGAATGAATAAACTGGGCTTCTGGGTCAATATACTCTTGACCACAGTTGGTTGAGAAAAGAAAGACAGTTGCAAAAGACCAAATGTTCTTAAATTACACACAAACATTGATGCTGCCTGTAGATTCATAAATAAAAAGGCATGTGTGTGGGCTATAGAGATGCCTCGGCAGTTAAGAGTGTTCACTGCTCTTGTAGAGCAGTTCCCAATACCCACATCAGGCAGCTTACAACTGCCTATAACTCCAACTCTGGGGGATCTGGCACCCTCTGGCCTCCAAGATCACTTGTACACAGGTGTTGCACATAAATTCACTCAGGTATACACATAATAAAAAATAAATAAATATTTTTAAATGTATGCATGATAAATACCTTATCAACTTCATAAAAATCGCTTGTGCTGGCAAGGGAGGAAGGAGGAGGGACAACAAGTGTTGGTTTCAAAGTTATATGCCTGAAAAACACCTAACTAAATACAGCTACATTTTAATATAATCTGTTAAATCTGAAAAGTAGGTATGCAGTATGTGACATATATTGCAATTTTCATGCTTTTTTGGGTGTTGATGTTTTGTGATCTAATTAGTTTTTGCAGTTTCTTTTAAAGGCTTCACAGGGAGTATGATACATGGCTACTACTCATAATCTCTATTTTAGGAGTATAAAGTAAAAAGGACCTAGATGTTCAATATCAAGAAATACAAGTACAGAATGGCAATGGTCTGTAGCTCTTAAATTATTATCTTAAATAATTTTACATTGATTTAAAAAAAAAAACCTTCACATGGCAGGTAATTTCTATAAGTAATGTTTTTGAAGAGCCCAAGGCTAATATCCAAGAAAGCAATATTTCTCAAAGCATAGTCTGGAGAGTGTGTGGACCCCCAAGACCTGCTTATTCAAAATCTCTTGAGGTAGACTCCCAGAGTTTGGATTTTTAATACGAGCACACACATATGGCCTCCATTCTCTAGTACTCCAAAGAATGCTAAATTATAACATATTTTTAAAGCTTTCTGTTCAGTAAGGTGACATTCACAAGGCTCTGGGAATTAAAGCGGAGGGGATGTTTCCTGAATATTTAACATAGCACCTCTACCAGGACACTGAAGCAGAATCTGATGAGAACTGGCTCCCACTGGCTCCCAAAGAAGAAAGAAATGGACTCTAAGAAGTCTGTCATTCCACATTGTTTTTCTAAAAGAACTTCAAACAGTAACAGGGTAAACAGGAAGACTTCCCAAGCCCAGCCCTGTAGCTGAGCCAAAAGATGCCTGCTGTGACTTTCACCAAAGCCAGTTTCATTCAAAGCACAGACTTGAACTTGACTAGATCTGGGACGCACTTGCCACCCTCAGAACATCTCCACTAGCGATGTCTATCTCCTCTGTGCTGCCCATGTCCCCTCCCCAACATCATGCGGGCACTGTCCCATCCACTGTATCTTTTGATACCTCCCCACTTTTCCTGACTTTTGCCTTGGTCTCCCTGACTTTCTTGTTCATTATCCTATTCCCCATTTTCAGACAAAACCAACACTGTGATCCTGACTTCCAAGCCCCAAAAGACTGCTCTCCAACCACTGAGTTAAAAACAGCCCCGCATAATACACACATGAGAAGATGTTTACCCCCACCAGTAACAATAAAGTGCAAGTTTAAACCACAAAGATGCAATTTCAAACCCATCAGATTGGCAAAATGCCATGTCTAACAATATCAAGTGTCTGCAGGCGTGTGGAACAACTGGATCCCCCAAACGATGCTGGCTAGAATGCAAATTGGCACAGCTGCTTCAGAGAGCAAACTGGCAACCTGTTACAGCAGAAGATGCCCATTTTCTTTAACCTAGCTATCCCCTTCTGGACATGTACCACAGAGAAAAACTTCAAATATTTACGGAGGGAGACAAGTTCACAGCTATTTATAACACTAAAATACAATGACAAAAAGGGAAAAAGAAAAAACCTGTGAGCCTATGTGATTATTAAAAAGTTGAGTATATTGTAGCACATTCATTTGAAGGAGTACTACACAGTGATTAAAATAAACTAGAATTATGGGTATCTTAATGAATAAATTGCAAAATCATTTAATTAATATTAGAGAGCTGAGAAGATCAGCTTAGTATTACAGAGCTTATTTAAAACATAAGAAAGAGGCTGGAGAGATGGCTCAGCAATATAGAGTACCTGCTCTTACAGAAAACCTGGGTTCAATTTCCAGCACCCACATGGTTGCTCACAACCATCCATAACTCTAGTTCCAGGGGATCTTGCACCCTCTCTTGGCCTTCATAGGCATTGCATGCACATGTTGCACTCACATCCATGCAGACAAAATACTCAGACACATTATCCAGGACAGCTGGGGTTACAGAGAGACCCTGTCTCAAAAAGACCAAAAAAATAAATAAATAAATTTTTTAAAGTAAATAAATAAATAAAAGTAAAAGTTAAAAGAAAACAATACAATGTCTGGTTTGTAAATGCACATAACATCTAATAAAGGTGAAAATACATTATAAATGCCAAATTTGGAATAGTGGGGAGAGGGATGATAAGGTGGGACAGGCTCATAAGAGGAGGTTTTAACTGTTTTGTAATTGTTCGTTTCTTCACTGGGTGGGGAGTGCTGACTGCTCACTCACTCTGTTATTCTACATACCTTTCTGGATGCCTAAAATTCACTTCCACCTAAAAAAGGAATCCCAGGACTAGATTACTTTACTCCATTTGTGGATTCTGAAAGAGGCAGGAGGGAGGCCAGACCTATGACTGGCACATGAAGTCTTGGGAACCAACAGGTCCCTCTCCCTTGATCTTTGAGTGGCCAACAGCAAATATTGACATGACCAGTGAAGTGAAATCCCATACAGGATTGACAATGTCTCTCCAATTAAACCAAAGGCCAGAACAGAAATTGTCCAGAAGGGCCTTGGCACCAGCAATGGCAACCAACAAGGAATGCATTTGTCTGAAGAAAGTTTGTGCTGGTCCATTTGGGGGCCTTTTCTCTTCAAAGATCAGCAAGGCCTTTCAAACCCTTAGGCCAGCATTGGTTTCACCACAAAGTTAGACTTATCATAACAATTTCCAATAAAATATTCAGACCACACGAGTTAGCCAGACTAAGACAGTCTTTCCCAAGTCTTCCAGTCAGCTAGCTTTGGATTGGCTTCATGGGGAGGCTAGAAATCAAACCAGCAAGAAGTATCTTTCTGATGATACTACCGAGTTTAATGCAATTAGAAAACCTCACCTAACTCCAAAGACCAGGCAAGCATATGAGTGGGCAGGAGGCCCACATCTAAGTAGAGAAAGCACTCCTTACTGTTAAGATAATAAAAATTCAAAACTGCTTTCAATTATAACCCAAACACATGAAAATTGTACACCAGTGAAGGGAAATGAATAGGTCTTAGTATATGCATGAAGTAGATATCAAGCTGAGAACCCAAAGAAGCCCTCACGATCTTTGATTCTAGCAAAATATTAGTGTTCAAATTTGTCTTCCTTCAGGACTCCAAGAAAATGAGAGAGAAATCGTGCAGACTTAATTGTCTGTTAATTCTGATCTACTATAAACTTCAGAATGTTAGACCTATAGAGCCAGGAAGGTAGAATTTTTTTCTTTAAATATTAACCCACCTCATCTCAGACTGCATTTGTTAACCTAACAACTATGGGAGTAGACCCTCATTCATGCTGTGACTCAGCTTACACAGTAAATGCAACTCCCGGCTGCCAGTTATCTTTGAGAACAGAAAGCATGAGTAACAGAAGACGAGCTATCTCCTCACCCACATTGTTAGAATGACATTTTTTTTTAATCTAAAAAAATTCCAACTATTCTCAAATTACTTGTTTTAGGTAAGGAGTTGATTTACTAAGTTAAAACTATCTTTATAGGGGCCAGAGAGATGGCTCAGTGGTTAAGAAGACCAGGGTTCAATTCCCAGCACTCATATGGTGGTTAACAACCATGTGTAACTCCAGTTCCAGGGAATCTGACACCCTCTTCTGGCCTCTATGGGTACTGCATGCATGGGTACACTTATGGTGCACTTATATTCAGGCAAGCAAAACACTCATACATAAAAATTAATAAACAAATAAAAGAGTTCAAATCCAGCATAAAAACAGGCCCTCAGAAACTATCCTGGGGTTGGTACATGGATATCAAAATGCTAGGATCTATAAGTTCAACAGGATTTTAAACAAGGTATGTAGGTACTCAAATGACTTGTAACTAATTATGAGAGGTAGAGTTTATATAAAGACTTTATCTAAGATATTATTCACTAAGAAGCTTCTCATAACCAAAAGTATATAACACAGTTTTATGAGATGAGGAAAACTAAGGTCCCTAGAAGTAGTTCCCCAAAGCTACCAACAGATTCACACTAAACAGAAAGACACTCAATGGTACAGATTCAGTTCTTACTCCTGTTGACTATGATCGTGTCCTCATGAAAAATAAAAGCCACTAACGGAAAGTTTGTTTCTTACTCCCGAGATTTTGTTCACCCCTGACCTGTATAGATATCACACTGCATTGAAACTTCTTCATCTTCATCAATGTGAATCCACAAGACACAGAACAGCTGAGCTCTTCTGGGCTATGGACTCAGTCATTTATTAAGTACCTGTCCATCCTTGACAGATGTCATTCAGTTATAAAACTTGTCACTTTTCCCCCCTCACTGTTGGAGACAGAACCCAGGCCTCACAGATACTCACAGGCACTCCACCCCAGCCCCTGCCAGCCCCTAACACTTGTAACCTACTGGATACATGGCATTTTCTCCAAAGCAAATCTTAAGAACACTGAAATGAAGAAAAGATGATATAGGGCAGTTTGTACTGGTACAAGTTACATTTGGTACCTCTTTTAGAAAATTCCGCAATTCAAAATGAAAACAAAACATTACAACAACAACAAATGAAATCTATTTGTAGAGCCATAAAAACACATATGTAGTGAAATCCATTGCTCTGAACAACAATCAAAGGATTATCAACAGGGGATATTTCCTCATGCTTGGTGGCTGTTGAAGCATTTTCAAATTACAACACACCAGCCAAACAAGCTTTACTATCTCCAAACCACACACTGCCGTGTGGTCAGGCTTCAAATGCCCTGAGCAAGCTGACTGGGCATTACTCTGAGAGGCATTCCCAAGAAGTAAATGGGAACAAGCACTGAACTTCCAAAGGACAAGGAAAAGTCAGTGGGCTGGGAGGTAAGAGGAAGGATGAGGATGTGGAGATGTGCTGCTGGCTCTCCATCCCTAGAAGGACTTGCTACTAGTCCTGTTTAAGCTCTGCTGGGTCATCTCTACTGGAGGAAGAAGTCAGTATTTCAGAGCTAGGTTTTGTCTGTCCTCTTAGCCAGTACCTAGTACCTTTGAACACCCATTCTGGACACACAACAGAAAATGCTTCAACTATGCCAAACATCCTCTTTAAAAGAAAAAAGAAGAAAAAAAAAAAAAGGCAGCCTGGGTATGCTACTCAGCACTTGCCTCGCATGTGCAAGGCCCTAGTTTGAGCCCCATAGTATCAAATAATAGATATGCTAGATACATAGATTAATACATAGATACATAGATAGCACTCCCTGCTTGCTTGTTTTTCAACCTATCAACTAGCTGGGACCAAAAGGCGTCAGAAGTAGGAAGAACCAAGTAAGCACCCCAACTAGGAACCCAGAAACAAGGGAGATCCGGAAGAGACCTACCTGGAAACAATTCATTGCCAAGTAAAGACTCTAAGGAGAGGTACAGTGAGCTTTCGTCTCACTGTGTAAAAACAACAGTCTCCTCATCACCAGCCTTCTCCTCTGGGAAATGAAACTGGGAGGGGCAGAGGTGACCTGAGCAGTTTGGTTTTTTTTTAAGGGGCGGGGTTTCCAGTTCCCACCCCAGCCTCTGTCTAGTGTCATTCAGCCTGGTTTGCATAAGTGACCTGTGGGCTGTTTACACCATCAGGGAGGGGAAGGCGTAATCTCCACAGCCCCTTAAACAACTGGAAGGTAGCATACCAGAGAAAGAAAACGCAGACTGTAACAGCTGGCACTCACTGAAAACTTGCTATGTACTAGGCATGAGCAGAGGATTTCAAGTTGGTGGTCTACCTGGGCTACACAGTGAGACCCTGTCTCAAAAACACAAACCAAAACTAAATAAATAAGCAGGACTGAACCTAGGGTCTGGCTTTAGAACCCAAACATTTCTCCACTTACTCAAGACAGTGACTGAACAGGAAGATATTAATAGGTTCACTACAAATTACTAGGTTCACATCACCTGGGGGATAAAGGCTCCTCAACGTGGTATGTTTTTAGGTCACCAGAGGAGGTGTCAATTCTGGCACAACACTGGCCCATTCCTCTTACAACCTCCCAGAAGCCTGTCTCCCTGGCTGTGTCTCACTGAAAACAGGTTGTGACAATCTGTCCAGGTGTGCCAAGAAGTCCCAGCTGCAGCAAGGGCAAGAAGCAGCAGGAGGCGAACTTCCTCTTGGGACATGCTAGCTCTCAAGTTTCCTGCCTGCTACAATAGAGAGGTGTCACCACACAGGCTTGGGACAGGAACACCACCACAAGCAGGCAGGGAGGAGCCTGCTGCCCTCCCTGCTGCCCACTTCACAGTTTCCCTCAGGAGCTGGTCACAGAAGAGACAGAGAAGAAACACAGCAGTTATCAGGGTACCGGGCCATATTAATGCCACTGGACAGAAAGAAACAGGAAACCTATCTCCTCCCACAGAAAGGAAGAAAGAGGAAATGGCAAAGGCTGCAGGAATCATCCACATCATCTAACGAGACCTGCACCACGCCAGGCAGCTATCCCTCTGGAAAGTCCCAGCATTTGGTCTGCTGGCATGGCCTTGCCCACCAGCACTGAAAAAAACGAAGCCTGCCCCAGCAGGTTTCAACTCCACCTGAGCTAACACATGGCTCCTTAATGTTCCTGTGCCATGTGTTGATCTTGCTACAGAATGTGGGACAGAAGACTGAAAGAGCTGTGTGATGGGGGAAGGGCACTCAGATCACCTTACCTAAGGCCTTCTTCATCAAGCCTCCTCAGATTCCCTTTAGGGGCTAGTATTACCATCTATCTTCAAGGGAGGGTTTCCCCAAAATGCAAAAACTGCAGTGTTCCGGCTTGGAGGGGGAGGGCGATCCAGAGTACAGGTAGAACACCCTCAAAGCCCCACAGTGTGAGCAATGCCTTACCCCAAGCTGAGCTCCCTAAGGCTTTCACAAGTGGGGGTGCCAGCTGGGTACACCCTGGGGACCCAAAGGCTGGAGACGGGTCCTGCAGAAACTGAAAAGGAAGGGAAAGCAATGGGGAAAACCCAGATTAAAGTGATCACTAGGTCATGGCTCCAGACCCCTCCCTCCTGGACCAATGCTGAATGGACAAGGGGTGGGGCAGCATGACCCCACAGGCTTTCTCCACACCCACAAGTCAGCCTCACTCCTAGGGCCTGCAAATGTTACTGCCTTATACCCTCTCACACAGGTGGGGAAACTGAGGCATCCAGAACAAACGACCGTCTGAAGTTCATTCACCTCTCTAACCACGATTCTGCACTTTGTGCTTTCAAAGCTCTAGTGTCTGTCCAATTTCTCCAGAGAGAGGATTGCTGTTGCAAAGTGGATCTTAAATACAACCGAGGCTGAACTCCAAAACCAGATGAGGGCAGTCAGTGAGTCCAGTACAGGTTTATTTACTGCACCAGGAGATCTGCGTCCCCACCCCTGGCTCTTCCGCCCACGGTCTTCCCTGGGGTCATCAGTGTGCGGCCACCTCGCGCCCCCACCCCCACCCGGCACGGGCACCGCAACCCGAAGGCGGGGACACACGGCGGCCCTGGGGATCCCCCAGGATCTGCTGGGGGTCCCCAGCTTGGGCAGAGGCGGGCGGCTATGGCCAGCCAGCCCAGTTCCGGGGCCGGGAACTTCTGGCCACTGGGTCCCCGGGTCCCCCGCCGCCCAGGGCGCGCGTGCAGCTCCAGCCTAGGGTTCCCTTTCTTTGCCTGGCTCGCCGTTGACACAACCCCCGGAGGCTTGGCGGCCACTCACCATATTACAGATGGAGGCGATGTTTCGGACAGTCATTAGTCTAAAGGTTGCAGCGATCGCGCACCGCCATCTTTACCAGGGGAAAACGGGACTGTCCATGGTGGCGCGCAGCGAGGCCAGGCGGAGGGGAGGCGGCCTGGGGCCGGCTTCAGATCCGCTGGACTAGCAGCGAGGCCAGGCGGCGGCGAGGGCGGGGCAGCGCGCGGGGCGGGGAGTGGCGGAGCTACGCAGCAGGGCCGCGGGGAGGAGGAGCCGGGAAGCCCCGCCGCAGCTGCGTTCCTGCCACCAGCACAGACTCACACCGCCTCGGGGTCCGGGGCCCCCAACCGCTGGACCAGGCCAGGCCTGCGGCGAACCCAGCATGATGGTGTGATGTGCCCCGGCCCTCCCCGAAGGACCCAGCATCGCACCGGCGCTGGACACTGGCCGATCGCAGGCTGGGGACCCGCACCGCGGAGGGGAACAGGACCCCCCTGTTCCTGCCGGCTCCCCAACAAGCCTGGCGGCGGATGAGGGCATGTGGTTTGGCTTGTAGATAATATGAAGAATAGGGGTGACTGAAGTCCAACTTTTAAGTTTCTCACCAGGGTTCCAGCCTGGCAGCATCCGCCGGAACCCGAAAAGTAAAATGGGGTCAGGGCATGGGAGTGGCCAGAAAGCCCTGGCCAGTAGCGCCCCAGCTGCCTGGGTAAAGGTCCCCAGAAGGAAAATGATTCCACTCACTTGGGCACTTTGTAACATTAGGTACAGTTCTGGGTCTGTCGATGAAATAAAAAGACCAAGAACAGAACTTTTCTTCAGCCTCAAGGAGAACGTTCCCTAATCTCTGCCTTGAAAGATGGGGACTGTTTGATCTTATGCATGGTTTCTGCACAGGCGGTGGCTGAAGTCTCAAACGCAAATCTGTAGCCCACTTGAAAGTAAGTTCATGTGAATGGAAAGAATCCATTGCAAACGTGGGAAACAATTGTACAGGCAAGCTTGCAATCCAGTGCTTTTCACTGAGAAGCTGTGCAAGTGAAACGTGAGAAATTCCTAAACCAATGTATTTTCTGGCAAATTAAATTAGGAGAGAAATTAATATAATTGAGAACAGCTTTATCTAACCCAAAGTAATGTACTGGGGAAAATGGAGTTAAGCACAGGACATGTGGGAGCCGTCTATTGATAATTCTAGGAGCTGGAGTAGAAGGTGGAAGGTTTGGAGGGTCAAGTCCACACTGTTTTTCAGTGGGGAGAAGGAATAATAGTCCTACTTACACTGAGTCATCTTACCCAGTTTTATTTCCTATTGAATCCTGATGATAATAGCTAACTTTGGTTTTTCTTACTACTGTCAGTTACAATATTCTTTTGTTTGCTTTGGGTTTGTTTGTTTTGTTTGGGGTTTTTTTGGGAGGGGGTCGGCTTTTTGAGACAAGGTTTCCCTATAGCCCCAACCAGGCTGCAACTCCCTATATAGACCAGACTAGACTCAATCTCACAGAGATCCACCTGCCTCTGCCTCCTGAGTGCTGGGATCAAAGGCGTGCGACACCACCCCACTTACAATTCTTTCAACTTCTACCATGACTGTAAGGCAGAAGACACTGTTACCTCCATGAAGCTTATAGAAGGACATGTCCTCCCCAGCTCTGTTAACCCAAATGGTACTGATGAGGGTACCACTGGGGGAGAAGATGATGGTAAAACATCCAAACTATGACTGGTCAGGGCAGCAAGGCCCAGAAAAGCTTAAAGATCTGAGGAATGTCACAAGTTCAAGGCTACTATCAGGCCTCTGAACTCAGTTTCACAGGCAGTCCAAAGGTTTAAATATGGAAGTCTTTACCTTGATAAAGTTCATTATTTTTTCCAACATGGACACATTAATTGCAAAGTTTACAGGATTAAAAGCACTATTGAGGGCTGGAGAGAAGGTTCAGTCAGTTAAGTGCTGTGAAGGCTAATTCTGGGTGTCAATTTGACTGGATCTGGCATTAACTAAAATGAGCGAGACCTTCTGGATTGAATCATTTGAATTTGAAAGACCCACCCTAAATGTGGGCATTACCTTCTGATGGCAGCCCTTATAAAAAGCCATGGAGAGGGGAGCTTTTGCTTTTTTTGCTGCTTGCCGCCTTCTTTCTCATTGGTGAGCTTAACCAATTTACCCGATTCCAACACAGAGGAAGACTAGCAGCTCTCCTGGAATCTACCAGGCCTTCAACACCAGATTAGGACTGCTAAAATATCCAGTCTCATGGACTGAACAACTAGCAGATTCTCAGCCTCTCCAGTGTGATGTAGCTATTGTTGTACTACCAGACTCTATCCTGTGAGCTAATCTAAGAAATCCATATCTACATATATGTTCATTTTATCAGTTGTGTTTCTTTAGAAAACCCTAATACAAGTGCTTGTTACACAGCATGAGGACCTCAGTTCAATCCCTTAGAATCCATGTTACAAAAAATAAATAATAACAAAACAGGCACACTGTATGCCTATATAGTTCTTTGGAGGTAGAGGCAGGAGGACCCCTGGGGCTTGCTGACTAGCCAACCTAGTCAAGGTTCATTAAGAGACCCTTTTATTTATTTATTTTTTTTTTTTGGTCTCTTTTGAGACAGGGTCTCCCTGTAGCCCCAGCTGGCCTGGAACTCGCTCTGTAGACCAGGCTGGCCTTGAACTCACAGAGATCCAGCTACCTCTGCTTCCCGAATGCTGGGATTAAAGGCATGCACTAGCATGCCTGGCAAAAGACCCTATTTCAAAAAGTCAAGGTGGGCAGGGCGTGGTGGCACGTGCCTTTAATCCTAGTACTCAGGAGGCAGAGGTAGGCTGATCTCTGTGAATTCCAGTCCAGCCTGTTCTACAGAGTGAGTTCCAGGCCAGCTGTGGCTACAGGGAGACCCTGTTTCAAAAAGACAAAAAAAAAAAGAACTTGGCATTTTGGTGAGGGGTTAAGGCATAGTGGTCATGAACATAGATTAGGGAAGACACCCAGTGTCAACAATACCAGCCTCTGTCCTTCACACATATGAACATCTGCCTAACATACATACACACACACACCACCACACCATTGACATAGTGAAAACTGATCAGTACCTGGGGTCCTGAGTGCTATACCAACAAGGAAAAGGGATCTTTTGAACACCTTCTAACCACCTAAAGTTAAGTGTACAATATAACCGAATTGAAATCTGGATGTGGTGGCACATGCCTATAATCCCAGCACTTGGAAGGCTGAGGCAGGAGGATTGCCACAAGTTCAAAGCCCACCTGGGCTACATAGTACCAGACCATCCAGGACTACGTGGTAAGATCCTGTCTCAACTCCTATCTCTGAAAAATACAACCAGGTTGAAACTTGGGCTGGAAGTTACATTCTCAACAAATCAATTGAACATTGCATTGTTTATCTAAGTCATGAATGATTAAATGCATTTCACCATTCAACAAGGTTGATGTTCCCAAGTCTCAATTGGAGAAGTCTTGAGTTGAAGAACTGTAACCTTAGCTTTAGTGAGGAAACATTATTCACAGGAAGAGATAAAATCTTGAAAATGATAACTAGGGGGCTGGAGAGAGGGCTCAGCAATTAAGAACAGTGGCTGCTCTTGCAGAGAACCCAGGTTCATTCAGTTCCAGGCACCCATATGGCAGCTAATAACCATCTGTAACTTCAGTTCCAGGGAATCTGACACCCTCTTCTGGCCTCTGCAGGCATTGCACAATATGGGTACATTTAAATTCTTGCAGGCAAAACACTCACACACATTAAATAAATAAAAGTTGGAAAAGAAAATGGTGCCTAGCTGATGAGGAAAGATTTTTTTGGTCTTTTTGAGACAGGGTTCCAGCTGGCCTGGAACTTGTATGTAGACCAGGCTGGACTCGAACTCACAGATCTTTGCCTGCCTCTGCCTCTGAGTGCTTGAATTAAAGGCATGCACCACCATGGCCAGCTCTGATGAGGGAATTTTAAGGGAAAGTGATCTACATATAGAGAACAGTATGTATGAGTACAGGGTGAGGGCAGGAATAGCAGGCAAATGGAAAGACGGGCTCCAGGCCAGCACTAGCCCAAGTGAATATGAGGGCGGTAGCTATACCAGGTGGTGTGCCCTTGCTGCAAAGTGTGATCTGTGAACCACTATTGCCATCAGCTGGGAAATGGTGAACTGTGCCCATCTCCAAACAGGTCAGGCCTTCAGTCAACCACTGCGCTGGAACTTGGATTTTGCCTGCCTTAGAATCATTTTGATTCTTCTAATGATAGCTCCTGATCTACTAATCTACTCCTGGAACTTTCCTTCTGCCATGCTCAAACCCTTGGGTGCAAGTGTGTATCTAACCTTGCTCTCAGAGTCAGAGGAAGGCCTTATATCCCAGCCACAGTGACTGAGAATGTGATACAAGCTCAGCCAGAGTCAGCCCATATGTAAGGATGCATGTGCATATGTGTGCTCATGTGTGTATGAAGGCTAGGTGTGTCAGGTGTCTTTCTTAATTATTCTCCACCTTACTCTTTGAGACAGGGTCTTTTCCTGAACCTGGAGCTCACCAATTTGGCTAGACTTGCTGGCAAGCCAGCCCCAAGACAAGGATCCTCTCGTCTTTGCTTCCCAAGTGCTGGGGTTATAGATGTGTGTCACAACACTCAGCTTTATACATGGATGCTAGGGATCTGAACTCAGATCCTCATGTTTTCATGGTAAGCACTTTTCTCACTTTACTGAGCCACGTCCCCTAATGCACTTGTCCTGTTTTTTTTTTTTTTTAATATTTTGTTTATTATTTTTATTTTATGTGCACACATGTATTACCTGCATGTAGGTAAGTTCACCGTGCCGTGCAATGCCCTCAGAGGACAGAAGAGGCTGTTGGATCCCCTGGAACTGGAGTTATGGACAGTTGTTAGCTGCCATGTGGGTGCTGGGATTCAAACCCGGGTCTTCAGCAAGAACGGCCAATGTTCTTAACCACTGAGCCATCTCTCCAGCCCTCGTCCTGGTTTTTAAATTTTTTTTATTTATTATTTTTATTTTTAATATTTTATTTATTATTTTTATTTTATGTGTATGAGTGTATGGAGGTAATGTAGGTACCTACATGTAGGTAAATGTACCCATGTCGTGCAATGCCTATGGAAGACAGAAGAGGCCATTGGATCCCCTGGAACTGGAGTTACAGACAGTTGTTAGCTGTTGTATGGGTTCTGGGATTCGAACCCAGATCTTCTGCAAGAACAGCCAGTGTTCTTAACCACTAAGCCATCGCTCCAGCCCTATTATTTTTATTTTATGTGTATGAGTGTATTGCCTGCATGTAGGTAGTGTACCCATAATTGTGCAGTGCCTACAGAGGTCAGCAGAGGGTGTTGGATCCCCTGAACCTGGAGTTACAGACTGTTAGCTGCCATGTTGGTGCTGGGAATCGAACCGGGGTCCTTTGCAAGGACAGCCAGTGCTCTTAACTGCTGAGTCAACTCTCCAGCCCTTGTCTTGTTTTTTAAGATAGGGTTTTTCTATATAGCTCAGGTTAGTTTCAAATTTGAGACAGTTCTCCTGCCCCAGCCTCCCAAGTACTGGGATTACAGATGTGAGCCACCATGTGGCTGGCTCACCTTTAATCCTGGAACTCTGGGGAGAGACCTGTCCCCTTCCTGATTTTGCAGAGCTGATGGGCTACGAATCTAGAGCTGACTTCTTTCCCCTGCCTGAGAATGAAGCTAACACAGGAAAATGGTCCTGAGGCGCAGTGGGAGCTCCTATTGTCATTTATCCTGCTGCTGAGAGATCTAAATCCTGGACTTTCAGTAACCCAAACCAATAAAGTCTTTGTTTTCTTTGGCCAGTTCAAGTTGTTTGCCACTTAGGACTGAAAGAATCCTAATTCACCAGTGTCTCCCACCCTTGAAACTCACTGACACTCATTCTGAAGCCTCCTGTCTCTGCTCTATAATCAGAAAGCTCAAAGTCTGCTCCTCTGGGAGGCCTTCCCAGAGGCCTCTATCTCTACTGCTCTCCCTACATGTACTTCTGCACCCATGTGGCCACAGGTTACATGTCTGCCAACTCCCTCTTTGCGTAGTGAGCCCCCACTCAGCTTTTATGTGTTCTTGAAATAAGTGAGAAAACTTTGATATACATTGTTAGATGCCATCCAGGCTCCCATCATGGTAGATACATTTGTAAATACATTTATGTCATGTAACATGGAATGGAGGCATTAGGCCTTTAAGTAGGTGACTGAACTCTCTGTACGGCATGGGCAAGTTTCTTAACCTCTTTTAAATGATGGCAGTAAGAGTAGCCCTCAGAGTCTGTAAAGGACAAAGAACATGCCTGTGTGTACTAAGCACTATCTAAGGGAGAGCCATTATCTTTGTTTTTTGACTGGTGTCTCAGAAGATATGAAGAGACAGGTCTGCTTTGCCCCCTAGGTTACACCTGAAGAACCATCGTGTTATCTATTAGAATCAACAAACTGAATACTAACTATGAAACATTTAGATAACCGCTTCTCTTCACATGGTCTGGAGGCTCCTCAAGGGGAAGTACCTGGTCTTAGATGCTTTTTAACAGTCTCATTGAGTCTCTAGCACTGTACCTGGCACATTAATTTCTTCCTTTTCTCCTCACTGCCAGACAGACTACTGCAGCTCATTTGCTGTGTAAATGGTAGTAATCATTGGGTGTCTGGTGGGAAAAAGTGTTTTGCTAGTTGCAGATATGAGTCTGACTACCAAACTAGTTTCTGGTTTCAATTCTGTGCAGAGCTTTTGGAAATACTTTTCCCTTAATCATCGTGTGTCCAGCAATCATTAGACCTCCTTTTCACTACACCTGAGAGCAGTATTGGTTGTCTTAGGCTAAACCCAGGCAATGGTATTGCTTCTACTGCTCAGTTCCTAACAGCATTTAGTGGTGTTATGAATGTCTTTGCTACTTTTTACTTAGGTGGTATTCATGTAAAATAAGGACAGCTTTGGACTGAGCATCGCATGAGAATTCCTCTAATGGGATAACTGTATCTAACATTATAAGGAAGTTTCATGGGTGGATCTCAGGGTACCAAAGACTGCCTAAGCCTTCAGAACAATTGGCCTATTTTGAATTACCAACTGAGTGGCCACTGAAAGACTTTGAGCTAGGTTGGAACATGATTAAATGTATATTTGATAATACAGTCTGATTAACTGAAAGAGCAAATTATTCTAGCTGGCTACCCTAGGGGAAGAAAGGATGAAGGGTAGCAAAGATGTTCGAGGTGAGGCCAGTTAGAAATCAGAAAAGGGACTAGGAAGATGTCTTGTGGATAAAGCACTTGCTGTATAAATGATTGGACCAGAGTTCAGATGCCCAGATCCACATAAATTCCTCGTGGGCTTAGTGACCCATGTGGACTTCCAGCATTGGGGAAGGCTAGACTAGCCAAATCTGTGAGCTCTGGCTTCAACTGGGACATGCTGCCTCAATGAATAAGGTGGAGAGTGACCGAGGAAGACTCCTGATGTTGACTTTCGGCTTCCACACAGGCATGCATACATGTGCACACATACCAGCACACACATGTCTATACCCATGAAAATAAACACACCCACTCACTCTAAATGAATAGACATTTGAGAGCATTCCAGTGGTGGTGGTAGCCTGGAACTAGGGGAGTGGCAATAAAAAGAGAAGTGGGCAGAATGAAGCCTGATTTTGGAGCAGCCAGCTAATTTGTAGTTGACTAGGGTGAGGGGCAAGGTCCAGGCCCAGGTTTCGGACTAGAATGATGTGGCATTTTTATGTTTTAATAATGGAGAGTGCTGAAGGAGGATGCCCAAGTGAAGGTGATTGGGAAAGGTGAGCTTGGTTCAAGGGAGTGGACTTGAAGACAACCATCAAATGCTTGAATTGATAATCAACTAAGCCTTTGACCATGAAAGCCCGAGGTTAAAAAAAAAGTCTTCACTGGAGAAATAAATCTAAGAATAATTAACATATAGACAGTAATAGAGGACATGCAATTCTGAATGAAATTTCCCTTGGGAAGGGCGGAGTTAGAGATGAGGGGTGGTCATCGAGAGCTCCACCATGCAAGGCCCGGGTCTGAAATACAGAAGAGAAAAACTGAAGTGACAGAAGCCAAGGCATTTAAAGATAGCAGGACCTGTACAGTGTGTGGAATACAGCTGTGAAATCAAGGGTCATAAATAATAATGGCAATTATGACCCCTTCCTGAACAGGCTTTTAAAAAAATATTGTTATTATTTTTATTTTATGTGTATGAGTATATTGCCAGAATGTATGTAAGTGTACCCGAGTCATACAATGTCCACAGAGAACAGAAAAGGGCATCTTATCCCCTGGAACTGGAGTTATAGATGGTTGTTGGCTACCATGTGGGTGCTGGGAACTAAACCCAGGTCCTCTACAAGAGCAACCAGTGCTCTTAACCACTGAGCCATCTCTCCAGCCCCTGAACAGGCTTTAAGATGTGTTTCATCCCGTGACAGTTCTCTGAGAAAGGTGATATTCTATACATAGTTTTGAAGAGGAAGAACTGAGGCTCAAGGAGTTTATAAGAAAGTTACCTAGTCAGGCAGGCAAGACAGCTCAGCAGATAAAGATGCCCGCTGCCAAGTCTGGAGACCTGAGTTCAATCCCTAGGACCTGCAGGGTAAAAGGAGAGAACCAACCCCATAAATTATCCTTTGACATCCACACATGCAGTATAGTATGCACGTGCCCATACACATGGGCGGGGGGAGAATGAATATGAAAGAGGAAGAGAGAAAGAGAAAAGAGTGTCCCAGAATTAAGCATTATCTCTAAAGGATACGTAAAATTCTTTTAAGGGTGGTTTGGGTGGAAGGTTAGGATAGAATCAATATGGGAGCAGAGCATGCTGGTAAGCTAAAAGGAGATGAAACACCAGATGCTAAAGCTGTTTGAATTTAAAGGGAAGGAGGGTTAGGCAGTAAACAGTTGAACTCAGAAATACCTTCAGTGGGGGATTGAGAAGGGTTTTCTCCTTGGCCAGCTTGATCTGACTCTGCCCACTTTGTTCAGCTGTTCAGTCAACTACATCATCCCCAACCAGGTGCTTCAAGGCCTGCAGCCCACAACTACCCTATCATCTCCCTTCCTTCAGGGCCATTCATTCCTCAAAGCTCACTTCCATAGAAAATTTTCCTAGTCTAATCCTCTCCAGAAAAAGTTCTGGTCAAAAATGATTTTATCTTTTTAGAAACTTCCACTGCCTAGCACAGTGGCCAGTGTTTACCCAGAATGTTCTCAGACGCTTCACAAGCCCTTATTTGCCTGAAACACTTGGCTCACTTGATCATAACCATATTACTCACCATCTCACTTTCCTGGAAGGTCTCTCTCTCTTCTCTCTTCTCCTCTTCTTCTTTTTCTTCTTCTTCTTCTTCTTCTTCTTCTTCTTCTTCTTCTTCTTCTTCTTCTTCTTCTTCTTCTTCTTCTTCTTCTTCTTCTTCTTCTTCTTCTTCTTCTCTCTCTCTCTCTCTCTCTCTCTCTCTCTCTCTCTCTCTCTCCCTCTCTCCTCCAAGTTCTGGTTGGAATTACACAGAACTAGAGGCCCTGGTAGGTGTGGGAGGGCGGGGTTTAGCAGGTAAGTCTGATGGAAAAAGTTGAAACAAATGGGCTTCCATAGACATAAGATGATCTAAAATTAGGAGGCATCTCAGGCAAAAGCTTGAGGTGAGGGAATCAGTGGATTTTCCTATTTGTATTTTTTGTCAAGATTATCAGTGTAGGAGACCTTGAATGTGTTTCTCATCTGAAAATGAAGGGGGTTGGGCCTGGTAATCAAAGCAATCAAAGATAGTTAAGAGACTGAGGCAGGTGGATTCCAAGCTTGCCTGGGCTACACAGTGAATTCAACACAATCTGGTCAACTTAGCAAGAACCATGTAACAAAATAAAAAGTAAAGGGGTAGGGGAATTGAGGATATAGCTCAGTGGTGGGGTGCTCAAGCATACACAATCTAGATTCAATCCTAAAGGAAGGGAAAATACTGAGGGGCCAGCGAATAGTGAGGCTCAAATGAGGGCAGTTACTACAAGAGGTGGGAGAGGGGTGGGATCAAGGGCTCCAAAGTGTAGGAAGGGTGGAAGTCCTTCCATTAGGTCAAAGAAATTATTGTGAGATGGTCTCCATCTTCTCAGTAAAGCGGTTAGGAATGTACTCTCCAAGGGGCATCTGATCTCTGCTCCCTGCTGAATCCATCAGACATGTGAGCACACAGGTACACATGAATGTTTGTTGAATGAGCACGTGACTGAAAGATAGTAAGACTTGAAGAAGGCTAAACATAGTCTAGGGCAATGTGAGTGGTTCTGACTCCAGGTCAGAACAGACTTAGAACAGACTATCTGTGGGACAGTCACATGATTTAAAGCCCACAAACACCATGTGCAATGAAGGAAAAATGATCTCTTCTAACAAGGTTATGCTGCAGTCTTCCCCTAGTTCATATGGGGTCATTTACATTTTAACAACCCAACACTCCCAGCTGGTGGGAGGCAAGGTCACAGAAGTAGTACCTGAGGATATCTTCCCTCAGAGAGCAGCACCTACAATTCTTTGGCCCTTAGCACTTTAACCTGGTGAGCAATCTCACCCAACCTCTCACTGGGAGTTTTGTCTCCAGTCAGACATTAGAGTTCCATTTCATCTCAGGAAATAGGGGATAGGCAGATTGATGTCTGGCCCTGCCAGGCCACAAGAGTCAAATGCTCCTATGGCAGCTTCGGAACTCTGTACCCTATGAGCACCCATGCAAATGCGGCTCACCACTCACTGTCACAAGTGGCCCAAAAGAGGGAGACTGAGAACTTGGCCGATTCCATTGTGCTCCATTCACTCATGAAGCCTTTTAAGAGTCATTAGAGCTGCTCGTAAATGGGTTCCATGGTCTCGAGAGTACTAATTGATTCAAACGTTTTGTACTGGTTTTGATAAAATTCTGGGTCAGTTGGAACCTTTGAAAAAATAGTCCCATACAGTGTCCAGGTTCTGTCTTAGTCCCACTGGACTCACCACTGTATGGACTTGTTAAATAAAAAAATGTGGAACAGTCTGGGTACCGTGGTGCCTGTCTGCAACCCAGCACCAAGAAGGGAGAGGCAGGAGGATCGGGAACTCAGGGTCATCCTTGGCTACATAGGAGTTCCAGAACAATCTGGGCTTCATAAGACCTTGTCTCAAAAAAGCTTACAAGAGTATAGCTGCCCACATCCATACTGTAGAGCCTCTGCCACATGCCCTGCTTGTCTTTCTTAGCTATGACTCAGAAGCGCATAACTTCTACTTTTCTTTATCCCTTTTCAGGCCAAAGGCTGAGCTGTGTTCCTGGGCATTCTGGGCCTTTTCACTCTTTCTCTGAAGCCCCTTCCTTTTACCACCCGACTGTTTGTCGTCCCCCCCCCCGCCCCCACCATTGCAAATGGCATGATTTTCTCTTTTCCTCTTCCTGGGTTTCCCTTCTGGCAGCTGCCAAGATTTACACCTGCCCTATTGTTTCTCTCTTACGCTCTAATGAAATTATCCTTGAACTTCAAAAATATAAATAAATAATAATATGGAGACTGAAGATGGGGCTCAGTGGTATGTTCTTGCCTTGCCTAACATATACAAAGCCCCACAGCCCTTCCCCAACACTGAATAAATAAAATAAATACAAAGACAGCTTAATTCAAAAAGGTATGAGCCGTTTGATAGAAGTCACCAGTAAAACAATGAGTTTCACCTCTCACGTAAAGTGGATTCCTACAGGTTACTACAACCTTTCAAAGACTTATGTCTAAGTAAAAAATATCATTACTCTTTTGGGTTTTTTTGTTTTGTTTTTTTGAGACAGGGTCTCCCTGAAGCCCTAGCTGACCTAGAACTCCTTGTGTAGGTTGGTCTTGATTTCACAAAGATCCTCCTGCCTCTGCCTCCCGAGTGCTGGCACTAAAGGCATGTGCAACCACGCCCAGTTGACTCATCTGTTTTTAATATTTTTAATTAAAACACAATATACTGGAAAGTACATGAAACTTAGGTGAATTCTGGTAAATTAACACCTGTGAATGAGACACACCGGTATAATCATCACACAGGTGAGGACACAGAA
The DNA here is from genome assembly GCF_000622305.1 of Nannospalax galili. Classification (NCBI taxonomy): domain Eukaryota; kingdom Metazoa; phylum Chordata; class Mammalia; order Rodentia; family Spalacidae; genus Nannospalax; species Nannospalax galili. The sequence goes on from NW_008350786.1 coordinate 204,220, forward strand.
AATCACCTCTCCCTGACCATCCATCCTCTTTCCCTCCACTGTCCTCGAACTCACAGAGATCCACCTACCTCTGCCTCCCGAGTCCTGGGATTAAAGGCGTGCTCCACCATGCCTGTCCTGTTTGTGTATCTTTATATAAATAAAACCACACAGAATGTAATCTGGTTGCTTTTGCTTAATAACATATTTATGAGATTCATCCATGTTACTCAGAAAAGCTGTCTGCTTCTAGGCTAAGCTTCTGTGGTAGAGTGCTTGTCTAATATATTGCAAAGCCCTGAGTTATATCTCCAGCATTTAAAAAAGATGCAGTTTATTGGTTTTAATTGCTGTGTAGTATCCTAATATATGAACATGTCACAATGTATTTACAATAGATTTGGAGTTGTTTACAGCTTGAAGTCATTACCAAAAATGCTACTACAACTTCATGTACCTTTTATTGTATATGTACATTTCTGTTTGTTATATAGCTAGACAAAAGTAGTTGAATCATGGATACAAACTTTGGGAGATGATGTTACACTGGTTTCTGAGGTGAAAATGTTTGCATTCCCATGTTCCACATTCTCCAAAGACTTTGTGTTATCAAGCTTGATAATTTTAGCCATTTGAATGAATTGTAATAATACTATTTCACTGTTATTTATATTGCATTTTAATAAGGTAATTGTGATTTTGGTTATAGCAGAATTGATGGAACCATAGATAACTTCATAATGTTCATAAAGATATTTTTGGTCAGCAAGTGGGAGGCTAAGATAGGAGCATTATGACTTCTGGGCCAGCCTGGACTATTGATAATGGCTCCATATTACCCTGTTTCCTTTTAGTATGGTCTCAATACAAAAACACCAACACAGATGAATGCAGAACCTCCTAGCAAGCAAAAGGACTCATCTAATAGCTCCTTGAAACAAAATGAGATGGGTAGGCAGGGATGTAGCTCAGTAGTTCTGTGAAGCTCTGAGTTCAAGCTGCAGCACTGCAAAACGGAAAAATAAAAGTTAGACAAATGAATAGTCAGGAACTATAAACAATAACAGAAACATCCACATTTCAAAAACTAAATATAAAGCCAGGCGTGGTGGTGCACGCCTTTAGTCCCAGCACTAAAGAAACAGAAGCAAGTGAATCTCTGTGAGGTTGAGGCCAGCCTGGTCTATATAGTGAGTTCCAGACTAGCTAGAGCTACAGAGACTCTGTCTCAAAAAAAGAAACAAAACAAAACCCAAAACTGAAGTAAATATAAGCTAGCACCACAAAACAGAAAAATAAAAGTTAGACAAATGAATAGTCAGAAATTATAAACAGTAACAGAGAAACAGTCAACTTTCAAAAACTAAATATAAACTAGAATAACTGAATATGAGATGGAAATTAGTCTAATTCAACCAAATTAAAACCAAGAGCTTCCTCAGCTGCAGACTGAGCCAGAACTAGAAGCTTGGTCCACATACCATAGCCTTTTCTAGCCTCCCCAGAATTTTACCTGACATTGCTTTCCTTAAGTCTAAAGTTTCTCTTGAAGCTCAATTTAATTTCTCAGAGTTCAAAATCATGCTTTAAATGTACTCAGCTATTCATGAAGATTTGCCTGTCCATATGTTGTAATTATATAGCCATGTTTTCTCTCCTGGGTAGTTAGTGATACTGAAATCCAATTCCAATATGTTATCTGACTATCACTCTTCAGAAAGATGAGAACAGTCTGTCTTAACTCCCACTGTTTTCTCTGCCAGCAAGTCAAGGTTTAGAGTCTTATGAAACAATCTACATAAGTACACAGCCTTCTTTTCCTTTGAGAACTCCAGATGGGGGCTAACTGAGCAACGCTATAGCATCTCACAAAAGGGCCTCACCACTGGTCCTTGGAGTGCGGGCAGAGTGAGGGCTCTACACCTATCCATGTACATCCATATCCAGAGTTGCCAGGTGACAAATGGCTCACACCCACAGAAGCCCAGCCTCTGGTTCTTAACTAGAATACATCTAATTTATCTATAAGTTTCATGCTTTGAGTCTCTGTTCATCCTCTAAGTTTGAGGCTAGCCTGGGCTACAGAATACACTATCTCAGAAGAAAAATAAAAAGAACTGTTAAAAATTTAGGTTTTCAGATGCCGGGTCTTTAATCCCAGCCCTCAGGAGGCAGAGACAGGCTACTCTGTTCAATTGAGGCCAGCCTGGTCCACGTAGTGAGTTCCAGGTGGGCTAGGACTAGGGAGACCCTGTCAAAAAAATATTAGGTTTTCAGGACTGAAAAGATATCTCAATCAGTAAAGTACTTGCTTTGCAAACATGAGGACCTGAGTTCAAACTCCAGAATCCATGTAAAAAAGCTGGGTGTGGTGGCAAGCCCCTGTAATCCCAGCACCAGGGTATCAGTGACAAGCAGATCCCTGGGGCTCACTGCCAGCCAGCCTAAGTTACTTAATGAGCTCCGGGCCAATGACAAGATGGGCAGTATGTAAGGAATAACACCAGATGTTGAATTCTGTCTTCCACATGCGCTGGCACACATGTACTCACACAAGTGTGTACATGCACATGCATACACAGGCACACACTCACAAAATAAAGAAAACCAGATTACCAGTGTCTTTGAACTATCCAAAGTTTTAGCTGTTCAGAGCCCTCATTCCTGGTAACGGCCAGGAGTAACTGAGTTGGGGTGCCCTTTTTCAGAGGGAACATGTCTCCTTCCCTCACCACAGTCTTATATCAAGGCCTCTTCACCTTTTATGCTACCTGGCCAACAACGGGCACTTGAGTTTCCAATTACTGACCTAATTCAATCTCCCTAAGGCCAGGTTTCTGTCTGGAGACAACAATGTCAAGGCCTTGGCAGCCAGTGAAGACTCTTCCACGGGGCTGCATAATTGTGCCCCCTGCAAGGCCCTGCAGGAGTGGCATGCCCTTTCTATGGGCTGGATGTTGACAGAGTTTCATTGGCATACAAAGGGACTGACTGAACTCACTGGAGAGTGCCAGGATTTCTGTTATGCCCATGAACTTAATTTCCAGTCCCTCTTCCCAAGCACATGACAGAAAAATGCTGAGAGATGTAGTTTAGTTTTCTCTAGTCTACAAGAAACACAATCAAGGCAATCTGTACATCTGACTATAAAAGCATCTACATTGTCCCCCTGTGAGTTAGTACATTCAAGAATGCTGTTTAAAATTCAATAACTAAAGGCAAATGAAATTATAAAAATGGATCATCTTTTATGGAAAACCAACAAAATAGATGTTTTGTTCCAAATGTCAAGCATTAGGGGGCTTTGTAAAATATGGAAAGTGTGTTCCCTGGGGGGCATGAGCAACTCACAGCTAGAGTGGATGACAACAGTGCTAATTGACACATCAGATACCAATGGCACTCTATGTCCCCATGGAAGAGGAACTGTATTACCTGGAGAAGTGACATGAACCACACAGATGTACTCTAGGGCCTAAGAGACAGAACTAGGCAAAATGTGAGGCTATAGATGCCACAACACTGTTCCTGATGATCCACAGAGGAAAGTAGTTCTTGGTCCTGTAGAGCCACATTGTAAAGGATTTAGAGTAGTTAAAAAAAAAAAAAAAAAAGGTTCATACAGTTCTAAGAATAGCCAATGGGCAGTAAGAACCCAATCAAGACCCAGCCCTGCAAGGATTCCAGAGCTAACAGTGCTGCTCTTGTCTACTGGGCCCTTCCAGAAGGAGCTACACTGTCTGTCCTACCTTCTTTGAGTCATCTTTAAGCATATTTGGAATAACTGCTGAGCATGTATTTCCCCCTTTTCCAAACCCTTCCTTTATTCCCAATCTTTGATGGGACTGCCACATGAGAATGTTGCTTCCACAGCCATATTAGAAACCCCCAGAGTCAGTAATGCAGATTCCAGGGCTCTGCTCCCAAAGACCCTAACCCAGTAGGTCCTGGGCAGTAGAGGGAAGCAGGACCTGACTGAATATCAGCACTTTTCCAGGAAATTGGGGAAAATAATTCTCCATATTCAGGAGCCTTTCTGTTGTAAAATGCATTAGTTAAATAGTGACAGTATGTGGAAGCAATCATGGCTGTCCTTTTTTTTGCCCTACTCGGAGAAGGAAAGGACAGCTTTCTTGCAATAGTCATAACTTGGTTTGTTCTTGGTCAGTTTAAAGAAAGTGGTATCAAAGTTATAATTTAAATTTCCCCACAATTGGGTGGGCAGGTAGGTCAGTAGGTAAAAGTTCTTACCCTCATGCCTGATGATTCGAGTTGGATCCCAGAACTCCTGGGTAGAAGACGAGAGCCTACACCACACCAGGGTGGCTAATTATTCCACTCATAATTATCTTGGCTATCATTCCTTCGAACATTGAGCTTCACCCCAGAACACTTATGTTGCTCTTATAGTATTTTGTGTGAAATACTAAGTTCCAGTAAAGTCAAGGTTTAGGACACCTTAGAGTGTTTTGCAAATGGTGTTCTATGCATTTCCAAAACTGTGTTCAGTATCTGCCTCTGAAGTAACTGGTCTGTTAAACATAGAGTCCCAGGCTCCTTCTAGAGAGGCTTTTGAAATCCTTCTCTTGTGACCAGGCCTGAACTCTGTACTTTCAGGGCACAGGCCAGGGGATTTATTCCACACACTGAAGTTTGATAATCAGGTTTGCAGGAACATGAATTTTCTCTCAAGTTCATGAGAAAAACAGAGAAACCAAATAATAGCACTAGAAACAAGCAGTAAGTCAAACCCCATGTGTGGCACAGGCACACTCTAGGACAAGTGGCCTGATTTCTAGAGTTGAAGACTTGTCTTTGAAGTGACAATGGGAAGCCAAGTGTGATGATCCAGGCCTGTAATCCCAGTACTTGGGAGGTGGAAGCAGGAAGATCAGGAGTTCAAGACCTGCCATGGCCACATACAGGGAGTTCAGAGCCATTCTGGATGACATGAGAGAACAAACAAAGGAACAAAAACATGACAAATGGCCTACCACTATAGAAGTATTTATATATATACTATAAAAAAATGATTTAAAGGAGTTACCCTGTAAGTGGACATTGCCCCTACAAGACACCACAGGCAAGCAAATAAAAAGCCTAATGCCAGGAATGGACTCCTTCATTTGAAACTGTTCGACTAGGGGTCCCAGGAGTCCCATAGACCCCTCAAACAATACTGGCCATTGCCCCTGCTCTTCATTATGGCTAGGCAGGTCACAAACCATAGGGGAGAGCCTGCTATGATTATTCTGTGAAATGGACATAGTAGTAAAGTGACTTCTAACGACTAATTTTTATACCCATAGATTAATACATTTCTCAGCTCTCACCAAAGGCTCCTCATGTAGCAGGTGGTGATTAACACAGAAAACCATAACTGGCCAATGTGTAGAGAATAAGAGACTGCCAAGTGCTTATCCATGAATAGGACACATATATCAAAACTCTGCTTCCCAAAGCTCAGGGGTCATTACAGAAGAGGGGATGGAAAGATTGCAAGAGCTGGAGGTGGTAGATGACTACAAGGAAACAGTTTTCCAGACAGCTGAGCATTTACTCGTATTAACTCATAAGTAATGAGGTGACAGCATGCACAATAACCATGTAAGCTAAAGTGAGATAAAATCCCAGCATAAATATGGGGAAGTGGGTAAGACACTCCAGCCCTAGCTGGGGAACTACTGGCAACCAATAGCTGCTTGGAGAATCAGTTTTTCTTATGGGTGTGATGCTGGATAGGTTAACCAGGTTCCAGTGAATGGATCCACACTAATAGGTATTTGGGGATAGAAATTTAAATCAGTAAGTATTAACATATATAATAGAATACATGAAATCAGATGGGCATATTAGGGGGGTGCAGATAGCGGAGAGGGTCTATATATGATCAAATATATTGTATAAAATTCATAAAATTTCAATTAAAAGTTTTTTATAACCCAGAGACAAATATATGTATATATATGAGAAACAAGCTTACTTTGGCTAGGAGAAAATAGAAAGGCATTTTATTAAAATCATCTTATAAACATCTTCCTTCTGAGTAAAGAAGTCCTTAGTGCTGTGAATTTTTAAATTTTAAGGAATGAGAACCAAGAGGTTCTCAAAGTTGGGTAGGATATTAGATGACCCAGCTACCTCTAGGGTAAGACCAATCATACTTCTTTACCTGTGATTTTGTAATACTGTCAGAAATATCTCAGGATTTAACCTGATTAGTTATGGCAAATGTTTGTGTGTCCTCACAAAGAACACCTCACTTTTTGCCTTTGAATTCTTCCATTAATGCTCTAAAGAGTGCAGATGAACTTTAGATGTGGATTAACCTGCCTGCAAGGTACCAGTACTGCTTTCTCCATAAGAATCTCCAGTGTATTTCTGGAATGTAGTGCAGTGTTCATTTTATGTTAAATAATATTGTCTTATATGGAACATCATTTTGTTTACAAATTTGTTAGGCTTTTTTTCCCCTAAAAACAGAATTTTTTGTTGTTGTTGGTCTTTTTGAGACAGGGTCTCTCTGTAGCCCCAGCTGTCCTGGAACTCACTATGTAGATCAGGCTGGCCTTGAACTCACAGAGATCCACCTTCCTCTGCCTTCCAAGTGCTGGGATTAAAGGCGTGCGCCACCACGCCTGCCTAAAAACAGAATTTTAATCCTCAGATGTCATCAGAAGAAACTGGGGAATAGATGTGGTACATTTCTAAAATGCACTAGAAGATTCTTTTTTTTTTTTTTTTTTTTTTTTTTTTTTATAAAAATTAAAAATTTTCCTGGATGAAAAAAAAAAAAACCAAAAAAAAAGCTGGCCTAGAACTCACAGAGATCTGCCTGCCTCTGCCTCCCGAGTGCTGGGATTAAAGGCTGGCTCGGAGAATTTTATGGAGAGTGTGGAACATGATGCAACATGGAGAAACCTTGAAAACACTATTTTCAAGTGAAAAGGGATGGGGGGCACATCTGTGTGATGTCGTTTATACAGAAAGTCCAGAGCAGACAAATCCATAGGGACACAGAGTGTGTTTGCAATGGGCAAAACGGGTTCTTCGTCAATAAAATATTGAATATGAAAATGATTTGGAAGTAGACAATAGTGATTATTATGAAAATTTGATGAATATTAAAAACACAGATTTGTATTCTTTAAAGGGTGAGCTATAATACCTTTACATCTCAAAAAGTCTTACCTAAAAGCAAAAGGCATTATCAAAAAAAGTGGCTATTTTTTTTCTAATTTTAAAGAAACTTAAGAAACATAACAAATCAATACAAATGAACAGGCCTTGCTTGACTCCTGATTGAAACAAACATGTGTAAAATGACATTGTGAAACAAGAGAGTCTGGGTATGAACTGGAGCCATTATTTGCTTCCTTAGCAATCAAACTAGCATTGTCCTCAGGTATGATGGTGTCTTTTCTTTTGCGATAAATACTGAAATATTTAGGGGTAAAATAACATGATGCTTGAGATTTGTTTTAAAATACTTTGACAAAAAAGGGTGATAGTTGGTCTGAGTATGCAAAATAAATGTGTGGGGTTAATGACAGTTCACTGGAAGACCAATGCTCCAGGGATCTTGAACTCTTTTCTTTGTGAACGTTTAGAAATTTTCATAATAAAGAGTTAAGAGTATAGCCAAACATCATGGCGCAGGACTACAATCTCAGCACCTCAGGAGATGGAGGCAGGAGAATCACAAGTTTAAGCCCTTATCTGGGCTATAGAGTGGTTCAGAGTCAGCCTGGAGACCCTGTCTCAAATTAAAAAGTGAAAAAGAGGGTTTGGGAGTGGTAGAGCATATGGTCAATCCTCAGTACCACCAAATAACAAAATAGAATAGGCTGGGTGTAGAGGAGCATGCATGCCTAGGTTCCCAGCACTCTGTGCTAGAGAAGATGAGGCAAGAAGATAACAGGTTTGAAGTCTGTCTGGGCTACAGAGTAAGTTAGAAGTCAGCCTGAGCAACTTAGAGAGACTGTCTCAAAGTCAATTTAAAAAGGACAGAAGAGATAGCTCTGTGGTAGAGCATTTGTTAAGCATGCACAAGGCCCTGGGTTCAATCTCCAGCACTGCAATAAAGAAAAAGGTGAGAATAAAGTAACTCAGGACTTTCTGATTACCTGTCTTTGGTTTGATTCCCCTGGGTTCCATCCTGAGCACTGCAAAGACAAACTGAAATAACTAAAAAACAAGATAAAACACCCCCTCCCAACAAAACAACTTTGTAGTATAGTTTAAAGGACTTTACATCTATTTCATTTCTTTAGGATATCAGTAAACAACGGTCAGATTGGTGACCTTGGAGAACAGTTTTAGGGAAACATGGAGAATGTAAGTCAGACTCTGCTGGACTGAGGAGTGAACTGGGCCCAGGTGATGATGGACTCGTGGTTGGTACACATTTGTCTTTCTGAAGGCCAGTTGTCCTGGTTAGTTTTTGTCAACCTGACACAAACTAGCCACCAGGAAGAGAAAACCTCAACTGAGGAATTTCCTTGGTCTGTGGCTATCTATGTCTGTGAGTCATTTTCTTAACTGTTAATTTATGTAGGAGGACCCAGCCCACAGTGGGCAGTACAATCAGTCCCTAGGCAAGTGAACCTGGTTGTGTGAGGAAGGCAGCTAAGCAAGCCAGGAAAAGCAAGACAGTAAGCAACAGTCCTTCATGGTTTCTGCCTCTAATCCTTCTTGAGTCCCTGGCCTGGCTTCCCTCAATGATGGGTTCTGATATATTTTCCTCCCCAAGTTGTTTTCGGTCAGTGTTTCATCATAGCAATAAGAAAGCAAACTGACAGACCAGTTAGGAAGAAAAGGATATATGGTATGTGGAGACTGGATATATCTGATGGAAGAAACATAACTTCAGGTTTAGAGAAAAAGTGCATACACACAGGAAGCTAAATTAAGTCAGAGGGAGGAAGTCAGAGAAGAGACAGAAGAAAAGAACTATGAATAGCTTGGGGGTCTGAAGAAGCTGTCAGGAATGGAGCCCAGGGTTGGGGGGAGGAAAGGAGTTGTCAAGGGAAGCCATTTATTGAGCCAGGAATTTGGGGTATGAAGGCATTAGATCCTCATCAGGACTGTCAATAGGTATCCGATGCCTGGGACCTGGATTGCTATTCCTCTAGGTCCCTTTGTTCAGTTTCTGACAGGTTGAATTTATACAGACTAAATTCTCTTAAATAATCAGGCCCCCAAAGATATGAAATCAATGCAAAGCCCTTTAAACTGTACTATGAAGTTTTATTCAGCGTTCTTCATTTGCTTCTTTGGTTTTGTTATTTTGTTTCGTCTTTGCTGTGCTGATGGAACCCGAGGCGGGGTGGGGTGGGGGCCTTGAGTTTAACTAAGAGACCACAGCCAGTTTGTCATGTGGGTACTGGAATCCAAACTCCAATCCTCATGCTAAACAAAGCTTTTTTTTTTTTGTCTTTTTGAGACAGGGTTTCCCTGTAGCCCCAGCTGGTCTGGAATTCACTACATAGGCTAGGCTGGCCTCGGTCTCACAGAGATCCACCTGCCTCTGCCTCCCAAGTGCTGGGATTAAAGGTATGTGCCATACCCAGCAACATAAGCATTTTAAATACCTAATACAGATTATCCAGAACATATGGGTTTATTGTGGTCCACACCTCTATAGTTCGTTCTAAATAAATATATCCATGTGCATACATATACATATATTTGGAGTTGGGAAGACACACGCCACAAATCACCCCCACCTCAAGCCACACTAGTCCTCTCTTCATGTTTCATTTTACACTTTAGGGCCCTCAAGTAAACGGAGCACTATCCGTTCTACCTTCCGGCTCTGGGCAGCTCTTCTTTCTGCCTGTGCACCTTCAACCTCCAGAGGCGCCTATCTTGACCAACCAAATGGAGACTGGTGGTTTCTCTTGCTGCCACACACATTTTGCGTTCAGACTATTTGGGTTCAAATCCCAGACCCTTGCAGCTGCTCTGTGGCCCTGGGCAAGGTGCTCAACGTGTCCTTTTTCCCACCTACAGTTTGAGGACAAGATGATTTAGAGGATTAAATCTGCTAGCAGATTTGGAAAGCAAGTGGAAATTTAGTTCTCATTTTAGCGATACTCTATTTTTGACTCCATTTACCTATCGGTTGCCAAGTTGTCACCTTCAGGACACTTATGGTGACCCCACCCCTACTCCTTGTGGGTTAGTCTCCGCGAATACTGAAAATGAATGAATAGGGATCCGCGGAAAGGCTGGTCTTTCCGGCTTTAGAAGAGACCATGAGACTGAGCTAGCCGAACGAGACCGGTTCTAAGTCGGAACACACCGGGCACCAGTGTGGCGTTAGGAAGTGGAGTCTCAGCCCTGGAGTCACCGCGAAGAGCTCTTCTGGAGAGCACCCGACGGCGCGTGGTCCTCAGAACACCAGCTCACTTGACACAGGCCAAGGCTCTACACAGCGTCCACCAGCACGACCCGAGGACCGGAAGACCTGCAGCAGGAGGCCAGTCCCGCCTCGGCTCCGAAACTCCCTGGTGATTGGCTGTTCTTTCGGCCCACCCAGAGTCCAACGGGGATTGGCTGTTCGCCTCACGATCCTTCCTGTCCCGCCCCTCCTAGCGGCGCTATGATTGGCTGCAGATGTCAGGGCCGTCCCCATCCCTCGCCCCTGAGCTAGTATCAAGGTTGCACTGCAGATCTCTGCCTTTCCGACCCTGCTTGGGGGTGAGTGGCCTAACCGGGAGTTCGTCTGTACGGCCCCGCGTCCCCTCGAGCTTTGCCCGCCCGGAGCTCCGCTGCTCCTGGCGGCCAGAACGGAGGGGTAGAGCAGCCCTCGGCGGCCCGGGAGGGCGGGCGGCCTGTGCCCAGCCCTGGGCCGCGCGAGAGACACGCGCGGCGAACAGCGCAGCTCAGGCCTCCCGCGCGCGGGGAGTCTGACTGTTCACTTTGCCTCCGCAGGCCCGAACCGCCGCCGACCTTGACCTCGAGAATCCCGACACCCAGCCTTGCAGCAGCGTGGGTTCCAAGCCCAGGTATGCCCCCGGCTTGAGCAAAATGAGAGGCCCAGGAGCACGTGGTCTACGAGACTGAGGGTTCCGAACGGTACGTCTCTCAGGTGAGGCCGCAACTGATGAGACGCATTTGTGGGTTTACCCATTCTAATCTATTTTGCCGGGTTTTTTTTTCTTTTTTTTTTTTGTGTGGGGGTCTTTTTGAGACAAGAGTCTCCCTGTAGCCCCATCTGGCCTGAAGACCAGGCTGGCCTGGAACTCAGATCCGCCTGCCTCCCGAGAGCCGGGATTAAAGGCGTGAGCCACCACGCCCGGCCATTTTACTGTTTATTAAGCTGCTGAGATCCTCCTGGGTCGCCCTTTCCTGTGCCCTTTTAAGGTTGACATGGTACTTTAAGAGGCCAACACAGAAGGGTAAAGGAACGCTCCATAAAACCCAGAGAAGAGACTGTGCATCTCCTCTTTGGATCCTGTCTGGAGTCACACTGCACACGGATTACATAGTTTGAAAACTCTGATACTGTCAGGTGTGCAATTTTTAGGCCCTGGTGAATACCAAGTAGTGACTTAAAAATACATAAGCATATTGAGATGTGTTCTTTGATTGTGAGAAAGTCCAGAGTAGGAGCTTTTCTAGAAATAAGTTTGAGACCAGATGAAAAGATCAGTGTTTTTTTTTTTGTTAATTTGAAACTTTCATTTATTTTATAGATTGGAAACTACAAACCAGACGCCATTGAAGTTGGAAGCCTGTTTTATACCAGTTATTAGACTGATGAGGGAAAGCCTGTAATGAGGTGAACTAGTCTTATATAACAGGTGTCCATTTATTGCTGTAAGATTTAAAGGACAGGCAGGAGAAGGCAGGTTATGTATTTCTCAGGACTCTAAGGTAGGTGATTGTTCTCCCATTTTATGAATGAAGAAATGGGAACTTTCCATCAAGAGTATCTCTGAATAAGGAACCCGAGACTGGGGACTTGAGTAAGTGCTCTTTGGCAATTTCATTGAAGGTGGTCTCCCAAAATGTCTAACAGCATGTTAAAGGGTTCTTTTTAAGGTGGGAGGGGGGCTGGAAGTTTTTTAGGGTTTGGCAAGGTTCATTTGCAGTACCCAGTCAGTTGTCTAGCAGTCAGTATGGTGTAACCTGCATACCAGTTGCATGTCACTCATTTTCCAGAATGTTAAATAAAGGCACTCTGTTAAAATTCCAGTGGTTATTTTTGACATTATTCAACAATTGTTAGATAGTCATATTTGCTGGGGGGGGGCAGTGATTAAATACATTTTTTTACACTGAGTTAGTTCAGATGGGGATAACCTAGGGGTATCATATCTTTTAAGACAGGGTCTCTTGTACCCTGGTATAACCTTGGAGTTCCAAGTCTCCCAAGTTTCAGATTACAGGCAATAGCATATCTGGTTTATGCAGTGCTAGAAGTTAAAAGCCTAAGACTTACAGCATGCTAGCAAGCACTACCTACCTGGCCCCCACATAGGTATAAATAACTAGGGAAAGAGCATCTCTGGTACCTAGTTAACTACTTTGCCTCTGTTTCTAAGGTTTTTTTTTTTTTTTAATGTGTGTTTTAATTGTACATGGGGGTGTTGTACATTCCACAGAATTTGTGGTTACAGACTTGTTGGACTTAGAAGTCTAAAGTTGGCCTCAACTGTAGTCTTGCCTCAGCCTTCTGAGTTCTTTAATGTATTATAGATGTGTGTCGCCATGCTTAGTCCTAGCCTCAGTTGAGTAGTTGTACATGGTACCTAGAATGATAGGTATTGAGCAGCTTTCATGTTGGTAGTGAAACTTTAGTAATACTATTTCTATTAGTGATGGCATGATTGCTTTTTCATATAAAAAAGCAATTAGCTATATGCCAAGTATTGTTGACACATAAGGACACATCAGTGACCAAAGTAGATAAGGCTCAGTGAAGGTGGTTGTCTGCGATCATAATCACTGACCACATTTCAAGTGTTCAGTAGGTACATGCGGCAGGGGGAGGATACTACTAAGTATTTCCACTTTAGAGTTAGCAGAATTATTGCAGAGATTATGGGTAACCGCCTTGATTTTTACAAAATATATCAAAACCTGGAGACATGCTTTGATAGCTGCTGACGCAGGTTTAAAACTGCTAGCTCCTAATCTCTCACTTGTGGATTAACAGACCGGATGGGAAAATGATTACACTGAATATCCCTAGTGGCCTCTAAATGTAATTACAAGATCCCTCCTATAGAAGAGTGGCAGGATCCATAAGCAGGAAGATAAAGCAAGGAGTCTTGAGCAGAGTGAGGCTGCTACCAGAAGCATAAGTGTTGGGTATGGCAAGTTGAAATGTGTTTAGTCATTAAGATATGAATGGGTATAGGGCCAAAATATTAGGTTAGCAAGTGTCTCTTTAATCAAAACAAGCTAGGCAGGTTGCATGCCTGTAATCCCAGAAGCAGGATCACTGAGTTTAAGGCAGCCAGGGCTATACAGCACCCAGCAAGATGCTTTTCCAAAAAGCATAGTTGGAATGGTGTCATCTGTACATTTATGCAATATAAGTTATATTAAACTGAAAATAATAGGAAGAAAAGTCCTTAATTTATGTACTGCTGGTTGTAGTATAGATTTTGGCCAGCAGCATCCCAGAATTTATACAGATCATTGAAATGGGCTTCCATCCTAAATCTGCAAACCCTTCTACAGGTCTTCCATAAAGAAACAAAGTATTCATACTTCACATACATTCAAATCTAATTTTTAAAAACATTTAAGATTCAAAGGCAAATGTTTTTCTTTCCCAGAACAAAATGTAACACACTTAAGGCATTTCTTTTTAAAAAATTAGCTTATTAATGGCTATGTTATGAGGAAAAAATTCATTCAAGGCCTTAAAGAATATTCCCTGCTTCTGAAAGAAAAGACATTGAGGAACACCCCCCCCCCATCTGATTTCAACACTGCTAACAACCAGCACACAGACTTGACTGACTTCCTACTTAGTATTAGGCATTGTTTGAAATGCCAGGCAATCTTAAAGGGTTAAATCAGGCTTGAGGGGGCTGAGGCTGGCCACAGCAGCGGAGCCTTCTGAATGGAACATAAGATAGTCCCTGCCTTGGACTGGTTTGTTGGAGTGGAGCACAGTAGAAATCTGTAGTCTGCATTTATTGCTCAATGTTAAATGCAAGTGCCAGCCAAAAATACTGCACACAGTAAATAAACCACCTAGATGTCTCAGGAAAGAGCTACAGATGGAGATGAGTCCCTAAGAGATCCTTCAGGGACAGCAAGAGTCAGTGTCAGGAATTACAAAGTGGAGTATGCTTGATCCTGTCCCATGCTCAGGTGGGTAGACTTAAAAGCAATCAAGTCTTCATCCTCATTCTTTCAAGAACAGCTGGAGCACTTTTAAGAAGAAAAGGAAGGATCCTTGTGACAGAACTTGGCCTATGCAGTTTACAAGAGAGACTGTCACTGCTGAGTGGTGTTTAGTCCACACACACAGGGATTGACTTACATGGTGGAGAGGACAGCAGAGATGGTGTGCTTCAGGAAGAGAGCTATTGCAGCCCTCAACTTTTTTTTTAATATTTGAGATGAAGTGTAGGTAGCCCATGCTAGCCTGGAATGCCTGGGCTACCCAGTGAGTTCAAGGCCAACCTGGACTACATGAGACTGTCCTCAAAAAACAAAATGGAGGAGAGATGGCTCAGTTGGTTAAGAACCTTTTATGTAAACATGAGAACTTCAGTTTGGATTCTTTACAACCCACTTTTATAAAAGCTGGGTATGGTGGTATGCATTTGATCCTAGCGCTGGGGATTTGACAGCCTAGATCTAGCTCATTGGTAAGCCAGGGGGAGCCAACTGTTGAGCTCCAGGATCAGTGAAAGACTGTCTTCGGTGCGCAGAGGAAGATACAGAATGTCAGCTTCTGGCTTCCATACATACACGTGTACCACTCTCCTACTCACCATAACACATATTCTCCCCCCTCCCCACACAGACTAAATTCAAAAACAAAAGTGTCAATCTAAGCCATTTAGTAATAGCCTTTTATGTGCTTGTCAATGCATGTATGTGTATGCACCACACACATGCTGGGTGCCCTCTGAGGCCAGAAGAGGGCTTGTGAGCTGCCAGATGTGGGCACTGGGAGCCAAATTCAGGTAGTATATAAGAGCATAGCCTCTTGTTTCTTGCTGATAGACTGAATCTGCTTCCAACATCTGAGTCCAATATCCCACTCCAAAAAATTTCATTATTTTTTCTGTCTGCCAAGGCCACTTTTTTTTTTTTTTTTTTTTTTGAGACATTTCCATACAGAATCCTTAGTGTTTAGGTTTGCCTTGAAGGTTTCAACTATCCAGCTTTCAAGTACACTTGCCCTCACCTTGAATGCATAGGGGAGGTGTGCTGGAGCAACAGGCTTAGTTTCTCATTCTGCGGTGGTTTGCTGGGCTTTGTATAAACAGCTCATGCTCTGATGTATCACTCCAGCTCCTCAGGCTGCATGCTGCTAAGTCGTGTACCCATGAAGCTAATAACAAATGTTGGAAGATGCTCAGCCTGTATTAGTTTTACCCTGAGATTTCCCCAAGACCAAGACAGAATTGTGCCCTGAAAATACACCCAAGTTACAGGTTCTTAGACTTTATTTTGGCTTTTGCAAGATCATCAACCACAGTAATGTGAAAAATAATCTTTCCTTTTGTAAGTTTTCTTTCAGAATGAGTCTTTTCAACCATGTTTTCTCCTAATTAGCAATTTGTGGGACTCAGATTTCTAACCCTTAGTGCATTATGAATTTGGTGGATGATTGAATGAAGTCTATCCATATCTAACAGCTAGTAACTTCAAAAATACTGTTGTGTACTAAATTAAACGTTACAAACGATCTTGGCAATGGTTACTACCACTAATTTCATAAGCTATTCATGGAATATTAAAGCAGAACACAAATACTCTGGAGAATGGAAGGGTTCAGCACCATACCTGAACCTTTGGTTTTTTTCATCTACAAAAGGATAAGTCTACATTTTCCCACTTACCAAGTAAATGGGAGTGATCCTTAAAGTACTATTCATTATGGTAGGGAGCATCATACACCTCCACATAGGATCTAAAGTAACAAACAAACAAAAAAAAAGTGTCCTAAAGCTGTGTATTTAAAATGAGATAGCTTGAAATTACAGGGGTTTTTTGTTTGTTTTTGTTTTTATTGGTATTCATACAGAGACCCAAATGCAAGATAGCCTTCAAATACACAAGAAATTAGATGCTGTCTTTCTAATTAGATGCTGTATTTCCTGCCTGTGTAGTGCAGTATGCATGGTTGGGTTCCTAGAATTCTCCAGAACTCATACTGTGATTACTACATATATTTGGAGTTGAAAGCAACACATTGAAAAATAGCATCTTGCAAGCTTTGAATACATTTACTTAGCTCTCAGATAAAAGTTAGAAAAGGTTTTCATAAATTGAGGTTGTATAATCATTTAGCATTAAGTGTTGTACAACTGCCACCAGTATCCATCATCTCAATCAGAAATTATGTGTCCATTAAAAATTCCACCTCCCATTTAGTCATTCTTATTTTACTTTGTGTCTGAGTTTGACTAAATATTTCATGTATATAATCGGAATCATGGAATTTGTCCTTATATCTGGCTTATTTAGCTTGGCATTCTTGTTTCTTTGAGACAGAGTCTCAAGTAGCTCTGGGTGGTCTAGAACTTACTATGTAGCTGAAGATCACCTTGAACTTCTGATCCTCCTGCCTCCACCTTCCAGTTTTATGTGGTGCCAGGGATAAACCCAGGGGTGCATGTTTGACAAACACTCTGCCAACTAAACCCCACCCCCAGCGATCACTGAACATGTTTTTACAGTTCATCCATTTGGTAATGATTTTCAAGGAATGGATATTGTTCTGTTGTATGAATGTGTTTGAAATGACGCTCATCTGTGAATGGACATTTGGACGGATTCCTCCTTAGTTGTGAACGTTAGTCTACAGGTTGGTAATAGAATCTACTTTCAATTCTTTTGAGCATTTACTAAGAAGTAAAATTGTTGGATTACAGGATATTTCTACTTTTAATTTTCTGAGGAACCATCCAACTTTCTCCATCACAGCTACATACACCTCCTTCCCACCAAGAGTGGGCTTCACCAGCATTTTTACTTTTTGTGAACCTCCACTCTCATAGAGAGAAATTTTGATTTACCAAGTGAAAGAATTTGATACACATTCCTTTACTGCATTGCCTTTGGGGAGGTGATTAGGGCTGCTTTAAGTGTTTGCACTGGAAAGGGAATTCAAACTATGAAGATGACTTTATCCCACTTCAGCAGAAAAATGCTGCTTGGAAACCGGGTGGGAACCTCAGGAGCAGTTAATTCCCCTGAGCAGCGTTAGAGGCCCTAAATCAGGCACTGAGAAGTGTGCCAACAGGATCACAAGCTCACCTGAGATTTTAATTCAAAGATGCGGGGTGGGCTGGAGTTCTGGTACCCTGGTCAGCGGAGCCATGGCTGACGTCCCTCTGGGCCCCGGAACAGTACTTGAAGCCCTGGATCTAGCAAGAGACCTGCAGCTGGCGCAAGGAAAGCTCAGGGTGCCCATCACGAAAACACAGGACAAGAGAGTATTTGTCAATCGCCCCATGCAGGCGGTAGTTATGCGCGGGGAAGTCGGCCTTCCAATAGCTCTTCAGGCCTCAACACCACCCCCTTTGCCTGAATCTCCAGCCTTCCTGAAGTTCCAGCTCTCAGCTAAGGAAGCAAGGAGGGGAAACAAGCTTGGCTTGAGTTTCCTGGAATTCAGGCACCTAGACAGTCCTGGTGCCACCCATTTCACGCCTAGAATGTCCGTCTCATCTCTAGCTTAGACCTTCCATCCTGTAGCCTTCCCTCACCACTCCTAAGCAGGGTGATTTACCCGTGTGTGACAGAAGATACAAGTTGCACAGACCTTGGCAAGTCATTTCTCAGCACCTCACATCTCGCTCTGCCAAGCATTGACCTTGGGAATGGAGGATCTGGGCGATCACTACGGAACTCCATTAAATCACCAAAATAACACAACGAAGTAGGAAGTTATTCACACTTTTCAAGAAAGAACCTGGTGACAGGGAGAGGCAGCCATCTATTCCAGGTCCAGTCATGTCTGATCTCTAACTATCCACTTGCTCAAGCTTTGCGTCCAGTCTCGCCTTTGCTTGCCTGGATTCCTCCTACAAATTGCCTGGTGACGCCCCTCCTAGCCGTCCTCTACTAATCTTCCTAATGCAAATCTGATCACGCCTCAAATCCTTCTTGAGTCTCATAGATGTCAAATCCCGTGGTCTCTTGTTGCTTAAAGGCTCTGACAGGCACTATTCCACCATAACACACCACAGGTAAATACACCAATCAATGCAGTCTGTTGAAGTTTCACAAATCAATCACTCATACAATGAGCAACTAGCTCAAGCAGCTGGATACTGCCAGCATCCCAGACGTTTCCTTTCAGGTACTTAAACTTCCCTCCAACTGAGAGTGACCACTATCCTGCTCCTAGCAGTAGAGTACTAACCTTGCACTTGCACATTGCAAGTGGAAGCATTTCAGCGTGCATGCTTTGGGTCCTCATTTCTTAAACTCAGTATTATGAGTTTGGTTCACAATTTACAGTTTGCTCATGAAGATGCTGCATTGCATCCCGTTGTGTGAATACAGTAAAATTTACCCAGATAAATGTTGACAGGGATTGCAGTGGTCTATGTTTTGAAGGTATTAAAAATACTGCTGCTATGAACACTGTAGTAACAACTTTGAAATGTGATAAGTGGTGAATGTATCTCTTGGGCATAACCCTACAAACAATTCTTGGATCAGCTTTCACTACAATATTTTACATTTTCAACCATGTTTGTGTCAATTTGCACTCCCAACAGCTACACAGGAGAGTTCAGCCCAACATTCCCATCAACACTTTGTTTTCCATTCTGGTGGGTGATAATTGAGTTGCCTGTGATTTTAATTTGCACCTCTCTGATAATTAAACTGAGCATTATAATTTTGTCCGCTTGTTTTGAGACAATGTCCCATGTAGCCCAGGCTGGCTTCAAGTGTATTATGTAGCTGAGGATAATTTCCCCTCTTCCTTTTGTTTACATTTACTGGGGGGGGGGGGGTGCCGTGGTGCAGAATGGAGGGAAAGGACAACCCCAGGGAGTCAGCTCTGTCCTACCCTGTGGCTTCTGGGCTCTTCACTCAGGCTGCCAGCCTAGGCAGCAAGTGCCTTTCCTGCGGAGCCATCTGCCTGCCCACTAAGGATGCTCTTGCTCTCCTGGTCCTCCTGTTTCCCTCTCCTCAGTGCTGGATTGTAGGCATTCATTAACTTGCCTGGCCCTCTGAGCAGGTTTCATCTGCTCATCAGCATCCAGATACAACTTTATAAAGTATCTGCTAAAGTTTCTGCCCATTTTTTTCCCGAATGTCTTTTCCCGAATCTATCTAGAATTTGACTATAAAAATCTCAAATATATAGCTAAGCATAAATAATTTTTTAGAAGCATTTCAAGTGCATTGACATAGCATAAATAATTTATAAAAATAAATTATTTAAACTTCTACCACATAGATCTGTTAATATTTTACAAAACTGGCTTTATGGGGACTGGAGAGATGGCCCAGTGGTTAAGAATACTTGCTGCTCTTGCAGAGGACCTGAGTGTCGTTCCCAGAACCCACAGTGGGCAGCTCACAGCTGCTTGTTTGTAACTCCAGCTCCAGGGAATCCAACCCCTATGGTCCCTGATGGCACCACACACAATTAAAAGTAATAAAAATAAATCTTTAAAAAATAAAGCCAGGCATGGCAACACAAACATTTAATCCTAGTAGAGGCAGAGGCAGGTGGATTTCTGTGAGACTGAAGACAGCCTGGTCTCCATCTCGAGTTCCAGTTCAACTGGGGCTACAGGGAGAGACCCTGTGGTGGCACACGCCTTTAATCCCAGCACTCAGGAGGCAGAGGCAGGTGGGTCTCTGTGAGTTCCAGGCCAGCTGTGGCTAGAGGGAGACCCTGTCTCAAAAGGAACAACAACAACAACAACAAAAAGACAATAAATATAAATAAACTGGCTTTATGACATTTCTAACTTTTCCTCTATCCATCTTAACATCGTTACATTTCAAAATAAATCGCTGGTACAATACTTTTTTTTTTTTTTTTTGGTTTTTTTTTTTTTTTTGAGACAGGGTCTCCCTGTAGCCCCAGCTGTCCTGGAACTTGCTATGTAGACCAGGCTGGCCTTGAACTCACAGAGATCCGCCTGCCTCTGCCTCCCGAGTGCTGTACAATACATATTTAGTCTTGTAAGTATTTCAGTAATTAGAAGTCAGTGTAAGGTTTCTTTTTATGTAAAATGCATGAATCTTCAAGCATACACTGAAAATGTTTTGAAAATGCATTCACTTGTATAACCAAAATCTCTCTAACATAAAACACCGTCGCCCTGAACTCCTCCATGCTCCCTCCCACTTCCACCTTCCCAAGGGTGAGTCCTATGCTGATTATTTTCCCCATTGCAGGTCACTTTTGCCAGTCCAGAATTTCATGTAGTTGGAAATACACAATATACTTTTAGGTGTAAGGCTTCTTTCACCCAGCACACTGTATTTGAGATTTATCCACATTGTTGCACATCAATAATTTATTCCTCTTAAAATATGAGTAGCCCTTTGTCCTAGTTACTTTGCATTGCTGTGATAAAAAACACTGACCAAAATAAACTTGGGGAGGAAAGGATTTATTTTATCTTAAATCTCCAAGGTCACAATTGATCACTGAGGGAAGTCAGGGCAGAATGTTAGAGCAGGAACCTGGAGGTAGGAGCTGAAGCACAGACCATGGGGAAACGCTGCTTACTGCCTTGCCCTGCCACCTGTGCTCAGCCTGCTTTCCTATACAACTGAGATCCACCTGCCCAGGAGTACGATGCCCACAGTGGGCTAGGCACTCCCATATCACTCAAAGATCAAGAAAATGCTCCAGACATGGCCACAATCTACTGGAGGCAATTCTTTAACAGATTCCCTCTACCCAGTTGTGTCAAGTTGAGAACTGAAGCTATCCAGCACACCTTCCATTTGATAAATAAAGCACAGATTGTGTATCCATTGTGTGTCAGCCTCCCCTTGGCCCAAACTCCGCTGCTACTGGGAGACCGGTGTGCACCAGCCCCCCTCCCGGAAAGTTGGGTGAGGAGAGAGATTGATGGGGTGAGAGGGGCCTGGCAAGCACAGCGGGAAGAAACACCAGGGAGACTGTGTCCTTGGACACCTCCTTTATTATGGCAGAAGCAAAGGTTTATATAGGAAAGTTTCGTGGGCAAAGAGGCGGAGTTGGGTTTTTGGAGGGCAGGCAGGTAGGGGGAAGGAGGAGGCTTCTAAGGCTACGTGGCCTTTGTCCTGTCTTCTGGTCACATGATCTACAAGAGAACCGGTTAGGATTAAGGGATCAGAGACCTAATAGTTTTGCCTGGGGGCTGTTGGGTAAGAGACAGTGTGTTTATAATGGAGGGAGCCTGGCTCCTGCCGTCCTCACTGGGAGGTCTCTGGCAGGCGGCCATGCTCTACATTCCGAGCACTCCTGACTTAGCCCAACAATTGTGTTTGTTTTTAAATCCTTCTACTGAGGTATGGTATACATTAAATTCTGTATATATTCAGTGTTCATAACTGGATGAATTTGGAGGTAATTATACACCTTTGAAATCATCAGCATAGTCAATGCCATAAACATGTCACTGCCAGGTGTCCTGCTGTCCTCTTTATTATTATCACCAATTTAAGATCCATCCTCTTAGCAATATTTTAAGTACAAAATACTATAAAGCTTTTCTTTTTTCAGGACAAGGTCTCACACTGTAGCCCAGGTTGGCCTCAAATACGGAGGATCAAATGCTGATCCTGCCTCAGTGTTCTGAGTGCTGGGGTTATAGGTGTGTACTATCATACCTGGCTCTGTAAGGCTTTTTTAAGCTGGATGTGGTGGTGCAACATTGTAAGCAATGTGCATGTACTCTCAGTGCTGGGTGGTAGAGGTAGAGGATCTCAAATTTGAGAGCAGACTCGTATACACTGTGAGTTCCAGGCCAGACTGGGCTGCCTACTGAGAGGCTATCTAAAAACACCAAAAAAAAAAAAAAAGCACTGGTTAGATGGCTCAGTAGGTGAAGGCACTGGCCACTAAGGACACAAGGATAACCTGAGTTTGATCAATCACTGGGATCCATATGGTAAAAGGACAGAAAGGACTCCCAAAAGGAAGCGTCCTCTGACCTTCACGAACATGCTATGGCACTTGCATGAACAAATAAATGTAATTTAAAAGCTATTTTAAAAGAAAAGTACTGTATTTTTTTTAATATTCTGAATAGTTATCTTTTCTGTATATATGTATGTATACACACACACACACACACACACATATATAGTAAATCTCTTCCCCAGTTTTTTCATTCTTTAAATAATGTCTTTTGAAGAAAAATTCTCTTGATTTTAAAACACTTGAGTTTATTGATTGCTATGGCCAGTGATTTTTCTGTTTTATTTGAGAAATCTCTGCCCACTCCAGGTTTCAGTTTGTTCATCAGATCTGCCATCCATTTGGAGCTGATGGTTGGAATGGTGGGATACAGAGGTGGGTCCACATTTCTTTGTGTGGGTAGCCAACTGTTACAGCATGTTTAATTCAAAAGATCACCTTTTCACTTGTGGTTGTCACACGTCAAATGGCCATACACGTGTGGACTAATTTCCCAACTCCATTTCATTCTATCAGTAGGCCTGTGTACCTTTATATCAATACCAAATGCCTCTTCTGCAATTACTTTATAACAGGCCTTGATGGTCTATCAATGAGTTTGATTTCAAATTCATTTAACTAGCTATGTGGTCATTGGACACACAGTGGACAGCATAAACACAGAACATTTCTATATCCACAGAAAGCTCTTTGGGGTAACACTGCTGTAGAAGACATCTGAAGCCAGCCCAGAGGCTTCATTTCATAGCTGCATGCCATCTTGAGCTGATGGTAGGCTGCCCTTCAAAACATGAACGGAAACCTTTTTATAAGAAACTCAGAACAGTTTCCAACAGATAAGACACCTACAGTTCTAGGCCAGGCATGGTGGTACATGCCTTTAATCCCAGCACATGGGAGGCAGAGGCAGGTGGATCTCTGAGTTCCAGGCCAGCATGGTCTACATAGTGAGTTCTAGGCCAGCTGGGGCTACAGGGAGACCCTGTCTCAAAAAGACCAAAAAAAGACACCCAGTTCTTTTGAGCTTTCACTTGTAGCAGTGAAACTGTTACCCAGTGTTCTTTGCATATACAGGATGAAATATGCAGTTCCAAATCATAAGACAGACTCCTGCTGAAATACAGCAGTCACTAGCCAGAGTCTGACTATTCAGTTTGTCCACGCAGTAGACTGTAAATATGTCCGCATCCTCATTTTGGATCTCATCCTGGATCCTTATACGGCAAGAAACTTTGCAGGTGCAATTAAACTCAGAACCTTGAGATGCCAAGATTGTCTTGGAATATCTACAAGGACTCAGGCAGGGGGAGATCTGACCACAAGGCAGAAGGCAGCACAGTATGACAAGTAAAGCAGGAGCTATGCTGCTGGCTTTGAAGCTGGAGGAAGAAAACTCTAACCAAGGAATGCAAGGAACACAGCTCTGAAGCTGGGACAGGAAAGGAAACACTGCCCCAAGAGTGTCCAGGGAGTTTGGTCCTGCTGACACCTTGATGTTGGCTCAGTCAAATGGCTCTTAGATTTCTGGATTCTAGAATTATAAATAAATACACATGTACTGCTTTAAATCGCACATATCTTACAACAGCCATAGGAAATTAATACAGTTTGTGACATCAGTCACATTTGAAGGGCACATCTCCAGACAGTAAGGTTCTAGAGTCTTCCACTTGCATGGCATAGCTCATGAACTTTGCCTGTCAGTATTTAGACATGGCTATCATAGACCTGTTTAATGAAGGACAATCATGCCGTGAAAGCTCTGTTATGCTCTGCTACCACACAGCCCCAGGACCACAGTCCTCGAAGGCCTTCTTGGACAGTGTGATCCATTGCTTTTTACTAGGCAAGGCTGCATGCAAAAGGCCTCAGCTTTCTCATGAAAATGGATTCCAAGAGAGATATTTCCGTTGGATTCATCTTACTCTTTGGACTACCAGAAACATTATCAAGTCAGACAATTCACACTTGTCTTACTGACTGTGTCATTTAAGAAACAGTGATGTGGAAATAATGACAAGCAGTTCTTCCTAGCCTCTCCCGAGTGTGGATTTCAAACAGATTTTGCTGTTTTTGCTGCTGCTGCTCATTACATCTCACTGTGGACATTCACAAAAGGAGAGAAGTAGCGGGGGCATGTCTTAGCTTTGTGTCCATGTGCAATCCAGGTGCACTTGCATCAAAGGTGCACGGGTAAATGAGACTTCATCTTTGCCAATCCTGGAGTCTTACATGGTCAGGTTCCACACACAATGGCCTTTACAACAGTGCGCTGTAGGTTTCAGCTCTAACCCCTACCTGTCTGCATGCGTGTGAGGGGGTAGGAGCGGCTAATGGTTGTCAGCACAGTGTAAATGCTGACTTCTTCCAAAATGTTATGAGGAGTGTGTGTGTGTGTGTGTGTGTGTGTGTGTGTGTGTGTGTGTGTGTGGTGTACACTTTAATCTTAGCACTCAGAGGTTGAGAAAGGATGACTGCTGCAAATCTAAGGCTACCTGGGCTACACAGTAACTTTAAGGCCAGCCTAGGACACAGAGAAATCCTGACTCAAAAACAAACAAACAAACAAACACACAAACAAATTAATTTTAAAAATGGAACAGAGGTTAGAGAGATCACTTGGTGGTGAAGAGTACTTACTGCTCTGCTACAGGACAGGAGTTTGGTCCTAGCACCCATGTTGGGTGGCTCACAACCACCTGGAATTCCAGCTCCAGAGGATTCAACACCCACTTCTGGTCTTCACAAGCATCTGATCATATGTACATACACAGAAAAGCTAAAATAAATCTAAAAAATACAAGTACATGAAAATGGGATGAGAAAAAAAAATCATTGAACAAATTATTTTTTTACTAAAATACCCCATATTATACTCTCAACTGCTCGGAATCTAGCTAGCAGACACCCAATGGCTTTGTGTGTGTTCTTGTGTTAAAATATAATTCTGGCACTTGGGAGGTGGAGCTAAGAGGATCAGGAGTTCAAGGTCATCCTTGGCTATTTACGGAGTGAGATTAGCTTGGGTTGGATGAAACCCTGTATCAAACAAACAAAAGAATAATGTGTGACGTAAATTGTATCTACTTTTTTTTTTCTGGTCTTTTTGAGACAGGGTTTCCTTGTAATCCCATCTGACCTGGAACTCACTATGTAGACCAGGCTGGCCTTGAACTCAAAGATCCACCTGCCTCTGCTTCCCAAGTGCTGGGACTAAAGGCATGCACCACTACACCCGGCTTGTATGCACTTTTAAGTGTACAATTCTGCAGCATTAGATACATACACAGGAGGCTGGAGAGATAGCTCAGTGGTTAAAAGTGCTTACTGCTCTTTCAGAGGATGAAAATTCAGTTTCTTAGCACCCACATTGGGTGGCTCACCTGTAACTCCAGCTCCAGAGGATCTGACACTCTCTTCAGGCCTCTGCGAGCACTCACACATACATGGCACACACTCAGACACAGACCCCCACACACAAATAAAAAAGTAAATCTTTAGATACATACACAATGTCATGTAAGCACTATCATCACCCATTTCTAGAACTTTTCAATATTACAAATCAGAAACTCTGTACCCAGTAAACAAAAACCCCCTATGTCCTCTTACCCCAACTAGTCTACTTCCTGTCCTAGGAATATGACTGTTCTCACTCCAAATGGAATCATACAGTTTTGTTTATCTGCTTACTTGGTGATAGGTATTTAGGTTGTTGCCTCTTTTTGTGAAAAATGCTGTGACGAGTGTTAGTATACTACTTATTGGTAGCTTACACACATCTCTAATATGGAATTTGTACAATATAGGAAATAGGCTATAAAACCTGGTTAGACATTTGAATTACTTGGGAGTTTAAAAAAATGCTGCACCCCAGGGGCTAGAGAGATGGCTCAGTGGATAAAAGCATTGGCTGCTCTTACAGAAAACCAGGGTTCAAATTCCAGCACCCAAATGGTGGTTAACCACCATTCACAACTCCAGCTCCAGGGAATTCGATACTCTGACCTCTGTGGGCATTGCATGACATGGGTGCACTAATGTGTAGGCAATACACTCGTATACATAAAATACAAATAAATAGCACCCCAGATCAATTATGTCAGATTCCTTGGAAGTGGGACCCAGGGCATCAGTGTCACCTGGAAATCTTACCAAATGATTCAAATGTGCAGTCAAGTTTGAGAATTAGTGTTCTCAAAAGGTAATCTAGTGAATATGTGTTATAAATGGAATATGCAGTGTCTCTCACAGGCTCAGGTGCTGAATCCTTGGTCCCTAGTTGGTGACACTATTTTAGAAAGTTAGTTTGGGAACATTAAGTTGTGGGGGCTAGCTAGATGAAGCAGGTGGGGGGGGTCAGGGGAACTTTGTCCTTGGCCTTCCTGTCACCCTCTGCTTCTTATCTGCCATAAGGTAAAGAGGCTGCTCTGCCACAAACTCCCATTGCTAGGAAGTTCTGCTCAAGGACATGGGGCTAAGCAACCATGGTCTGAACCCTCTGAATCTGTAAGCTAAACAAACCTTTCCTCCTGTAATTTGTTTGGTCACAGTAGGGCAAAAGTAACTACATGACACCAGTTCATTTTCGTACTTTAAAGATCTTTCAGTCAAAACACCTAACACCTACAATGTAAGATCAGAGAAACTGATATGGGGGTATACACCTATATTCTGAGCTTTGGGAAGGCAGAGGCAGAAGGATCACGAGTCCAGAGCAGTATGGGCTACAAAATAAGTTCGAAAAAATTATGACCAACAACGACAAAAATAATTTTGTCTACCAGAGGTAAGATGAATACTGTATATTGAAATGTGTAAGAGAATCTTTCATAATAAGATGCTAGATACATTTTCTTTAATTTCAGGGTTAGTCTTAGTTCTAACATAATTAGAATTTAGTAGTGCTTTGGAAATATGTAAAGTGTTCATAGCAGTTTCTGCCATACCGCTTCAGTGCTGGCTTTCAAATTCATTATTGGAAATCTTTTGAGAAAGGAATTAAATATATGGAGAATTGCTTCTTGGCCTTTTGGCTAAGATCAAGTGTGATTCTATGCAGAACATGTTCTTCAATACAGCACAAAGGATGAAGGAGAGAGAAACATTGAAAGGGATGGAAAGTTTTGAAGCCTGAAAAAAAGGGAAAAGCCAGGTGTGGTAGCACGTGCCTTTAATGTCAGCACTTAGGCAGCAGAGCAGCAGATCTCTGTGACTTTGAGGCCAAATTGGTCGACACAGGAAGTTTCAGGCCAGTCAGAACTACCTGGTGAGACCCTGTCCCCCAAAAAAGCTCTGAAGCGTGAAACTAATAAGTTTTCTCTAATTTATAACTGCATAAATCCATATATACAATTGTTGTGTTAATACAATTACCACTAAATATAATGTAGAGAGAAAATATTTATAAAAACTCACAAGGAGGGCTGGAAAATGTAGCTCAGTAGTAGAGCCTGGCTAGCATGCACAGGTCCTGAGTTGCAACCCAAGCACGGTTGGAGGGGGAAAAAACTCCCATGGGAAAGTAAGTGAATTTTAATATAAAAGCATATCTGAAAGAAAGGCGATATCATTTTTATAGTCTATTATGCAGCAATTAGAGAATATCAGTGGTATCATAAAATTTCACCTTGGTGAATTAAAACATACGAACACACACTGATGTATTGCTCGAAGTTTTTTTTTTTTTAAAAAAGAGTAAAACAAAGCTTAAACTAATGGAAAATTATTAGGAAACATGTTTTAAACACAGCTTGGAAGAAATTAATTTTCTATCTGCTTTGAAGAATTCTGTGGCAAGAACTGGGGGATCTGAATATGTTTGTTACAATTTTAACTGTCTATAAATGGAAAAAAAAAACTCACCAAAAAGTGCATATGATGGGTCAGCAAGATGGCTCTGCACATAAAGGCACCTGCCACCAAGCCTGATGACCTGAGTTTAAACTCCAGTACCCGCATAGTGCAAGAAGAGAACTGACTTTATAAGTCATTCTCTCTCTCTCTTTCTCTCTCTCTCTTTCTCTCTCTCTCTCACACAAATACATAAATGTAATAAAATTTTAAAAAGAATACATTAAGTTCTCCCATGAGCTGGAGCTGTGGTCACCTCCTGTGAACCAGAGTTGTCCCCTCCTGTGAGCAGGAGCTATGGTCCCCTCTGTGATCCAGAATTGTGATCCCTTACTGTGAATTGGAGCTGTGGTCCCCAACCATGAGCCATGTTCCACATTCCTCTGGTGGTGGGATGATGTTGGAGCAGATTTGAGGATGAAGGCAGCAGTTTCAGTCTTCTCTGGGTGGCTGCATCCCCCACAGCTCCCTCCCCAGAGGTTCCAAGTTGTTCATGGCAGTGGCTTTGCCTCTCTCTTAGACTTACGATGGGGACAGGGGAGGTTTCTGTCATTTGAAGTTTCTAGTCTTGGGAGAACTGATTCTCAAGAATGAACTTTCCACCTCCCTTGATAGTCAGCTAAGGTCTTGACTTCACACATGGTCCTGGGCATCCAAATTCTGAGGTTGGACCTCTCCCACTCCCAGGCACTAAGAGCTTTTCCATCATTTTTCTATTACTCTTCTATAGCCCCAGTGTGCCTTCTCCTGTGTCCTACAGAAAATATAAAGCACCTAACAGCACTTCTAGGAAAAAAGAAAAGAACACTAGACAAGGAGTTGGAGAAGTCAGGGAGGGTGAATGGTGAATATATTAAAAATACATTGTATCCATGTATGAAAGTCTCAAATAATCAATAAAAATATTACATTAAAGACTATATTAAGTTTTAAAACTCAGTTGATGACTGGAGAAATAACTGAGTGGGTTAAGAGCACTTGCTGTGGAGCTGGAGAAATAGCTCAGCAGTTAAGAGCACTGGCTTGTCTTGCAAAGGACCTGGGTTCAATTCCCAGCACCCACATGGTGGCTAACAAACATAGCTAACTCCAGTTCCAGGGGAGCTGATACCCTCTTATGACTTCCATGGGCATTACATGCTCAGGTACATTCACATGCAAGCAAAACACTTACATACATCAAACAAATACATAAATAGCACCTACTGCACAAATACAAGGTCCTGAGTTCAAATCCCCAGCACCCATGTAAAAAGCCAGGTATGACCACATGTGCTTGTAGCCCCAGTGTGTAGGGAGTGGAAACATAAGGAGCACTGGGGCTTGCTGGCAGCCAGCTTAGCAGAAACAACCCACAAAAAAATAAGCAAAACCCCTCAGAAAATGGTGATCTCTGGGTTCAGGGAGACCCTGTCTCAAGGGAGTGAGACACCCACATGGTGGCTAACAGCCTTCTATGAACTCCAGTTCCAGGGGATCCAATACTCTCTTTTGACCCCCTTGGGCACTGCACGACATGGGTGCACCTACCTACATGCAGACAGTACACTCATATACATAAAATAAAAATAAATAAAATATATTTTAAAAAGAACTTAGGGTCGAGAGATGCCTCAGTGGTTAAGAGCATGCACTGCCTTTCCAGAGAACCTGAGTTCAGTTCCTAGCACCCCAATCTACTGGATCTGGTGCCCTCTTCTGGACTCTCTAGGCACCTGTACTCATGTGGGCATAACCATGTGCACACATACATAATTTAAAAATAAAAACCTTAAAAAATTTTGAGACAGTGTCTCCCTGTAGCCCCAGCTGGCCTGGAACTAGACCAGGCTGATCTTACAGAGATCATCCTGACTCTGCCTCCTAAGTGTTGGGAGTACAGGTGTGTGTTGCCATGCTTGGAAAAAAAATTTTTTTTTTTTTTTTTCGTTTTTTTGAGACAGGGTCTCCCTGTAGCCCCAGCTGGCCTGGAACTCACTATGTAGACCAGGCTGGCTTTGAACTCACAAAGATCCACCTGCCTCTGCTGGGACTAAAGGCATGCTCTACCACGCCTGGCTGTTTATTTTTTAAAGAATTTAATATGATCATTTATTTGGCAAAACAGAGGCTATGGGTGTCCTTGACAAGAGCAATTTCATTAATAGACACTTCGGTAAAGAGATTGGGGCATGAATGGGAGGTGAAGATGTTGATAAATTCAAGGTACTTCATGGAAACAGAGGACAGAGAGTGGGTACGGAAAGGGGTAGGTTGAAGGGAAGATGGCAGTCCAGTGGCTTCTGTACTGAATGAAATATGAGGCAAGCTCATTTGATGGGAATATGAAGGGTAACAGAAGACCCTGAGGAAAAAGAAAAGGCATGGCAGTGATTTGGGGGTTTTGTTTGTTTGCTTGCTTGCTTGGAGATTTTGAGTCAGGGTCTCACGAAGCCCAGGTTGGTCTCAAACTTGCTATGTAACTAAGGATGACCTTGAACTCCTGATTCTTCCACCTCCACCTTGCAAGTGCTGGGATTACATGTGTGCCACTATGCATAGCTATGACAGTGACTTCAAAGAGTACAAACTAAAATAGGCAGGCATTTAGAATCAATCTTGGATTTTTGATCATGAACTTAAATGGTAAATGACTATATATTTAAGCATTCAATACTAGCCATCCGCTCAGGTGCAGGCCAAGGTGAGCTAGGTGAACTAAAGCTGGCATTGTGCCTGGTAAATACAGTGGAGGGAAAGAAAGTGGGAAAGAAAAGAATTAGCAATACTTAATTTTTTTAAAAAATTATAAGCTCAGATCCTTTGAATATTCTTGTAAAAATTCTTTATTAGGAAGACAAGTAAGGAAGTTTTTTTGTTTTTTTTTTTTTTAACTAGGAAGGTATAAGAGGATGGACGATTTCCTTAAGATGCATACCCAGTAAAATTACTCAGCCAGAGAGAATGAGATTTTAACTATCCCATTATACATGAAACAACTGCTTTGATCTTTCTGAAGGACAGTATAATAGGATCATAATATGTTAAAAAGTTAAAACAACTATGTTTCAATGTACACTAGTTTAAGCTTAATTTGTGGCTTGAAAATGTCATTAAAAAACTTTTTAATTTTGAATTAGTTTCACAAAAATTAGTGGAAACAGTACAGGTTCCATGTTCCCACCCAGACTCTTGCACTGGCAGTCACCACAACACCATAGCAAACAACACCATAGCAAAACCAGGAAACTGACACTGAGATATGGGCACACCAATGTCCCATGTTTCCAAGTCATGTTGTTACATGCAGTTTCATGTAACTACTTAAATCAATACTGAATCTGTCCCCTACAAAAGTCTTCTCAAAAGTTAGTCATTTTGAAGACTGGGTATGGTGGCCCACGCCTTTAATTCCTGACTTTAATCTGTTAACAGAGGCAGGCTGATCTATGAGCTCAAGGCCAGCCTGGTCTACATAGTGAGTTCCAGGCCAGCTGGGGCTACAGGGAAATCCTGTCTCGAAAAGACCAAAAAAAAAAAAAAAAGTCATTCTGGGACTGGAGAGATGGCTCAGCTATTAAGAGCACTGACTGCTTTTGCAGAAGACCCAGGTTCAATTCCCAGCACCCTCATGGTGGCTAACACCTGTCCATAACTCCAGTTCCAGGAGAATCTAATGCCCTTTTCTGACCTCCACGGGCACTGCACGACATGGGTACACTTATAGCCATGCGGGCAATACACTCATAAACATAAAATAAAAATAGAAAATAAAATATTTTTTAAAAGCTAATCATTCTTGAGCAGGCAGCCTGAGAGGGTGGGTTTGGACCTCCATTGTGGTAGCTGCTTGGAGCTCAGCAGACTACTAGAGAGTGCCGGGTTCTGGCCTCCCTCTGGCCTCCAACTACCAGAGGGCCTGAGAACCCATGGGACAGCCTGACAGCCCCCAATCCTGCCTCCATGTGGTGGTGAGCATCCCCTAATTGCGCCAGACCATCCCCCTACCAGGGATTTTGTGAGGCCCCTCCCAAGGCCCCAGGGCAGATCTGGCTTTGGTGGGCTAGGGCTGAGATCCTAGCAGAGAGCCTGAGAGGGTGGGTTCAGACCTCCATTGGGGTAGCTGCTCGGAGATCAGCAGACTGCCAGAGAATGCCGGGTTCTGGCCTCTCTCTGGCCTCCAACTACCAGAGGGCTTGAAAACCCAGGAGACACAGTGACAGCCCCCGGATCCTGCCTCCACATAGTGGTGAGCTTCCCCTAACTGCGCCATACCATCCCCCTAACTGGGACTTTGTGAGTCCACTCCCAAGGCCCCAGGGCAGATCTGGCTTTGGTAGGCTAAGGCTGGGATCTCAGCAGATTGCCAGATAGTGCTGAGTTCAGGCCTCCCTCTCTGACTTCCCTCTGACATAGGGTTGAAAACACACAGGACTGCCTGAGAGAACCTGGATCCTGCCTTCACATGGTGAAGGAAATCTGAGTGTACCTGACTGGAACCTGAATTGGGCTTCAGGGGTACCCCTGAAGAGCTTATCTGAAGCCATCAGTTCCAAAATAAACCTGAAAGAACCTGAACCCTGTACCAACCAGCTTTACATAACCAATAAAGAAAGGATCTAGGCACCCAGATAATACAAACAGAAGCATACTTCAACTTAATTCTCATCAGAATCATAAACAACAAAAGAAATTCACATACCAAAACCTAAACGAAAGAATAAAATGGAAAGCCAAAACACTATGTCCTCAGCAAAGCCCACCAATCCTGTAGAAGAGTTAGACAAGGAGAACCCCCTAGAGATAACCCAGGAC